>NW_008705574.1:4969-10231 GCF_000186865.1 Aureococcus anophagefferens | reverse complement strand
GCCCGAGGCCGCCGCGCGCTTCGAGGCCTGGAAGACGGGAAAGACGGGCTACCCCATGGTCGACGCGTCCATGCGCATGCTCTACGCGACGGGCTGGCTGCCGCAGTCCGCGCGCATGGTCGTCGCGTCGTTCCTCGTCGAATACCTCCGCGTGTCCTGGGTCCAGGGCGCCGCGTGGTTCGAGGAGACGTTGGTGGACATGGACCCGGCGATCAACGCGATGATGTGGCAGAACGCGGGCCGGTCGGGCATCGACCAGTGGAACTTCGTCATGTCGCCGGAGAACGCGTCCCAGGATCCGACGGGCAAGTTCACGCTCCGCTACGTCCCCGAGCTCGCGGGGCTGCCGACGAAGCACCTGCACCGGCCCTGGACCGCGCCGGCGGCCGCGCTGGCGAAGGCCGGCGTCGCGCTGGGCGAGACCTACCCGCTCCGGGTCGTCGACCTCGCGGCCGAGCGCGCGCTCTCGACGGCGGCGGTCCTCGCCATGCGCGCGCGGCACCCGCGCCGCAACGACGCGGGCGGCTACGACGTCGTCGAGCTCCCGGGCGGCGCGACGACGCGCGTCTTCACGAAGAGGGAGTACCGCCTCCCCGCGGACGACGACGCGGGCAGGAAGCGGGCGACGCCGGCGAAGAAGGGGCGCGTCGCGAAGCGGCGGCGGTAATTTCTCCCGATTGGTGCCCTCAACGTGCAGGGGTCGGTGCACGCGAACAAAAACACGTCACGACAATCACAGGCAAGCAATGGTGCCGCCGGCAGCGGGAAAGCATTGTGCGCCCAATTGCCAGCCACGGACGCCGGACGACGCCCTTACGCTAGCTTGATGTTCGCTCTCGCGTTGCTGCTCCCGGGCGCAACTGCGCTGCTTGCGCCGCGGTCACACGCCAAGTACGCACCTGTCGGCAACCGCTCATTGCGGCGCGGGGCGAGCGCTTTGACCGTCGGCGCCGACGCCTACACCACCCTCCTCGACGCCTACCCGTTGGCCACGAAGGTCTGCACGAACGCGGCCGTCGCGCTGGCCGGCGACTACGTGAGCCAGTGCCGCGACGAGACCTCGGATGCCTACAGCCCTCTTCGCGGCGCGCGCTACGCCGCCAAGGGCGTCGTCGGCGGCTTCCTCTGGGTGCACTACTTCGACGCCGTGGACGCGTGGACCGCGGGCGTGAGCGGGTTTCCCCGCGTGCTCGACCAGATGTTCGTGGAGCAGTTTCTGTGGTGCCCGATCTACTTCGCGTTCTACGATCTGCCGACGGCGTCGCTGCTCAACGGCGTCGCGCCGGAGAACATCCCGGGAATCGTGCGGGCGAAACTGCTGGGCATGCTGGCCTCGAACGCGAAGCTCTGGACGCCCGCAAATTTCATCGTCTACTCCGTGCCTTTGGAGTACCGCCTCGCGGCGTCCAACGTCTTCGACCTCGCCTGGAACACGATCTCGTCCGAGATCGCCGCGTCCTGCGACGAGGAGGCATGTGACGTCGTCGACGCGCCGGCCGTCGCGCGGAGTCGATGATCACGCCGCAATTTCGTTCGTAAAAGTGTACATATCGAGTCCTTATCCCCCGGATCCGGAGGACTCGTCCTCGGAGTCCGCGTCCAGGGGCACGTCGTAGAGGACGTCGGCGCCGCCGTTGCGCGACCGCGCCTTGAGGAGGAGCGCCGCGCCGCCCGGGACCGGCGTCAGCGTCGTCGCCGCGTCGAAGGGCGCCACGTCGTTGAAGCGCGCGACGAGGACCGACGCGGACGAGCCGAGGAGCCGGTGCGCCGTGAGATCGCCCGCGACGCGAAGCACGAGGACCGTGTCGCGCCGCAGGACGCACGCGCGGATTTGCCCCTCGGGCGCGACGGACGCGATGCGCGTCGTCCGGTGCTTGCCGCGGCCGTTGTAGAGCCACGCGGACACGGACGACCCCGCGGCGGCGCTCGACCAGGACGCGAGGCCGCCGAGCCGCCGCTCGGGATCCACGGAAACGCCGGAGCTCGGGTTGAAGACCGCGAGCGGGTTGCAAAAGCACCCGTCGACGACGACCGCCGCGTCCAGGACGACGACCGCGGCGCGCTGGATCGCCGGGTAGAGGACGACGACGCGCGCCGCGTCGTCGCCGACGAAGTGGACGGCGGCCGCGCGGCCCGCGAAGGGCAGGCCGATCGACCGGCTCCGCCGGGCGTGGCCCCGCGAATCGTCCTCGACGTCGACGTAGACCGCAAGGGTCCGCTTCGTCTGCTCGTGGTACACCGCGACGACGCACGCCACGGAGCGCCGCCGGTGGCGCACGGTGACGCCGCAGGGCGGCCCATCGAGGGACACGAGCGCGCTCCGCCAGCCCGCGGTGCCGCCGCGGCCGAGCGTGAGCCAGCGCAGCTCGACGCCGCGCGTCGGCTCGCTCCTTCCGAGCGCGACGGCGCTTCCGTGGCTCGCGAAGAACTCGGGCCGCAGGACGCGCAGGGGCGGCCTCCGCGCCGTCGCCGGGAGGACGACGGACGACGTGCCGCGGGTCACGAGCAGCGCGCCGTCCGACGCCGTCACGCGCGCGCCGCGCGCCTTGACGTGATGCGCGACGTCGGGGCTCGCCGGCGCCATCGCCCGCAGCGCGTCGTCGAGCAGCGTCGACGGCTCCGGCGCGCGCAGGGCCCAGGCGTCGGCGCCGCAGGACGACGCCGGCGTGCTGTGCGGGAAGAGCGCGCGCCAGCGCCGGCAGATGGCGGCGTGGATGCCGCGCGACGTCGGTGCGTAGCAAGCCGCCGCCTCGCAGGCGCCGACGTAGCGCGCGACCAGGCGCACGAGGTCCTCGCTCAGGGGACGGTGTTTGTTTTGTGATGTGTTCGGAGCAAGCGGTTCCAGCTCCATCGTCGTTGGCCAAAGCTCAACGACAACGTCGGGCCCGAGTTGCAGTGCGCGGCGCGCGGCCGCGGCCGCCTTCTTTATCGATCCCCCGGGAGGAGGAGGCGCGGAGCCGCGAGCAAGCTTTTTTTGGCATCTGCCGACGATCATGGCTAGAGCGCAGCCGCTCAGCGGCGTCCTCGGCGCGGTCCGCACCGCGATGTGCGCCTTATTCGGCCGGTCCGGGGGTTCGAGTCGACGAGAATGGCCGGGGTGCGTGCCAGTGCGCGCGGGTACTGGAACGCGCTCTCGAGGCCACAGCTGCCCGGTGTCCAGTAGTCCTCCTTCTTAACCTCCCCCGCGCGACAAAATTTGCCTCGACGCCGACGGTGAAGGCCTTGTGAAGAGTGGTGTCGAACACGTATTCTTCAGATTTGTTAGAACTTGAAGCGATGCTGAATGCTCTCGACAGGGATCCTCGTAGTCCTCCGTGTCGACGCACTCGCACGCGCCGCAGGTCATGGGGCAGCCCGCGACGAGGAGCTCCGTGTTGGCGTCGTCGTCGTAGTAGTAGCACGAGTAGCCGACCTGCGGGAAGGACCCCCTGCGAGATGCGCGCGGGACGATCGGACGCTGGAACGCGCCCAATCCGCGCACTCGTAGCCCCAGGGGTCGACGAAGCCCTCTTCATCGGCGCAGCCCTCGATGAGCAGCGCGCCCGCATGCTTCGCGGCCGCGAGGAGACACAGCGCGGCGATCCGCATTATGCAGCCAGCGAGGAGATTGGTAGATGATGAACGCAGGCAGCCAGCGACGAGATCGGCAGAGCTGATGGCTTTTTTACGTACGACATCGCATCTAGATCAGGTTCTTCAGATTTGTTAGAACTTGAAGCGATGCTGAATGCTCTCGACGATTTGAAGCGCTCTCCGATGGCGCTGTCCAGCGCAGCCCCGGGGGAGGGTTTCCGTCGGGAGCTGCCCTCAGATGAGCGTGTCGATCGCGTTCGATGGGGCATTGCCCGGGATAGACCACGAGATCTGAGGGCGAGAACGCTTCGGAGAGCGCGGCGTCTGGGGCCCTGGATGGGCTGCCTCGGGGCGTCACGAGGACCCGATCGTCGCCGGAAACGCGGGTCCTCGCCTCAGATGACGATTCCATCCGGGTCATGGGTCGATGGGATGGCCTCGGGGCCCTCGACCTTGGGCTGGGGGACCTCAGGTCGGTCCCCGAGGGCTGCGTGGCCGTGGCGCCGTCTGAGCTCGACCTGGTGGACTCGATGATTTTGGGCTCCCCCGAGGAACCCGCCGGGTTGGACGCGACGGGGTCGATAAAGAACGATCTCCGCTGCTGCGATGGCTCGAAAACTATCTTAGAGGGGTCGCGAGGGGGCAGCGCGTCGCTTCCCACCCACTCTACCTCCCCGTTCCAGTTCCCACGCTGTCGTATGAGCGCCGCGTCTTCGCATGTGCCTCACCCTCATCCTTGCGGCCCTCGCAGCTGCTGGGATCGTTGCACAATTCTGCATATTCGCGGAGCGGCGGGCCCTCAAAGACGGCCATCCCATCGCAGCGCGCCGTCAAACGCTTCACGCAAAGCAAAGGCTATCGTTGAGGTAGATCTATAAAACGCGATTGCGCCAGTGGGTGATTGAAGGAGTAATTAAGTCCCGAGCGATCATTGGTCGAGGCGACTTAAGATCGAGAAGGCAAACGTATCTCGAATGAATTATGTCCAGCGCTCTGGTTGGCCGAGGACGCCATGGCGCCTCGTTGCTTCCCGGTCGTCGTTGGTACATCGTTTGAACATGGGACGCCATTGCGGCGGCGGCATCAGCGGCGGCAACGCCTACGAGCGCGCCTTCGGGCTGCCCGCCGGCTCCGTCGCGTCGACGAGCAAGGCCTACCGCGCCTGGAAGAAGAAGACGGACAAGAACAAGAAGCCCGCCTCCAAGCCGAAGCCCGCGACGAAGCGCGCGCAGCCGAACCTGGCGGTGCACGAGAAGATCAAGTACAACGCCGCCTTCAAGCCGCCGTCGCTGCTCTCCTACGGCAAGCAGGCGCTCCTCCCGGGCGCGGCGCCGGCGCTCGCCCCGCCGCCGCCGAATCGCGTCGCGGTCCGCGGCGACGTCATCGACCTCACGGAGTCGCCGAAGCCGAAGCCCTCGGCGACGGCGCAGCAGCGCGGCGGGCGCGCCGCGGCCTACCGGTCCCGGATCCAGGCCTGCGGCTGCAAGTACGACGACGGCGAGCGCGTCGGCGCCAAGGTCGCGACGTCGAAGAGCGCGACGAACTTCGGCCGGCTCTACTACACCTGCGGCTACGCCAAGGTCAACGGCTCGCGGGCGGGGCTCGGCGGGTTCCGCTGCGTGACCTCCGAGAAGCGCTGGATCGCGTGGGTCCGCGACGCGGACGTCGCCAAGGAGCGCGACCGCGTCG
>NW_008705574.1:2434-4919 GCF_000186865.1 Aureococcus anophagefferens | reverse complement strand
TAAGGAAAAGAAAGTGCAAACTTCAAGCAGCTTGGTTTCCCTCTCCTTGAGCTTGTGGCAAACCTGTGAGCGGTGGGGCCTGCTCCCTGGCAGGCGTGTTCAGGCGGCGGTGCGGGGCGCGATACTACTTAAGCGCGCGTCGGGCCAGCTTTTTGATCGTGTTGGTCCAGAAGTTGGTGACCTGGGTGTCCGTGCGCCCGGGGAGCAGCGCCGCGATCTTGGTCCACTCGTTGGGCATTCGGCGCTGCGCGCCGCGGATGATCTCGATCTCGGCGACGGTGAAGGGGTCCCGGTTGACGTTCGGGTCGAGGTGGTTGGTCCAGCGATCGCGGATATGCTTGGATGTGCGCTGGTCCTTCTCGTCCAGCGTCTCGTTGAACGCGACGGCGAGCTTCGGCCATTCTTTCGGTCCGCGGGCCTCGACGAGTCGCCGGACGCGGTCGTCCTCGAGGGGAAGCCACGGGCGCCGCGGGCCCAGTGGTTTGCGCCGTTTCCTTGGCCGCGACTCGCTGCCCGGCATCGCCACGGGCGTGGCGGCGGGAGCCGCGCGCGCCACGGGCGGCGGCGCGGCGGGCGACGGCGCGGCGGCGAAGGCCGGCGCCGCGGCGGGCGACGGCGCGGCGGCGGCGGCCGGCGCCGCGGCGGCCGGCGCGCGCGGCGGCAGGCCGAGCGCCCGCGGGCGCGGCGGGCACGGCGGCAGGCCCAGCGCCGGCGGGGGCGGCGGGCACGGCGGGACCCCCGGCGTGGCGAAGGCCGGCGGCGCGGCGAGCGCCGGAGCGCCGGCGAAGGTCGGCGACCGGCGCTGGTCCAAGAGCGTGCCCAGGGGGTCCGCGAGCACCGCGGGCGGCAGCGCCGCGAGCTGCCGTGCGCGCCGGACGTCGCCGGAGCTTGGCCAGTGGTCGCGCCGCCGGCGGCGCTCCGCGGGCGGCAGCGCCGCGAGCCGGTCGCGCTGGACCTTGTTCTTGTGGTCGAGCAACCGCCGCCGCTCCGCGGGCGGCAGCGCCGCGAGCCGGTCGCGCTCGAGCTTGGCCCGGTGGTCGAGCACCAACCGCCGCCGGGCGTCGGGCGGCGCCGCGGCGAGGCGCTCGCGGAGCGCCACGAGGGCCACGCGCTGGCGCTCGCGGAGCGCCGCGAGGGCCACGCGCTGGCGCTCGCGGAGCGCCGCGAGGGCCACGCGCTGGGGCTCGCGGGCCGCGCGCATCTCCTCCCAGGACTGGTGGGGGCGCCCGGCCCAGTAGCGCTCGTACTGGAGCTTGGCCTTGTAGTCGAGGTAGGCCCGCCGGGCCGCGGGCGGCAGCCGCGCGAGCCGGTCGCGCGCGAGCTCGTTCGCGTGCGCGCGCCGGTCCGCGAGCGCGGCGCCGGGGGGCTGCGCGGCGTCGACGAAGCGCGACGCCGGCGCGCCGCCGTCGACGCCGTCGACGAGGCGGGCCATCGCGTCGTCGTCGAGGAGCACCTTCCACGCGTCGTCGCGCTTCGACACGTCTTCAAGCTGCACCAACAGCGCGACGAGCTGCGCCGCGTCGTCCTCGCCCAGGGCCGCGGCGCCCAGGTCCGCGTCGTCCTCGCCCAGGGCCGCGGCGCCCAGGTCCGCGTCGTCCTCGAGCATCTCCAGCGCGTAGTCGTCGCCGCTCGCCGCGGCGCCCAGGTCCGCGTCGTCCTCGAGCATCTCCAGCGCGTAGACGTCGCCGCTCGCCGCGGCGTCGATGATCGCGTCCACGCCGTCCGCGCCGTCGCCGAAGCCCGCGTCGTCGACGGACAGCGCCGCGTCGCCGAGGCCCGCGCCGTCGACGAAGTCCGCGCGCGAGCCATCGTCGATGGAGAGGGCCGCGTTCGCGGCCGCGACGTCAAACTCCGACTGCTCCTCGCACGCGAGGGCGCGGGCGAGCGCCGCCTTGGCGGCGGCGTGCTCCTCCTTGGCCTTCCCCCTGAGGATGAGCTTGGAGCCGACGAGCGCGCCGCGGTTCGCGCCCAGCGCGGCGACCGCGTGGAAGAAGACGACTGCTACGAAGGTGTCGTCGTCGAGCTGGAGCGCGGCGACGATCTGCTGCCCCGCCATGACGGCGGGGAGCGCGTAGAGGGACTCGGGCTCGACCTCGAGCACAGTCATCGCGAAGACGCCGCCGTCGCGCGCGCGGAGCATCGGGTCGCCGAGCTTGTCGACCGGCGCGGCGAACATGTACAGGTGGCACCCCATGTCGCTGTAGACGCAGCGCCACTGCTCCACGCCGTAGGTGCCGTCGGCGACGCAGGCCCTGAACAGCTCCAGCCGCTGGGCGCTCGTCGCGGAGGCCGGGAACTCCAGCGGCGGCAGCTCCGGGTGCTGCTCGCGGAGCCGCTCGTACAACTTCATCGTCGCCACGATGGAGTCGGCGTGGGGGCCCAACGAGTCGACACCGTGGTCGGTCTCGCCGTTCGCGAAGAGGCGCACGTGGTCGACCGCGGGCAGCGCAACCATGGCCTCGACGCAGCGCCATTCCGCCTGAAA
>NW_008705574.1:927-2384 GCF_000186865.1 Aureococcus anophagefferens | reverse complement strand
GTCGAGCGTCAGCGTCGACAGGGCCGCGGCCTCGGCCTCCGGCGACGCGCACGACGCGAGGCNCACGGCGTTGGAGCCCTTGAGCGCGGCCGAGATGGCCGCCTCGGCGCCGCGCGCGCCGTCCGGCGCGCGCGCGCCGTCGTCGTCCGTCTGCTTCGGGTCGTACTCGAAGAAGAGGCGGCGCGTCGACGGCGGCTTGACGGGCACCTTCGTGTAGGCGTGGTCCTCCGGGAGCTCGACGGACAGGCGCTCGTAGAGCGCGACGACGGACTCGACGAGGTACATGCTCGGCGTTCCGAGGTCGGGCTCGAGACCCGCGACGACGGCCGCGCGCTGGTTGTCGACCTGGCAGTGCCGGACGACGAGGGCCGTCGCCGCCTCCAGGCCGTATCTCGTGCCCGTGAGCCAGTCGTTGTTGATGATGCGGTGCTTGCCCTCGATGTTGCTGTCCGTCGCGAGGGATTTGATCTTGGCCGCGCGCGTCCCGCTCGCCTCGCGCATGGTCTTGAAGAGGGCCCCGTCGCGGATCATCGCCGGCGGCGTCGACAGGCACTGGTGGCCGCTGGGCCTCGTCCCCAAGATGTGCGTCGCGAGCTGGTAGAACGCGTCCCACGTGCGCTCGCGGATCACCGCGCCGTAGTACGCGTGGACGACCTTCGAGTAGGCGACGATCCACATCATCACGCGCCGGAAGATCACCATGGGCGCCGGGTAGTAGTGGAACGCGGCCTTCCTCCGCGCCGCGTCCGCCAGCGCCGCCGCGCGGAGCTCCTCGTCGCCGAGCGGCTCGAGGTGTTCCGCGGCTCGTCGCGCTTGAAGGACGCGCGCGTGCGTGACGAGGTGCTCGAGGACGAAGTCCATGGCCGCCCTCGAGAGCGCCCTCGACGCGTCGCCGAAGGACGGGTGCTGCTTGGGCATGGTCTCGGAGATGCGCTGCAGGGCGTGCCAGCCGCCGAGGTGGACCTGCTTGACGTCGCGGCCGAACGTCCGCTCGTCGAGGAGGACCTTGTCCGCGCGGCAGCAGAGGTCCGTGCCGATGTATACCGGGCGGGGCTGGCCCTGCTGGTAGGCCGCGGAGAAGCTCTCGAGGAAGGGCTGGACGGTCTTCATGCTCGTGTCGCCGACGAACACGCCGACGTACTGCTGCATCTCGTTGAGGATTCCGAAGAGCGCCTTGTACGGCCGGCGGCCGTCCTTGTCCACGGTCTTGGACGCGATCGTGAACGTGTGGTCCATGGTCAGGTACTCGCCGCGGACGGCGCCGAGCTGGTTCCGCAGCCACTCGTAGATTCTGCACGTGTCCTCGATGAAGAGCAGCCGCACGTACCCCGCGGTGGTCTGGAAGCCGATGTCCTCAAATTTTGGGTAGATCAGGGCTTTGAGGGGCGTCTCGCGGATGGATGTCACGTTGGTGTCGTTCACCGAGCTCAGGTACTCGAACTCGCGTATAAATGATA
>NW_008705574.1:0-877 GCF_000186865.1 Aureococcus anophagefferens | reverse complement strand
GAGGCCCTCGAGGAGGCCAGTCATGGATGCGGACGTGCTCGCTGCTCTTGCACTCGGGGCACCTGGGCATGCCCACGAGGTGCGGCCAAAACGCGTGCGGCGCCCAGATATACACGGGCTTCAGCGTGAAGCTCTGGCGGAAATCCTCGTCGGACATCGTGGCGACGGCGGGCTGGCCGCCCGTGAGCGTCGTCTTCATCTCCTTCTGCAGCGACGTCACCGCGGTCGTCAGCCTCTCGAGGACGCTCGCGTCCGGCGGCTCGTCGGCCGACGCGCGGAGCTGCTTCAGCCCGAACTCGACGGCGTCGATTTGATTCTGCATGTCCGTCGCCTCGGCGCGCCGCTCGACGCGCGGCGGCGCGGCCGTCGCGTCCGGCGGCTCGTACCAACCCGGGCGCTTGCTGTCGCTCTCCAGGATCGTCGGCCGCGACGGCGGCGCGCCGCGGCGCTGCGCCGCTTTGTAGTGCCACTCGAGCGAGTTCGCGCAGGCCTTCGCGAAGGTTTTTTGCGCCTCCGGTGCACCTGCCGAGGCTGCGCGGCGTGCGGCTGCGTCGTCGGCCATGGTTGGGCTTCCTCAAATAATATGTTCAGTAGATTCTCACCAAAAAATTCAAGCGCGTGTTCTTGCCTTTCTTTTCTTTTTCTTTTCTTTTTCTTTTTTTTTTCTCGCCCCCGGCGAGCTCCTCGCATGACTTGGGCGCTCGATTGCGCCAGTGGGTGATTGAAGGAGTAATTAAGTCCCGAGCGATCATTGGTCGAGGCGACTTAAGATCGAGAAGGCAAACGTATCTCGAATGAATTATGTCCAGCGCTCTGGTTGGCCGAGGACGCCATGGCGCCTCGTTGCTTCCCGGTCGTCGTTGGTACATCGTTGAAC
>NW_008705573.1:1337389-1338096 GCF_000186865.1 Aureococcus anophagefferens | reverse complement strand
ACTCGACGTGGTCCCCGTGCAGCAGCTGCTCGAGCCGCGTCTGCAAGAGGTCCGCGAGCGCGGCCTTCTTCAAGAAGCGGTCGACGTCGAAGAACGTGCGGCTGTCGCACTCGCGGGGCCGCGCGCGCCAGATGCTCGTCGGCAGGCGCCAGCGCCGCCGCTTGAGGACTTTGGGGGTCTGGGGCTTCTGGGGCGCGAGCTCGAGGGGCTTGAGCTTCTCCATCATCCGCGCGGGCCGGTTCTCGACGACGTGGCGGCTGCCGCCGCGGCTCGCGACGACGCGCTCCCGGCTCACGACGTTGCGCACGCGCGGCGGGAACTCGTAGACGACGCGCGCGGGCTCCAGGCCCGCGGCGCGGCGCGCGGCGTTCGCGCGCGCCGCGGCCTCGGACACGTCGTTCTCCGCGCCCGCGGCGCACCTGGGCAGGACAAGGGTGATTCAAAGTCGCTTCAACGTGAGTGTTCCGCGCGCGCGCGTTCCAAAACAAGCATCTACGCTTCGATACCCTTCCGAGAGATGATCGCTCGTCCAAGAATTAGCCGAAACGAGTGGAAAACGGCCGAGCTAGGAGCCTTTGAAGTTGGGAATTTCGCTCTCTTGTGCTGCCCCGCGGCGCACGTGTTCTCGAGGCCCAGGTCCGCGAGCGCCGGCGCCGACGACGCCGCCCCGGCGAGCGCCAGCGTCGCGTCCGTGCCCAGGCGGTTGA
>NW_008705573.1:1323474-1325335 GCF_000186865.1 Aureococcus anophagefferens | reverse complement strand
GGTCCTTCGCGGAGCGCATCATCACGACGCTGGCGGACGGCGCCGTCTCCGTCTTCGCGCTCGACGTCGACAACGACGGCGACGTCGACGTGCTGTCGGCGTCCAAGGACGACGACACGGTCGCGTGGCACGCGAGCAACAGCTCCCAGTCCTTCGCGGAGCGCGTCATCACGACGCTCGCGGACGGCGCCTTCGACGTCTTCGCCGTCGACGTCGACGGCGACGGCGACGTCGACGCGCTCTCGGCGTCCTACGAGGACGACACGGTCGCCTGGTACGAGAACGACGGGTCCCAGTCCTTCGCGGAGCGCGTCGTCACGACGCTCGCGGACGGCGCCCAGTCCGTCCACGCGCTCGACGTCGACGGCGACGGCGACGTCGACGCGCTCTCCGCGTCCTACGAGGACGACACCGTCGCCTGGTACGAGAACGACTGCGCCACGCACGCGCCGACGCCGACGCCGCGGCCGACGCACGTGTCGTACCCGACGCTCGTCGCGCACTACTCCTTCGACGACGGCACGGCCGCCGAGGACAACGACGACAGCCTCGACGGGACGATCAGCGGCGCGACGGCGACGACGGGCCGCGACGGGAGCGGCGCGCTGTCCTTCGACGGGACGGACGACTACGTCGATTTCCCGGCGGCGGTGACGGCGGACATCCTCGGAGACGCCGCGCGCACCGTGTGCGTGTGGGCGAAAGTCGACGACCTCAGCGGCGGCCACTTCCTGTTCGGATACGGGTCCGAGGACAGCTACCTCGCGTTTGGCGTGCAGACGAGCTCCACGGCGAGCGATGTGTTCGTGGTCCAATTCTGGAACTACTACCCCGACGTGGAACTGTCGGGCTCCGACGACGGCGATTGGCACCACTACTGCCTGACTTACGACGGATCCGATTGGACGCTCTACTTCGACGGCTCGCAGGCCGACACGGGGACCGTCGCGGCGAACACGGGAACCTTCAACAACCTCCGCCTCGGACATTGGTATAGCGTCGACTACGCGATCGAATACTTTTCCGGCGCCATCGACGAGGTCTACGTCTACTCGAGCGCGCTCGACGCGGCGGCGGTCCAGGTCCTCTACGACGCCGTCACGGTCCCGCCGACGCCCGCGCCGACGGCCGGCAGCTACTCCTACTCCTACGACGACGCCGGCGGCGCGACGCCCGCGCCGACGGCCGGCAGCTACTCCTACTCCTACGACGACGCCGGCGGCGCGACGCCCGCGCCGACGGCCGGCAGCTACTCCTACTCCTACGACGACGCCGTCGGCCCGACGCCCGCGCCGACGGCCGGCAGCTACTCCTACTCCTACGACGACGCCGGCGGCGCGACGCCCGCGCCGACGGCCGGCAGCTACTCCTACTCCTACGACGACGCCGTCGGCCCGACGCCCGCGCCGACGGCCGGCAGCTACTCCTACTCCTACGACGAGGCGAGCGCGGCCCCGACGCCCAAAGCGACGACGTTCTGCACGAGCGTCGCGTTCTCCGAGCGGATCATCACGACGCTCGCGGACGGTGCCGTCTGCGTCTTCGCGATCGACGTCGACGACGACGGCGACGTGGACGCGCTCTCGGCGTCCATTTTTGACAAAACGGTCGCGTGGTACGAGAACGATGCGTCGCAGTCCTTCGCGGAGCGCGTCATCACCGGCTCGGCGGACTACGCCCACTCTGTCTTCGCGATCGACGTCGACGGCGACGGCGACGTCGACGCGCTGTCGGCGTCCTACGCCGACGACACGGTCGCCTGGTACGAGAACGACGGCTCCCAGTCCTTCTCCGAACGCATCATCACGACGCTCGCGGACGGCGCCCAGTCTGTCATCGCGATCGACGTGGACGGCGACGG
>NW_008705573.1:1321409-1322607 GCF_000186865.1 Aureococcus anophagefferens | reverse complement strand
TTCCCGATCGCATCATCACGACGCTGGCGGACGGCGGCACTTCCGCCTTCGCGATCGACGTCGACGGCGACGGCGACGTCGACGTCCTGTCGGCGTCCTACACCGACGACACCGTCGCGTGGTGCGAGAACGACGGCTCCCTGTCCTTCACCAGGCACGTCATCACGACCCTCGCGGACAACGCCCAGTCCGTCGTCGCGATCGACGTCGACGGTGACGGCGACGTCGACGCGCTCTCGGCGTCCTACTCGCGACAGCACCGTCGCGTGGTACGAGAACGACTGCGCCACGCTCGCGCCGACCGCGGCGCCGACGACGAGCCTTAAGCCGACGATGAGCTTCGAGCCGACGACGGCGGCCCCGACGCCGCGGCCGACGACGTTCTGCACGAGCGTCGCGTTCTCCGAGCGCATCATCACGACGCTGGCGGACGGCGCCGTTTCTGCCTACGCCATCGACGTCGACGGCGACGGCGATGTCGACGCGCTCTCGGCGTCCTGGAACGACGACACGGTCGCGTGGTACGAGAACGACGGGTCCCAGTCCTTCACGAAGCGCGTCATCACGACGCTCGCGGACGGCACCGGTTCCGTCTTCGCGATCGACGTCGACGGCGACGGCGACGTCGACGCGCTGTCGGCGTCCTACGCCGACGACACGGTCGCCTGGTACGAGAACGACGGCTCCCAGTCCTTCTCCGAACGCATCATCACGACGCTCGCGGACGGCGCCAAGTCTGTCATCGCGATCGACGTGGACGGCGACGGCGACAACGACGTGCTGTCCACGTCCCAGATCGACGACACGGTCACGTGGTACGAGAACGACGGAACCCAGTCCTTCACAGAGCGCATCGTCACGACGCTGGCGGACTACGCCCAGTCCGTCTTCGCGATCGACGTCGACGGCGACGGCGACGTCGACGTGTTGTCGGCGTCCTACGGCGACGACACGGTCGCGTTGTGGGAAAACGACGGCTCCGAGTCCTTCACTGAGCGCGTCATCACGACGCTGATGGACGGCGCCAAGTCTGTCATCGCGATCGACGTCGACGGCGACGGCGACATCGACGCGCTGTCAGCGTGCGAGATCGGCGATGAGGTCGCGTGGCACGAGAACGACGGCTCCCAGTCCTTCACCGATCGCATCATCACGACGCTGGCGGACGGCGGCACTTCCGCCTTCGCGATCGACGTCG
>NW_008705573.1:1294903-1320001 GCF_000186865.1 Aureococcus anophagefferens | reverse complement strand
TCGACGGTGACGGCGACGTCGACGCGCTCTCGGCGTCCTACGGCGACAGCACCGTCGCGTGGTACGAGAACGACTGCGCCACGCTCGCGCCCACCGAGGCGCCGTCCGCGAGCTTCAAGCCGACGACGAGCCCCGCGCCGACGACGGCGGCCCCTACGCCCCGACCGACGGTCTTCTGCACGAGCGTCGCGTTCTCCGAGCGGATCATCACGACGCTCGCGGTCAACGCTTACTCCGTCTTCGCGATCGACGTCGACGGCGACGGGGACGTCGACGCGCTGTCGGCCTCCTACACCGACGACACGGTCGCATGGTACGAGGACGACGGCTCCCAGTCCTTCACCGAGCGCATCATCACGACGCTTGCGGACGGCGCCTTGTTCGTCTTCGCGATCGACGTTGATGGCGACGGCGACGTCGACGCGCTCTCGACGTCCTACCTCGACGACACGGTCGCGTGGTACGAGAACGACGGGAGCCAATCCTTTACCGAGCGCGTCATCACCGACTCGGCGGACAGCGCCTGCTCCGTCTTCGCCATCGACGTCGACGGCGACGGCGACGTGGACGGGCTCTCGGCGTCCTCCCTCGACGACACGGTCGCGTGGTACGAGAACGACGGGTCCCAGTCCTTCTCCGAGCGCATCGTCACGACGCTGGCGGACTACGCCCAGTCCGTCTTCGCGATCGACGTCGACGGCGACGGCGACGTCGACGCGCTGTCGGCGTCCTACTACGACGACACGGTCGCGTGGTACGAGAACGACGGGTCCCAGTCTTTCACTGAGCGCATCGTCACGACGCTGATGGACGGCGCCAAGTCTGTCATCGCGATCGACGTCGACGGCGACGGCGACATCGACGCGCTGTCGGCGTGCGAGATCGGCGATGAGGTCGCGTGGCACGAGAACGACGGCTCCCAGTCCTTCACCGATCGCATCATCACGACGCTGGCGGACGGCGGCACTTCCGCCTTCGCGATCGACGTCGACGGCGACGGCGACGTCGACGTCCTGTCGGCGTCCTACACCGACGACACCGTCGCGTGGTGCGAGGACGACGGCTCCCTGTCCTTCACCAGGCACGTCATCACGACCCTCGCGGACAACGCCCAGTCCGTCGTCGCGATCGACGTCGACGGTGACGGCGACCGAGAACGACTGCGCCACGCTCGCGCCCACCGAGGCGCCGTCCGCGAGCTTCAAGCCGACGACGAGCCCCGAGCCGACCACGGCGGCCCCTACGCCGCGGCCGACGACGTTCTGCACGAGCGTCGCGTTCTCCGAGCGGATCATCACGACGCTCGCGGACGGCGTCCGGGGCATGTTCGCGATCGACATCGACGGCGACGGGGACGTCGACGCGCTTTCGACATCTCAAAACGACAACACGGTCGCGTGGTACGAGAACGACGGCTCCCAGTCCTTCAGGCAGCGCGTCATCACGGCGACCGCGGACGCTGCCTGGTCCGTGTTCGCCATCGACGTCGACGGCGACGGCGACGTCGACGCGCTGTCGGCATCCTACAGCGACAGCACGGTCGCCTGGTACGAGAACGACGGCTCGCAGTCCTTCACGGAGCGCGTCGTCACGATGCTGGCGGCCGGCGCCGTCTCGATCTTGGCCGTCGACGTCGACGGCGACGGCGACGTGGACGCGCTGTCGGCGTCCCGAGAAGACGACACGGTCGCGTGGTACGAGAACGACGGGTCCGTCTCCTTCACGAAGCGCGTCATCGCGACGCTCGCGGATGGCGCCATCTCCGTCTTCGCGATCGACGTCGACGGCGACGGCGACGTCGACGTGCTGTCGGCGTCCAACGAGGACGACACGGTCGCGTGGTACGAGAACGACGGGTCCCAGTCGTTTACCGAGCGCGTCATCACGACGCTGGCGGACAGGACTTGGTCCATCTTTGCGATCGACGTCGACGGGGACGGCGACGTCGACATGCTCTCGGCGTCCTACTACGACAGCACGATCGCGTGGTACGAGAACGACGGAACGCAAGCGTTCACGGAGCGCATTATCACGACGCTGGCGGAGGGCGCCTTCTCCGCCTACGCCATCGACGTCGACGGCGACGGCGACGTGGACGCGCTCTCGGCGTCCGTCACCGACAACACGGTCGCGTGGTACGAGAACGACGGCTCCCAGTCCTTCACCGAGCGCGTCATCACGACCTTGGCGGACGGCGTCCAGTCCGTCTTTGCGATCGATGTCGACGGCGACGGCGACGTCGACGCGCTTGCGGCGTCCTTCAACGACGATACGGTCGCGTGGTTCGAGAACGACTGCGCCACGTCCGCGCCCAGCGCGGCGCCGTCCGCGAGCCCCGCGCCGACGCTGAGCCTCCCGCCGACGACCGCGGCCCCGACGCCCCGCCCCACCATCTTCTGCACGAGCGTCGCGTTCTCCGAGCGCATCATCACGATGCTCTCGGACTACGCCTACTCGATCTTCGCTATCGACGTCGACGGCGACGGCGACGTCGACGCGCTCTCGGCGTCCCCCAGCGACGACACAATCGCGTGGTACGAGAACGACGGCTCCGAGTCCTTCACGGAGCGTGTCGTCACGACGCTCGCGGACGCCGCGCACTCCGTCTTCGCGATCGACGTCGACGGCGACGGCGACGTGGACGCGCTGTCGGCGTCCCGAGAAGACGACACGGTCGCGTGGTACGAGAACGACGGGTCCGAGTCCTTCACGGAGCGCATCATATCGAACTCGGCGGACGGTGCCATGTCCGTCTTCGCGCTCGACGTCGACGGCGACGGCGACCAGGACGGGCTGTCCGCGTCGGAGCTCGACGACACGGTCGCGTGGTACGAGAACGACGGCTCGCAGTCCTTCGCGGAGCGCGTCGTCACGACGCTCGCGGACGGCACCCAGTACACGTTCGCGACCGATGTCGACGGCGACGGCGACACCGACGTGCTCTTGGCGTCCCTCGACGACGACACGGTCGCGTGGCACGAGAACGACGGCAGCCAGGGCTTCACCGAGCACGTCCTCACGACCGCGGCGGACGGCGCCCGCACCGCCTACGCGATCGACGTCGACGGCGACAGCGACGTCGACGTGTTGTCGACGTCTATTTGGGACGACACGGTCGCGTGGTACGAGAACGACGGCTCCCAGTCCTTCACGGAACAAGTCATCACCACCGCGGCGGACTGGGCCGCAGACGGTTTCGCGCTGGACGTCGACGGCGACGGCGACGTCGACGTGCTCTCGGCGTCTTACCTCCAATCCACGGTCGCGTGGTACGAGAACGACGGATCCGAGTCCTTCTCCCAGCGCGTCATCACGGCGACCGCGGACGGCGCCTACTCCGTCTTCGCCATCGACGTCGACGGCGACGGGGACGTGGACGTGCTTTCCTCCTCCGTAACCGACGACACGGTCGCGTGGTACGAAAACGACTGCGGCACGCTCGCGCCAACCGCGGCGCCGTCCGCGAGCCCCGCGCCGACTGCGAGTCCCAAGCCGACGCTGAGCCCCGCCCCGACGCCCCGCCCCACGGTCTTCTGCACGAGCGTCGCGTTCACCGAACGGATCATCACCACGCTCGCGGACGGCGCCCGCACCGTCTTCGCGATCGACGTCGACGGCGACGGCGACGTCGACGTGCTGTCGACGTCTATTTGGGACGACACGGTCGCGTGGTACGAGAACGACGGCTCCCAGTCCTTCACGGAACAAGTCATCACCACCGCGGCGGACTGGGCCGCAGGCGCCTTCGCGCTGGACGTCGACGGCGACGGCGACGTCGACGTGCTCTCGGCGTCTCACGTCGACGCCACGGTCGCGTGGTACGAGAACGACGGTGCCCAGTCCTTCTCCCAGCGCGTCATCACGGCGACCGCGGACGGCGCCTACTCCGTCGTTGCGATCGACGTCGACGGCGACGGCGACGTGGACGTGCTTTCCGCCTCCACAAACGACGACACGGTCGCGTGGTACGAGAACGACGGCTCCCAGTCGTTCGCCGAACGGATCATCACGACGCTCTCGGACCACGCCTTCTCGATCTTCGCTATCGACGTCGACGGCGACGGGGATGTCGACGCGCTCTCGGCGTCCCCCAACGACGACACGATCGCGTGGTACGAGAACGACGGCTCCGAGTCCTTCACAAAGCATGTCATCTCGAACGCGGCGGACGGCGCCTATACCGCCTTCGCCATCGACGTCGACGGCGACGGCGACGTGGACGCGCTGTCGGCGTCCGCCAACGACGACACGGTCGCCTGGTACGAGAACGACGGGTCCGAGTCCTTCACGGAGCGCATCATATCGAACTCGGCGGACGGTGCCATGTCCGTCTTCGCGCTCGACGTCGACGGCGACGGCGACGTCGACGTGCTCTCGGCGTCCCAAGACGACGATACGATCGCGTGGTACGAGAACGACGGCTCGCAGTCCTTCGCGGAGCGCGTCGTCACGACGCTCGCGGACGGCACCCAGTACACGTTCGCGATCGATGTCGACGGCGACGGCGACACCGACGTGCTCTCGACGTCCCTCGACGACGACACGGTCGCCTGGTTCGAGAACGACTGCGCCACGCTCGCGCCCACGCTCGCACCCACGCTGTCGCCCGCGCCGACCGTGACGCCGCGGCCGACGTACGTGTCCCACCCGACGCTGGTCGCGTACTACTCCTTCGACGACGGCACGGCCGCGGACAACTACGGGATTCTCGACGGGACGCTCAACAACTGCACGCGTCGTCGCCTACAAAAGGCCCCGTTCGGCGACGACGCGACGGACGACGCGACAGACGACGCGACGACGCGCGGCCCGAGCACCGCCGCGCCCGCGGCGAGCGGCTCCGACGGCGGCTCGAGCGACACGCCCGGCCCGAGCACCGCCGCGCCCGCGGCGAGCAGCTCCGAGTGCCGCGGGCCGACGGCGTGCGACTGCTCGAGCGACGAGTTCTGCAATTTCGACGACGGCAGCAGCGGCGGCTGCGAGTCCTGCGCCTCGTTCTCCTCGACGGCGGCGTGCGGCGAGGACGGCCTCCCGTCGGACGGCGAGGACGACTGCGTCGCGTGCTGCTTCGGGAGCGACGACGACGCGACGGCCGGCGGCTCGAGCGACACGCCCGGCCCGAGCACCGCCGCGCCCACGGCGAGCCCCGCCTGCAACTCGTGGGCGGGCCGCGACGGGCGCGGCGCGCTGGCCTTCGACGGCGTCGACCAGTTCGCCCGGCTTCCCGCCGCGGTGACGGCGGACATCCAGGGGAGCAGCGCGCGGACCGTGTGCTTGTGGGCGGCGATCGACTCCTTCGCGGCCGCGACGGTCGATTACGGCGGCGCGCTCTTCGACTACGGGAACACCGCGACGCTCGGGGACTTCACGCTCCGGGTCTTCGGCACGGACGGCAGCCTCCGCGTCGACTTCTGGGGATCGTGGGTGGACGTGGCGCTGGCGGGCTCCGACGACGGCGACTGGCACCACTACTGCCTGACCTACGACGGGTCCGACTGGGCCCTCTACTTCGACGGGTCGCAGGCGGAGACGGGGACCGCCGCGTTGGACACGGGCGCGACCCGCGCGCTCGAGCTCGGGCGCTGGGGGGGCATCACGTCCTACCTCGACGGCGCCGTCGACGAGGTCTACGTCTACTCGAGCGCGCTCGACGCGGCCGACGTCCAGGTCCTCTACGACGCGGTCACGGTCGCGCCGACGCTCGTGCCGACGCCCGTCCCGACCGCGCTCCCGAGCGGCGCGCCGTCGCGGATGCCGACGCCGGCGCCCTCCGCGCTGCCGACGCTCGCGCCGACGTCGGGCCCGTCGCGCGCGCCGACGCCGAACCCGACGAGCGCGCCGACGTCCTCGCCGACGTCCGTGCCGACGGCGTCGCCGAGCCGCCCGCCGACGCCGTCGCCGACGACGACCGCGCCGACGACGTCGAACCCGTCGCCGAACCCGACGTCGCTGCCGACGCTCGTCCCGACGCCGGACACGCCCTACCCGTCCGCCGTGCCGACGTCGGCGCCGACGGCGACGCCGACCTACGACTTCGCGTCCGTCACGGGCACGCTGACCATCGACGGCTTCGAGAAGTCGTGCGACGACGCCGCGTTCCTCGACGCCTACGACTACGCCGTCGCCGCGGCCGTCGGCGGCGGCGCGACGGCGACGTGCGGGTGCTCCCTCGACGCCGTCATCGCGGCCAAGGCGTCGGATCGGAGCGGCGGCCGGCGGCTCCGGGGCGACGCGGCCCCCTCCGCGGCGCCCGCGGCGGCGCCGAGCGCGTCGTCCGCGCCGACCGCGGACCCGACGGCCGCGCCGACGGCCGTGCCGACGCCGCGGCGCGTCGCAGCGTCCCCGCATCTTATTTATCCCTTTCGACAAATGAAATCTTTGGCGAACGTAGGCCCACCGCGGACCCCACCGCGACGCCCAATCCGACGACGACCGTCGAGCTCGACGTCGTCTTCGAGGTGAGCTTCGCGCTCGCGGGCACGTCGGGCTTCTCCGTCGTCGACTACGCCGATGTCGTCGCGGGCAACGTGTCGCGGGCCATCGCGTCGGGCGCCTTCGACGACGCGCTGCGGGCCTTCGGCCTCGCGGGGTCGACGGCGCTCTCCGTCTCCGACTGCGCCGTGCTCCGGACGACGCAGCCGACGCCGTCGCCGACGCTGCACCCGTCGACGGCGGGCTACCGCCTCGCGGGCGTCCACTGGGTCCACCGGCCGAGCGGCGCTTTGGAGGGCGCGCGGACGAACGCGACGTTCTGGCTCGACACGTGGGCGGACGAGATGGTGACGCTCACGGTCGCGGCCGAGCCCGCGGGCGCCGTCGAGCTCGCGCTGCGCGACGGCGACGGCGCGGGCTGGGGCGCGACGAGCACGCGGAGCGTCTCCGCGCTCCGGACCTTCTACGGCCCCACGGCGGAGGTCGTCGTCGGCGTCGCGCCCGTCGACGACGCCGCGGGGACGGGCGACCGCGCCGTGGCCCTGTCGCTGACGCTGGCGTCCTTCGACCCCAACTACGACGGCGGCCGCTTCGACGAGGCCTGGAACTTCACGATCGTCGAGGACGACGCGCCGGGGCTCGTGATCGCGACGGCGACGGCGACGTACGCGGCGGGCGACGCGCTCGCGCTCGCCGACGGCGAGCGGAACGGCGCGGCCGCGTCCTTCTTCGTCTCCCTCGGCTCCGAGCCCGCGGGGGCGACCGTCGTGACCTGCGCCGTCGACGGGTCCTTCGTCGCCGCGGCGCCGGCGTCGTGGACCGTCGAAGACTGGGACGCGCCCGTCGAGGTCGGGGCAGCAAAAGAGAGCGAACTTCCCAACTTCAAAGGCTCCTATCTCGGCCGTTTTCCACTCGTTTCGGCTGATTTTTGGACGAGCGATCATCTCTCGGAACGGCCTCGAAGCGCGGATGCTTTTTCCGGAACGCGCGCGCGCGGAACACTCACGTTGAAGCGACGTTGAATCACCCTTTTGCCGCCCAGGTGGGTCGCGCTGGCGGCGGCCGACGACGCGGACGTCACGGGCGACCGCGTCGCCGCCGTGTCGTGTTCGACGGCGTCGGAGGACGCGGCCTACGACGGCCTCGCGGGCGCCGCGGTGTCGTTCGCGGTCCACGACGACGACGTCGCCGCGGTCCTCGTCACCGCGGCCGTCGTCACCGTCGGCGCGAACGCGGCCGGCCCCGTCTTCGCCGACGCCTACGGCCTCGCGCTGAGCTCCAGGCCCGCGGCGCCCGTCGTCGTCTTCCTGGAGCCGTCCGCGGGCGTCGCCGCGAACGTCGACAACGTGACCTTCCTCCCGGACGAGTGGGACGCGGAGGTGACGATCGAGGTCACGGCGGCGCTCCTGGGCGACGACGACGGCGGCCGGTCGGGCCTCGTGGCCCACGTCGCCGCCAGCGACGACCCGGCCTACGGCGGCATAGCCGTCGACGCCGTCGCCGTCGACGTCGCGTTCCGCGTGGATTCCAACCACTGGTTTGGGGGGTCCTGACCAAACTTGAGAATTCTCGAGCTCGGTCACGTCGAAGTCGATTCGGCTGATTTTTGGACGAATCGATCGCTCGCGTCGAGTTCTCGAAGCACAGCGAAAGAGTCTGGTCCAAACCGTTCGATTGCTCGCACATTGAAGTCGGGTTGAAGATTTGGAATCCACGCAGGTCGCGTTCACGGCCGACTCGGAGCCGCCGCCCAAGGTCGTCGCCGCGGTCTTCTTCGACGGCGGCCAGGGCCTCACCGTGTCCCTGGACCGCGCCTGCGACCGCGGCGGCGCGAGTGCCAACCCCTTCGCCTGCGACGCCGTCTTCGCGGACGTCGGGCCCTGGGGCGACGGGTCGTCGTGCGCGTGGCGCGCCGACTCCGCGGCCGTGGCCGTGACCTTCGGGTCGGCGGCGACGGCGGTGCCCTACGACTTCGTCGCGAACCGCAGCGCCCTCGACACCGTGTCGCTCCGCGGGAGCGTGCTCCGCAACGCCGCGAACGGCACCCTGTACGCGGCCGCGCAGTCGTTCGACCTCGCGCGGCCCGCGGACCCCGTCGCGCCCGCGCTCGCCGTCAGCGCGCCGGACGCCGTGGGGCTCTGCGACGGCCTCGACCTCGACGCGTCGGGCGCGACGGGCGGCGGGTCGCGCGCGCTGGCCTACGCGTGGTCCCTCGTCGACGCGGCGGACGCGCACGCTTCGTTGGCCGCGCGCCTCGCGGCCGAGACGGGGACCCGCGTGTCCCTCGCCTGGGACGACCTCGTCCCCGGCGAGACTTTGGGCTTCGCGGCGACGGCGACGAACTACCTCGGCGAGTCGACGACGTCCGACGTCAAGTACGTCGCCAAGGTCGGGAGCCCGACGCCCAAGGTCATGTTCCAGACGTCGACGACGACGATCCGGCGCTCCGACGCCCTCACCCTCAAGCTCGACGTGTCCCTGCCGTCGACGAACTGCACGGACGGCAACGTGACGGGCGCCCTGGGCTACGCGTGGATCGCGCGGAAGTGGGACGGCGATCTGGAACACCCCGGCTGGGGCTCCGCGCTGCCCGAGCTCGACGACGAAACGCTCGCGGTCTACGCGCGGAACCCGAGCGCGTTACGGTTGCCCGCGGACGCCCTCGAGGCCGGCGAGGTCTACGCCTTCGGGGTCACGGCCTTTTACGAGGACTCGCAAGCGGCGAACGCGACGGCCTACTGCGCCGTGCAGGTGACGACGCAGGACCTCGAGGCCGCCATCGCCGGGGGCGTCGAGCGCTACGTCGCCGCGGCGTCCGTCGTGTCCCTGGACGCGTCGGCGAGCGCCGACCCCGACAACGCGACGGCCGACGGGCCGCTCCGCTTCTCGTGGAACCTGACGCGCGCGGACGACGGCGCGGACCTGACGGCCAACGCGTCGCTCGGCGACGCCGCCGTCGTCGAGTTCGTCGCCGATGTCGCCCCGGGCACCTACGTCGCCGCCGTGACCGTGTCGCGCGGCGACCGGTCCGCGTCCGCGGCCGCGACGCTCGTCGTCTCCGCGGACGCGTTCATCCCGGAGATCTCCGTCGCGGCCGCGGCGACCAAGTTCAACCCCGGGGCCGGCGCCTACGGCGCCGTCTACTTCGGCGCGTCGACGCCCGCGGCGGACAACCGGTCGTGCTGCGACTTTTCCTGGACCGTCGACTCGCCCCCGTCGACGGACGCGGCCATCTTCTCCAAGGGCGCGACGGCGCCGTCGCCCATGCTCCTGGACCTGGGCCTCGTGACGCCCGGCGACACCTATTTCTTCCGTCTCTCGGCGACGGACGGCAGCGGCGCGTCGTCGAGCGCCGTCGTCCAGGTCGACGTCAACGCGCCGCCGACCTCCGGTTCCTTCGCCGTATCGCCGCGGCGCGGCGGCTTCGCGGTGTCGACGACCTACGAGTTCGCCCTCAGCGACTGGTCCGACGACGCCGACGACTACCCGCTGACCTACGCCTTCGCCTACGAGGACCTCGGCCGCGACGTGCTCCTCGTCGCGGACCGCTACGCGACGTCGTGGCTGACGACGACGCTCCCGAAGACGAGCGCGCTCAACGTGACCTGCTCCGGCACGGTCTACGACCGCCTCCTCGCGTCGGCGACGGGGTCCCAGGCGACGGAGGTGCTCGTCGCGGCCTACGCGGCGGCGGAGCTCGCGGCGCTCGCGGACGACGCCGTCGGCGCGGCGCTCGACGCGGGCGACTCCGAGTCGGCGCTCCGCGAGATCTCGTCCATCTCCTCGGTCATCGCGGCGGGCGGCGACGACGACGCGAACACGGACCTCGTGTCGACGCTCATGGCCGCGACGCTGTCGGCCTTCGACGGCGTCGACGCGGCCGCGTCGCCCGAGGCGACGGCCCAGGTGCTCGGCACGATGGCGACGCTCGTCGCGAACCCGGGCCTCCTCGCGCCCGAGGTCCAGATGGACGCCGTGGGCCTGCTGGGCACGACGGTGTCCAACGCCGTCGCCGCGGGCCTCGACGGCGCCGCGTCGACGTCGACGGCCGCCGCGCTGAGCTCCGTGCTCTCCGCGTCGCTCTTCGAGGACGGCGGCTCGGCAAGGCGGCGGCGCCTCAAGGCCCACGCGAGCCTCGACGTCGCGCCGAACTCGACCCTGGCTCGCAAGCTCCGGCGCCGGCGCCTCGCGGCGCGGCGGCGCCTCGACGAGGGCGACGGCGAGGCGAACACGACGCTCGCCGACGACATGACGACGACGGTGTCCCAGACGGCCCAGGCCATGATCGCGACGGCCTACGGGGGCCAGTCGTCGTCGACGTCGAGCGACAACCTGGCCATCGACGCGTGGCGCACCGACTGCGGCACGCGGTCGTCGAGCTTCGGCACGGGCGGCGGCACGGCCTTCGCGCCGCCGGCGTCGGCGACGGGCGCCTGCGGCGACGACGCCGGCGACGACGGCGCCGGGTCCGACGTCGACGTGCAGATCGCGGAGATGAGCAACGTCTACGGCGAGCCGGAGGCGAAGCGGGGCGAGGAAAAAGAGGAGGTGAAGTCGAAGCTCGTCCAGGTCGAGATGAGCGACACGGGCGACGACGGGCGGCGGCGGCGCCTCACGGCCTTCGGCGACGACGACCCCATCACGCTCGTCATCCAGTTCCAAGAGCCCGACTCAGGGCAGGAAAAGAGAGCGAAATTCCCAACTTCAAAGGCTCCTATCTCGGCCGTTTTCCACTCGTTTTGGCTGATTTTTGGACGAGCGATCATCTCTCGGAACGGTCTCGAAGCATTGATGCTTGTTCCGGAACGCGCGCGCGCAAAACACTCACGTTGAAGCGAACTTGAATCCCCCTTTTCCTGCCCAGGCCCGACTTCGCGCTCGTCGCGGACCAGTCGGCGCTCGCGCGGAACGGCACGTGCGCCAACACGTCCCAGACGCTGGTCTGGGACGACTGCCCCGACGGCGGGGCCGTCATCTTCAACTGCAGCGACCCCCAGGTCGTCACCTTCCCCGACGGCTCCAACGGCACGTTCTACGCGCCGCCGCTCGGAGCCGCGCCGCTCGACGTGTCCGCGACGTGCCCGTCCAAGGCGCCGCTCTGCACCTTCTGGGACGACACGTCCCAGGCCTGGAGCGGCGCCAACTGCACCGTGGCCAAATTCACGGCGTTCAACGTGACCTGCGCGTGCACGCACCTCACGGACTTCGCGGGCGGCGCGTCGTCGACGGCGTCGACGGCGTCGGCCGTCGTCTCCACGGGCGCGTCCCTGTCCCTGTCCCAGCTCCTCGACGCGCTCCTCGTCCTCATCGTCCTCCTCGCCGTCGGCGGGGGCTTCCTCTTCGGCTGCGTCCGCGCGCACCAGCTCGACGAGGAGGACGAGGTCCGCGGCAAGTACACGCGCGACCACCACGCGCACGAGGCCGGCGTCAAGGCCTCGGGCCCGCTGGAGCTGACGGGCAACAAGGCGTCCTTCCTCGCCGCGGCGAAGCGCGCGCGCACGCACCGCGGCTGGATCTCGCGGAGATCTGCGCGGGAATCGACCACTGGTTTGGGACGTCCCGACCAAACTTTGAAACTGTCTCGCTCGGTCAATTCGACGTCGATTCGGCTGATTTTTGGACGGATCAATTGCTCTCGTCGAGTTCTCGAAGCACAGCGGACGCGCTCGTGTCGAAACATTCGATTACGCGCACATTGAAGTCGGGTGGAAGATGTGAGTTCCACGCAGGCGGAGCCGGGGCGTCTACGCGTCCTACGCGGACTACGTGCGGCCGCGGCTCCCGGCGTCCCTGGCGGTCGTCGCGTCCTTCGTGACGGCGATCCGCCGCGAGCACAAGCTGCTCCAGATCGCCTACCTGCCGGACCCGGCGCTGTCGCGCGCGACGCGCGTGGCGCTGCTCGCGGTGCTCATCTTCGCGGCGCTCTTCGCGAACGCGTTCTTGGTCACGCTGGCGCCCGTGGAGACGTCGAAGCCGCCCTGGCACGAGGACGTGCTCGTGCCCAAGATGTACTTCTCGGCGCTGACGACGATCCTCATCAACGTCTTCTACCTGTCCTTTGGCGCGCTCTTCGCCGCGTGCGCGCCGCCGGCGCACCCCGTGGACCACTTCCTCCACCTCGGCGACGACGCCGAGGAGCTCGGCGAGTCGACGAAGCACCGCCTCGCGCTCCGGCGCGAGGTCGTCATCGCCACGGCCCACGAGGCCTACGTCAAGCGCAAGGCCGCGCGCGAGTTCCGCGAGCTCGAGGACTCCGTCGTCGCCGGCCGCGTCGACGCCGCGACGCGCCGCGGCGCGGGGGGGCTGCTCGCGGCGCCGAGCCGCGAGGAGCTGCGCGAGCGCGACGTCGCCTTCGCGCAGAAGCACCGGGGGCTCGTCGCCGCGGCGCGCGACGGCGCCGCGGACGCGCGCGCGAAGCGCGTCCACGCGGAGCGCCGCGTCTACGTCGACGACCTCCGGCGCCGCGAGGAGGACGCGGCGGAGCTCCACCTGCGGACGGCGCACCTCGCGGGCGTCGCCCGCTACGCCGCGCGGCGCCGGGAGGCGCGGCGCATCGCCGTCGACGACGCGCTCGACGCGCTGACGCTCGACGAGCAGGCGCTCTACGTCGCCGAGGAGGAGGAGCTCGCGAAGATGCCCTGGTACTACCGGGCGCTCTACCAGGACCACCTCTCGCCCCTCAAGGACGCGCTCGCCATGGGCCGGCGACCGCGGCGCGCGCTGCCGCGCTGGTGCGCGACGGCCGCGTTCGGCGCCGCGGGGCTCTTCTGCCTCGCGTGCATGTGGTGCGTCTTCATGTTCAGCGTGCTCCTCAACGAGTGCTCCCAGTGCGACCAGGACGAGGCCACGGAGACGTGCGTCGCGCCCGAGGACGGTGTTTGCAACTGCGGCGACAACGAGAGCCTCTACGCGTACTGCGGCGGCGGGTCGCGGACGCGGCGTCGCTGTCGTGGCTCGAGATGTGCCTCGTCTCCGTCGCGCTCTCCGTCTTCCTCACGGGCCCCCTGGCCATCCTCGCGGCGAAATCCTTTCTGCCCCTCGCCGCGCGCGCGGTCATCGGCGCGGACTCGCTGGCCCACGAGGTCGACGACGCGCTCCACGAGCGGCGGTCGGACGCGGCGCGCGGGCTCGAGGGCCTCGTGGGCCGCATCCGCGCGCGCGCGGAGGTGCTCCGCGCGGAGCACGGCGGCGGCGCCGCGGCCGTCGCGGGCCGCGGCGAGCGGCCGCAGACGAAGCGGCTCGCCAAGGTCGTGCCCGTCGACAACGACTACGGCGACGAGTGCAAGGAGCCGCCCGCGTCGCCGCGCCTTTCGGCGGCCTTCGACTGCCCCTGCGGCGCGCGCGTGGCCCTGGACCGGCGGCCCTTCCACCTCGCGAGCTGCTGCCCCGTGTTCCGCGACTCCTGGGCCGCCGCGGGCCGCGGGCTCCTCGAGGCGCTCGGCCGCGACGCCGTCGCGGACGCCGTCGCCGCGCTCGCGGTCGAGCGGTCCGTCGGCGAGCGCGCGGCGTTCTGCGCGCTCGCCGAGTGCGGGGGCGAATTCGCGGCCGCGGCGGCGAAGCTCGGCGACGCGGGCTACCGCGGCGAGATGGCGCTCGCGGCCGACGCGTGGGCGCGGTGGCGGCCGCCGGGCGCCGCGCCGCGCGGCGCCGGCGCCGCGGCGCCGCGGCGGCCGCCGATGGCGTCGCCCCGGGCCCAGCTGGGCTGGGCGCCCTTCGAGCACAGCTTCTACGGGTCCACGCTGGGCCTCGACCTCGCCCTCGTGCGCCTCGAGGAGACGGGCGACGCGCGCGTCTGCGTCGTCGCGGTGTCGGGCCTCTCGGAGGCCGTCGAGTTCGCGGGCCGCGGCGCGCCCTACGAGCTCGCGGCCATCGACGGCGCACCGCCGCCGGCGGCCCTCGCGGACGTCGGCGCCGCGCTGCGCCGCGCGCCGCGGCCCGTGACCCTGACGCTCCGGCGGCGCGCGCGCGCGGCCGCCGAGCCCGCCGCCGCGGCCGCCGCGGACCCGGCCGCCGTCGCGGCGGACCCGGCCGCCGCCGAGGCGGACCCGGCCGCCGCCGAGGCGGCCGTCGACGTCGGCGGCTTCTCGCACGGGGCCGGCGCGCGGCCGAGGACCGCCGAGGAGCGCGTCCTGCGGGAGTCGCTCGACGGCCTCGAGGCGCACCTCCGCGCCTGCGAGGAGGCCTGCGGCCGCATGCGCCGCGTCGTCGACGCCGCCGACGCCGCGGGGCGCGACGAGGCCCGGAGCTCGCTCGCCCAGGTGGAGATGATCCGCCGCGCGGCCGCGGAGAACGTCCGCGCGGCTCGCGCCAAGCTCGACGAGGCCGTCGCGCGGCGCGGGCCCGCCGCCGAGGAGCCCGCCGCCGAGGAGCCCGCCGCGGCCGCCGAGGAGCCGCCGCCCGTAGTCGTCGACGTCGGCGGCTTCTCCGTCGCGGACGACGACGCGCCCGTCTCGGACGAGGAGCGCGCGCTCGCGGAGACGCTCGACCGCCTCGAGGCGCACCTCCGCGCCTGCGAGGAGGCCTGCGGCCGCATGCGCCGCGTCGTCGACGCCGCCGACGCCGACGGGGGCGACGAGGCCCGGAGCTCGCTCGCCCAGGTGGAGATGATCCGCCGCATGGCCGCGGAGAACGTCCGCGGCGCCAAGGCCAAGCTCGACGAGGCGAGGGCGCGGCGGGCGGCTTAAATAATTTACTTAGTACTCATATACTAGAAGTACAGTGCTTTAGTGGGCCCCCCAGTGCCCGCGCCTGCCCAAGGTAGGCGCGTAGGCGGGGTGTGTCGCCTAATGCGCTAGAGAGAGAAGTACAAATACTACAATAATTTGGGGCGTACTTCCGCGTATGTACACGCACGCGCCGCTATGAACAGCTCAGGCTTCGACGTCGACGGGCGCCGCCAGGTCCGCGTGGAGGTCGAGCTCCCGGGCGAAGTTGGCCTCCATCTCCCGCTTTGTGGACGCGCCGTTGAAGTAGTTCAGCGCCGCGCAGAGCGCCGCGCCGTCGTCGAGGTCCGGGTTCTCGTCGTAGGCCTTCTGGAGGCGCAGGAGCCGCGTCAGGGCCGCGAGCTCTTGGGGCGTCACGGTGCCGTTCTGGTCCACGTCCGCGGACAGGGTCCCGTAGCGGACCATGACGTTCCACACGACGACGTCGACGCCCGCGTCGCTGAGCGGCGGTTCGGGCGGCGGCGCGCCCTCCCGCTCCATGCGCGTCTCGTAGCGTTTGTGGAGCACGTGGAAGACGCAGCGCATGAAGTGGTGGTCGAGGCAGACGATGGGATCGTCCGGGAGGTCCTTCTGCCAGCGCCAGGCGAAGATCCGCCATGACACGGGGCAGCCCGCGACCTCGTTGACGCGCGCGTACAGGTGCGGCGCGGCGCGGCCGACCTCGCGGCCCTTGTGGCTCCGAGCCGCCGGCGCGTCGTCGTCCGGGCCGCCGGCCGCGCGGCGCTTCGACGGGCGGACCGCCTCCGCGCCCGCGAGGGGCCGGTCCTCGGCGTCGAACCAGCACTCGAGGATGGCGCTGAGCTCCTCGACGCCGAGGATCAGGTCGTCGGCGGCCGCGGCCAGGCCCCCCGGGCCCAGGTGGCGCATGGACCGCGGCAGGAAGTAGCGCCACCCCAACGCCTTCAGGTCCTGCCTCGCCTTCCAGAGCGCGAAGGGCAGCGGGTCCGTCTGCTGCTCCAGGCGGCCCTCCTCGACGACGGTCGTGTAGGCCTCGACGATGATGGCCAGCAGGCTGTTCAGCAGCAGGAAGAAGGACAGCACCATGAAGGACCAGTAGAAGGCCGCGTTGATGTACGTGACCTCGATGTCGCTGTCGTCGAACATGCCGCACAGCGCCTTCATCATCGTCAGCGACGACGCGAAGAGGTCCGAGAAGTCCTCGTGCTCCTTGCCGTGGAGCAGCACGCCCAGGAACGCGTAGATCTCGAGGACGAAGAGGAAGACGACGACGAAGTACGTGAGGTCCGTCGTCGCGGCTTTCACGGTGCGCGAGATCATGCCGATGCGCGGGTGGAAGTCGAGGTTCTTGATCAGCTGGAACGCCATGAAGATCATCTTAACCGCGATGAGGACGTCGTAGCGCTCGAGCTCGTGCGACGCGCGCCTCAGGTGGTCGTACTGGTCCTGGATGGCGTCCACGTCGCCCGACGCCTCCGTGATGCGGCCGACGGCGAAGGGGTCCGCGAAGGCGTCGTAGTGGTCCCGGGGCTTGATGCGCGTCGTCGACTGCCAGAAGGTGCCCCACTTGACGAACATGGCGAGGCTGACGGCGTACGAGGCGAGATCGAGGAGATTCCCCACGCCCAGGTAGCCCCAGAGCGCGCCCGTCTCGCCGTAGACGTCCCGCATCTCGCCCAGTTCCATGGAGATCAAGAACAGGACGGTGCCGACGAGGACGAGCTCGAGGAACGCGCGAAAGTAGTCCGTCGCTCCGTCGTAGGGCCGCGGGTCGAAGATCGCGAACTTGTCGCTGAGCATGATGCCGCCCTCCTTGACGCGCTCGGCGACGATCTCCATGTAGGTCAGCAGGCCCGTCTCCACGTTGACCGTCGCGATCGTCACCGTCACCTCGAGCGTCTGCTTGTTGAAGTACGCGCCCTCGGTGAGCGTGTCGAAGAGCTCGAGCGCGCGCGTCCGGTTCAGGTTCGTGTCGAAGACGACGGGGAAGTCGCGCGCGCCGGGGCAGCCCGAGTCGTAGAAGAAGCCGTAGGGCACGCCCGAGCCCTTGAGCTCCGTCGCGTTGTCGTAGAGCTCGTTCTTGAGCGCCTCGTCGTTCGCGCCCTTGTAGAGGAACGAGCTCTCGAGGAACGTCGGGTCCACGCCGAAGGGCGCCTCGCTGGCGCGGTTCGGCATATAGACCGGGAGTCCGTCGACGACGACGTGGAAATCGCATTTGTCCCGCAGGTCCGCAAAGGGGCCCTCCGCGGGGCAGTCGCCCGACGCGGCGCGCCGCTGCGTCACCATCGGGCCCCAGATCACCCGGTTCGGCCGGGGGAGCCAGCGGGACCGCAGCTGGCCCGTCGCGGGCTTCGCGAACATGTCGTACTCCTCCGGGTTGTAGCCGCCGACCTTGTTGCCCGGGCCGACTTCCACCTTGAACGGCACCGTCGCGTGGTCGCCCTCGTACGCGGCGCACTCCGGGCACGCGGCGCTCGGCAGGAGCTTCGCCACGTCGACCCAGAACTCGGACGCCTTCGACGCGTTGACAGCCGCGAGCGGCGGGCCGCGCGGCTCGTCGAGGTTCCCGACCCGGAGCTCCGCGAAGTCGCCCTGCGCGCCTTCGAGGAAGACGCGGTCCGCCACGGCCCGGTGGAGCACGTGGGGGACCGTCGCGTGGGCCACGCCGCCGAGAACGAGGGCGTAGGGCCAGTCGTCGAGCGCGCCGGCCTCGCCCTTCGCGTGCCGCAACCAGGGCGCGGCGACGTAGGCGTGCTCGTCGTCGAGGCAGTCGCCGCCGTCGTGGAGGCACGCGAAGCCGGAGTTGGACGGGTCGCAGGTCCCGTCGCCCATGCGCCGCGCCACGCAGTTCCCCCGCTCCACCGTCGCGGAGATGCGGTTCACGACGCCGACGTCGTCGAGGTAGTACTCGCCGCTCACGCCGAGCGCCTGCGCCGTGACGTCGAAGACGTTGGCGTACCAGGTCGGGTCCTGGGCCCCGGGCACGTTGCACAATTCCCCCGCGCAGGCGAGGCAGTCCGACAGGAGCACGTGCTGCGTGTAGTACTCGCTCTTGACGTTCATGCACAGCCGCGGGTCCAGCGGCCCCTGCTCCGGGAAGTCGTAGCCCGCGTGGATCATGTCGGCCAGTAACATGCGCTCGAAGTCGCTCCAGCAGCCCCCGAGGCCGAAGTAGGCCGCGGGCACGGCGCCGGACACGAGCGGCTGGACCTGCAGGTAGGGCTCGTTGAAGCCGTTCCAGCCGTGGCCGCCGCCGGCGAAGGGCCACGGGTACTCGACGAGGACGCAGTGCGTGTCGCCCGCGGGGCACGTGATGATCTCCGAGCTCGGCTCCTGCTGCCACTGGGTCGCGAGGAAGCCGGCGTCGCCCTCGGAGTACCGTTTCCAGCCCGCGTAGCACCGGAGGCGGCCGTCGTCCTCGAAGGCCGTCGGCGCGGGCGTCGGCGAGTCGCTCGTCGCGAAGGCGACGTCGTCCTCCTCTAAGGCCGTCGGCGCGGGCGTCGGCGCGTCGCTCGTCGCGAAGGCGACGTCGTCGATAGCGATGTCCCCGGTCCACTTGTAGGTGAAGCCGCGCCAGCGGATCTGCGTCGTCGCCGCCGGCACCTCGGCGGCCTTGTCGTGCCACCGGTGGCCCTGGTCGTAGACGGTCCGGAAGAGCACGGTCCAGCTCCCGTCGACGAGGCCCTCGAGGTTCATGTACGCGACGCGGTCGCCGTAGGCGTGGAGCTTGAACGTCAGAAGAGCAGGCTCCCTGAGCGCTTTGAAGGCCGGGCTCCGCAGGATGAACGTGTCGTTCGACGTGCCGCTCGCCTCGGTGTACGCGTAGCCGTCGTCGGGGTCGCTCCGGTCGCCGAACTCCTTGGGCCCGCTGTTCGGCGTGCCCGTGATGCCGACGTGCCAGGTCCAGGGCCCGCCGTTGCCGCCGCCGTCCTCGTAGTTGCAGAGGTCCGCGTCGAAGGCGCAGTCGACCGCGGCGAGCGCGTCGTCGCGCGGGAGCGCGTAGGCCGCGGGCGCCGGCGTCGGCGCGGCCGTGGCGTCGCCGTCGGTCGCGGCGGACGCGCCGTCGCCGTAGCAGCGGTAGTCGAAGACGGAGACGACGGTGCTCGGCGTGGCGAAGCCGTCGCACGTCGGCTCGACGACGGGGCAGTCCGCGACGGACGCGCCGTCGTCGCCGCCCGCGTCGCAGGTCGCGCCCCGGTCGCCGACGGTGAAGGTACAGGAGTCGACGCCGCCGGACCCGCGGAGCACGAGGGCGTCGCCGTCGTAGAGCGCCCAGCCCATGCCGCCGAGGTACTGCGCGCCCGCCTCGGACGCCGCGGTCGCGAACGCGTAGGTCCGGCCCTCGCTGAGGAGCACGTCGACGACGGCGCAACCGTTGTCCGTCAGCGTCTCGGTCGTCACGACCGCGCCCGCGGCGTCGACGATGGACAGGGTGTTGCCCAGCCAGGTCAGGCTCACGTAGACATTCAGGAGCACGAGCGTGAACTTGCGGGCCCCCGGGTCCCACGCGGACGCGTTCGCGACCGCGGCCGGCGCGGACCGGTCGCCCCAGGTCGGGCCCGCCGCGGGGTTCCGGGGGATGGACCACCACTTGGCGACGGCCTCGTAGGCCAAGGAGTCGGGGAACGCGGCCATCTCGAGGTCGATGTCCGCGTCCTTGTACTCCGAATGCGTCATCGTCTCCGCGTTGAACCCCGCCCAGTAGTCGTCGTCGAAGCAGCGGTAGGCGCCGTCGACGTAGCTGCACGCGCACGCGTCCGCGTCCGGGCACGGCGCCCACGTCTCGCACGTCTCCGCGTTCGTGGCCGTGTCGCGCGTGCAGATCTGGCCCCGAATCGCCGGGAAGCCGATCTGCACCGCCTTGCCCGCGAGGGGGTTCTCGAGGTCCTTGTAGGGGTAGGTCCAGGCGAAGCCGTCGAAGGCGTAGCGCAGCTCCCAGTCCCCCGCGTAGAGGTCGAGCACCTTGGACTCGCCGAACGACGACGACTCGACGTCGAGCTCGGCCGTGCGGTAGGGCAGGCCGTTGATCTGGACGTCGCCGTCGAAGAGGCACACGGTCTCGGGCGTGCCCCAGGAGCGGTCCGTGGCGTGGCAGACGTTCCAGCCGGCCGCGGGCTTGATCGGACGCCCGTCCGCGTCGTAGCGGCCCCACGCCTCCGCCGACTCGCCGAGCCAGCCGTCCTCGAGCGCCGCGGCCACGACCTGGGACGCGACGACGAGCTTGCCCAAATCGAGGAAGTGGACCTCGACGACCGTCGTGTCGACGATGCCGCAGTCCGCGCGGCACCCGACGAAGGCCGCGCCCTCGCGCTCGTAGGGGTCGGGGTCGTAGCTCGGGTTCTCGTCGCGCGGCTCGCAGAAGCCGTCGCCGCACTCGCTGTCCTGGAAGATCATGCCCAGCACGTCGCCGCGCAGGAAGTGCTCGAAGGTCTCCAGGTTCAGCAGGCTGTCCCGCAGGTAGCCCGCGGTGTACTCCGTCGTCGACTTCGAGAAGCCGTGGAGCGCGTCGCTGATCGCGTAGAACTGGAGGCGCTCCGTGCCCTCGACGTTCCGCTGGAGCGCGATGACCGCCATGAAGACGACGATGTGGAACACGAAGACCGCGAGGTTCGCGTAGGACGCGAGCATGTCCGCGTTGTGGCGGAGCCGCCCCAGGATGCTCCGCCCGATCTTGTCCGCGAAGAAGGACGCGTCGGCCTCGCCCGACTTGAGCGCCGCGCGCCGGCCGCGCGCCGCGAGGTCGATCTCGCCGCGGTGTATCTTGTCGACAAACTCCGCGAAGTGGGGGCTCTCCTCGTTGAAGACGCCGTAGGTCCTAGCGAGGCGCACGGCGATCGCGTGGCCCGCGACCGCGTTGCCCCGACCGCCGAGCGAGTGCTCGTCCTCCGCGGTGATCTGCTCCCGCATGCTCGGCGTCAACTCGAGCGATTCGAACTCTTTGAGGACGAGGCGCGACGAGGCGGACCGGGTGAGGCGCGGGGGGAGGGGAGAGGAGGCGCCTTCGATGTCTGTTTGTGCTGACGGCGGGGCGCCGTTGTCTGTGTCGCGTGTGTTCGTCGACGCCATGGTCGACCGGGGCGATCCTTGATGTATTTTTGTGCCGATGGTGGGGCGCTCGCCGACGATTTCTCCTTTACTTTTGAAAGAAAATAGTGGCAAATACGAGCCGGCCCCCACGACGACCTTGGGCGATGGCCGAGTCGACGATCGATGGTGCCGGGCGATCCCCGCGGCCCTCCGCGCACCGGCCGGGGCGCCGCCGCCGGGGGCTCCGGCCGCGCCCGCGACGCCGCCGGTGCGCGTCCGATCGCGACTCGCGCGGCCGCGGCGTCCGCCCCCGCCGGAACACTCTTACTCGCGCGCGCTCAGTCGACCTTGATGGCGGCGTAGATCTGGAGGTTGAACCAGAGCGCGGCGAAGAAGCCGATGGCGCCGCAGAGGAGGAAGAACGTGAACGACGCGAGCGCCATGTAGCCGAAGTAGACGAGGCTCGGCAGGCCGCCGGGGATGTCGAGCTTCGCGTCGAAGTACCAGACGGAGTAGAGGAAGAGGTAGGCCGCGGCGGAGCCCGAGCAGAGGAAGGAGCGCCACCACCAGCGGTAGTCCTCGTTGCAGAGCTGGAAGTACGTGAGGACGATGGCCATCTCCGCGCACGTCGCCGTGAGGATGAGGAGCACGGCGACGAGGAAGCCGAAGACGTAGTAGATCTGGTGGAGCCAGAGCGCGGACATGATGAAGAAGAGCTCGATGCAGACCGCGCCGAAGGGCAGCACGCCGCCGAAGGCGACGGCGAAGACCGCGTGGCTGTACCACTTCTGCGGCGGGACGACGCGCGGGATCTGCTTCGTCTTCGTCGGGACCTCGAGCGCGGGCGCCTTGAAGCCCACGTAGGACCCGGCGAGCACGAGGGGCAGGCAGACGCCGACCCAGAGCAGGAGCCCCGCCACCGTCGCGCCGACCGACGCCGTCGGCGCGGCGCCCTGCGCGCGGAGCGCGGCCTCGAGCACAAAGGCGACGACGAGCACGGTCGCCGGGAAGAGCGTCGCGCCGAGGAGCGTCGTGCGCTTCCAGTCCTGGCCCCGGCAGAGCTTGTAGACGCGCGCGGACGCGTAGCCCGCGGCGCCGCCGTAGAGCACGAAGAGCACGACGAGCCCCGCGAGCAAACCGCCGCGGTTCGACGGCGCCAGGAAGCCCAGGAGCGCCAGCGCCATGACGCTGAGCGCGACGAGGAAGACCTGGACGCCCGTGCCCGCGAAGACGGCCAACACCATAGGCAGCGTCGCCGGCGGCCGGAAGACGTCGCCGTGGAGCAGCTTCCAGCCGCTCTCCTCCTCGTCGTCGGCCTCGAGGTTGTAGGAGGAGATGTCCTTGCGCAGCGTCCGGAGCATGATCATGGCGACGACGGCCGTGAGGAAGACGACGATCATGAGGCTGTTGATGATCGAGAAGTAGTGGATCTCGTCGTTGGGGTCGCCGTTGAGGTAGGCGTCCCAGCGCTCGGCCCACCGCGTCTCGCTGCGCACCCAGAAGACGTCGTAGGTGTAGACGACCTCCTGGGCCTCGTCGACGTCCTGGAACGTCTCGGGCCGGTGCCGCGCGGGCGCCATCTCGTTGCACGTCTTCAGCGTCGTCATGGGCCCGAAGGGCTCGTCGCCCTCGTCGTAGGCGTGCTTCACGGACATGGGCTCGACCTCGAAGCCGACGACGCGCGCGCCGGGCGCGCCGGGTTCCTCGTGGTACAGAAACGTGAGCCGCACGTGGTTGTACAAGTAGTGGTCGCGGCGGCCGCCGCGGTCCGCGACGGCGAAGCCCACGGGGAAGCCCCGCGCGACGTAGTGGTCGACGCGCATGGCCACGGGCAAACCGTCGGCGGCCATGGCCACGCGGTACTCGTTGTCGATCATCGCGCGGAAGAGCCGCATCTCCCCCTTGCTGTGGTCCTTGCGGCACAAGATCTTGCACCCGTCGGGGATCTTGGCCTCGACCTCGTAGAGGCTCTCGCGGAGGGCGTCGCCGTCGGCGCCCGTCTCGCCGCCGCCGGCCTTGAGCGCCTTGCGCCGCGGCTTGCAGAAGGGCAGCGCGTAGTAGTCGTAGGGGATCTGCGTCTTCGTGCTGCTCACCTTGGAGACGAGGAGCGGGACGCGCTCGCGCGTCCGGTAGCCCTTGGGCGCCACGCCGGGGAGCTGGAACGCCGCCCCGCAGGCCGCGAGGCCGACCCAGGCGACCGCGCGCATCGCGTCGATTATTTTTTGCGCAAAAGGTCGTACTTGACGAAGTCGTTGAAGGCGAGCCTCGCAGCACGATGTTTGTACCGTGCTAGGCCGCCCATGCGGCCGCTGCGCGCGCTGCTCGTCCTCGCAGCCGTCGCCGGCGCCGCCCGGAGGCGCGGCAAGACCTGCGTGCTGACCATCTCCTGCCTCAACAACTTCGCGCACGTGCTCAGCTTCTTCGAGGCAGCCCGGTCCGCGAACCCGCAGATCGACTGCTGGGCCTGGGCCATCGCGGACCGGCCCGAGTTCTACGCCGGCGCGAGCCCGCTGCTCACCGCCGAGGCGCGCGACGCCGTCGCCGCGCTGCGGCGCGCGCTGCCGGCCTACGCGACCGCCGTGACGCTCGACGACCTCCAGGCCGTCGCCGACTTCCCGCTCCTCGAGCTCGCGTTCAAGTACGGCCTCGTCGAGTTCAACACGGCCATCAAGGCCCACGCCGTGACCTACGCCTTCGACGTGCTCGGCGGCGCCAAGTGCCTCTACTTCGACAACGACGTCTGGGTGCTGCGGAGCCTCTGGGAGATCGAGGCGCTGCTCGACGCCGCGAGCGTCGTCGTCGCGCCCCACGTCGCCGAGCCCAACCCCCTCGACGGCCTCCGGCAGACGGACGCGCAGATCGGCCAGGCGGGCATCTTCAACTTTGGCTTCGTCGCGTTCCGCGACGCGCCGGGGGCGCGCGCGTTCCTCGCGTGGTGGTCGCAGCGGCTCCGGTGGCGCGGACGCCCGCGCCGCGCGGGTTTTGGACGCCGGCGCACGCGGGGGGGGGCGCGCGCAGGTACGGCTTCGTCGACGTGGCCCGCGGCATGCACTTCGACCAGGGCTGGGGCGACTTCGTGCCCGCGTTCCTCGCTGCGTGGAATTCGACCGCTGGTTTGGGTGGTCCTGACCAAACTTGAGAATTCTCGAGCTCGGTCACATCGAAGTCGATTCGGCTGATTTTTGGACGAATCGATTGCTCTCGTCGAGTTCTCGAAGCACGGCCGAAGAGATTGCGTCGAAACTGTCGCATATGCGCACATTGAAGTCGGATTGAAGATTTGAATTCCACACCAGGTTCCTCGACCGGGACGACTACCGCGTCGTCCGCGACCCGCGCTTCAACGTCGCCTACTGGAACCTGCGCGCGGCCGGCGCCCGCGCCGCGGCGCCGCCGGCGGGGGACGCGCGGCAACCAAACGCAGGCACTCGACGGGCCCCGAGCTCGCCTGGGACCGCGGGTCGCTGACCGTGCGCGGCGAGCCCGTCGTCTTCGTCCACTTCTCCGGCGTGTCGAACTTCGAGCACTACGACCCGAGCCGCATCTCGCGCCACCAGACGCGCTACCGCGTCGATGACTTCCCCGCCCTCGGGCCCCTCCTGGCGGCGTACACGCGGCGGCTCCTCGACCGCAACGCGTCGCGGTCTGTGTGCAAATCAACCAGTGAGCTGGGACGTCGGGGCCAAACTTGAGAATTCTCTAGCTCGGTCAAATCGAAGTCGATTCGGCTGATTTTTGGACGGATCGATTGCTCTCGTCGAGTTCTCGAAGCACAGCGGAAGTGCTCGTGTCAAACCATTCGAATACGCGCACATTGAAGTCGGGTTGAAGATTTGATTTGCACGCAGGTCGCGGTACCGCGCCGTGCCCTACGGCTACGCGTTCTTCGACGGCGGCGCGTACGTCGTCGCCGCCGCGCGCGACGCGTACCGCGGCGCGACGGACCTCGACGGCGACG
>NW_008705573.1:1251026-1294639 GCF_000186865.1 Aureococcus anophagefferens | reverse complement strand
CCTTCGCCGTCACCCTGGTCGTCGGCGGCGCGCCCGCGCCCGCGGTCGCCGGGGCCCTCGGCCGCGACGCCTGGCCCTGGGCAGCAAAAGGGTGATTCAACGTCGCTTCAACGTGAGTGTTCCGCGCGCGCGCGTTTCGGAAACAGCACCCACGCTTCGAGACCGCTCCGAGAGATGATCGCTCGTCCAAAAATCAGCCGAAACGAGCGGAAAACGACCGAGCTCGGAGCCTTTGACGTTGGGAATTTCGAACCCTTTTCCTGCCCAGGCCTGGCCCGCGGGCGCGGCGCCCGGCGACGCGGTCGCGGCGCTCTCGACGTCCGCGCCGCCGCCGGGCGCCTTCGCCGGCTGCGCGGCGCCCTTCGCCGCCGACCCGCCGCGGCCGCCGCCTGTGTGGAAATCAACCAGTGGAATGGACGCGTCCAGCAAAACTTCAAACCTCTCTATCTCGGCCAAATCGAAGTCGATTCGGCTGATTTTTGGACGAATCGATCGCTCTCGTCGAGTTCTCGAAGCACAGCCGAAGAGCTTGCGTCGAAACTGTCGCATACGCTCACATTGAAGTCGGGTTGAAGATTTGAATTCCACACAGGCCGCCGCGCGTGGAATTCCCGCGGCCGTTCCTCCGGCTCGCGGCGCCGGCGCCGCCGCGCCCGGCGCCGCCGTTCCGCGCCTGGGGCCTCGGCCTCGCCGTCGTCGCGCTCGCGTCGGCGATCGCGCGCCAGGGGCGGGACCCGCCGCTCGACGCCCGAGGCGCCGCGGGCGACGGCGACGGCGATGCCGCGGCCGGGTCCGACGCCGACGACGCGACGCTCGTCGTCGACTCCGACACCGAGGACGACGAGGAGGCGCCGCCGCCGGCCCAGGACGCCGTCCTCCTCCTCGAGTCCAAGACGCCGAAGAAGCGGAAGTAACGAGCCCTGGGAGGAGCGGGCTCGCGGCGGGACGAGCTAGCTGTCCACGATCACACGGCACTGTCGGCGCACTCCAAAACCTTGACGCGAGAACAGCAGAGCATGGCTCGAGCCTCTACAACCTCTTGCAACTGCGTCACAGCACCGTAGCGGCACGATGCGCTAGCTTGCAACCGCGACACAGCGCGCTGGAGCGGTCGCGATGCATCGACGGCGCATCGACGTCGACGGCGTCGAGCTGAGCGTCGACGCGGCGGCGACGACGCCGCCGCGGCGCGCGCCGCGCGCGCGGTCCGCGTCGCAGGACGGCGCGGCCCTGGGCAAGATGTCGCCGCGGCGGCGCCGCGCGGCCGCGGAGACGCGGCAGGCGCTCGTCGCCTGGCTCGCGGTGCTGGCGCTCCTCATCTCGTGCTCGTTCCTCGCGGCCTACGTGCGGCACCTCCGCGGCGGCGACGCCGTCGGCGGCGGCGGCGGCGGCGCGCGGCCCGCCGAGGCGCTCGCGGGCGCCGCCCGCGGGGACGCGGAGGCCGTGCCGCGCCTCGGCGCGCCGCCCGTCGCGCCGGGCGCCGTCGTCGGCGGCTACGTGCTCCGCGAGCTCGAGCGCGCGGCCGGGTCGCAGCGCCTCGAGGCGCCGCTCGCGGGCGTCGCGCACTTCACGGCGGCGCTGCCGCACCCGACGAAGGCGCTGCCGCCGCCGCCGCCGCCCGAGGCCGCGGGCGGCGGCGCGGTCGTCGCGGGGTCGTCGTTCCGCTGGCGGTTCACGCGCCGCGTGAACCGGGGCGCGCACGGCGAGGTCTGGCGCGGCGAGCACGCGGCGACGGGCGGCGCGTTCGTGCTCAAGCGCATGTTCCTCGAGAAGGGCGGCCACGTCCGCGAGGCCGCGGCGCGCGAGGTCTTCTTCGGCGAGGCGCTCCGGGGCGCGCGCGGCGTCGCGGGCTTCGTCGAGCGCTTCCGCGACGGCGGCGACCTCTGGCTCGTCTTCGAGGACGCGGGCGTCACGCTCCACGACTACGCGTTCTCGCCGACGTCGTCGGGCCTCCTCGAGCCGTCGGAGTCGTGGCGCGCGCTCCGGCGGAGCGCGGAAGGGCCCGCGTGGTTCCGCGACCTCGCGCGAAAACTCCTCGCGGGCGCCGCGGAGCTCCACGGCCGCGGCGTCGTCCACCGCGACCTCAAGCTCTCGAACGTCGCCGTCGCGCTCGGCGACGACGGCGCGCTCCGCGTCGCGGTCATCGACCTGTCGAGCGCGTGGTCGCCGGCCGCGGAGGCCGCGGGGCTCTTCGGCGATTTCGGGCCGTCGCGCGAGGAGGAGACCGTCGAGTACATGCCGCCCGAGGTCCTCTTCGCCGACGAGGACACCTTCTACGCGCCGGCGCCGGCCTACGACGCCTGGAGCCTCGGCGTGCTCCTGCTCGAGCTCCTGCTGGGCACGCGGCAGGCGCTGACCGTGGACCAGCGGACGCGCGCGGTGCTGAGCTGGCGGCTTCGGCGCGAGGCGCCCGCGGACGTCGAGCGCGCGCTGCTCCGCGCGGCGCTCGCGGACCTCTGTATCTTCCCCGGCGTCGCCGCCTGCGGCGACGACGACTTCGCGGGCGAGCTCCAGCGGCGCGACCCGCTCGAGATCGGCTACGACCGGTTCCTCGGCGTCGACGGCGTCGACCTGCTGCGGCGCCTGCTGGCCCACGACCCGCGGGACCGGCTCCTCCCCGCGGACGCGCTGGCGTCCCACGCCTTCTTCCGCCGGGACCAGGCGCGCGCGCTCGCGGGCGACGCCGCGGTCGCGCTCGACGCGCGGGAGTACCGCGTGCCGGGCCACCGGCGCTCCTTCGGGGTCTGGGAGAGCTGCCGCGTCTACGCCGCGGCGAAGCGGCCCGGCGCCTTCTGCGTCTACGACGCGTCGACCCTCCCGGGCTGCCTGTCCACGCACGCGCTGCTCCCCGACGACCCGCGGTCCGGCTTCTGCGACGTCCGGGGCCGCCGCGAGACCATCGAGGACCACTACGCGGTCGCGTACCGCGAGAACTTCACGCTCTGGGGCGTCTTCGACGGCCACGAGGGCCGCGAGGCCGCGCGCTACGCGGCGCACGCGCTGCCGCGGCTCCTCGAGGAGAAAGCCGACCTCCGGCGGCCGCGCGCGGCGGACGTCGCGGCCGCGTTCCGCGCGGCGGACGCGGGCTTCGCGGCGCTGGGCCGCGACCGGCTCGGCACGCGGCGGCGGTCGGGCACGACGGCGACGGTCGCCGCCGTCGCCGACAACGGCGCGCTCCTCGTCGCGAACGTCGGCGACTCGCGCGCCGTGCTCTGCTGCCGCCCGTGTGCAAATCAAATCTTCAACCCGACTTCAATGTGCGCGTATTCGAATGTTTTGACACGAGAACTTCCGCCGTGCTTCGAGAACTTGCTGAGAGCAATCGATTCGTCCAAAAATCAGCCGAATCGACTTCGATTTGACCGAGCTAGAGAATTCTGAAGTTTGGCCCCGACGTCCCAGCTCACTGGTTGATTTGCACACAGGCTGCGGCGCCGACGGCCGCGCCGTGGACGCGTCCTACGACCACGTCGCCGCGGACGCGGCCGAGGCGGCGCGCATCGTCGCCCTCGGCGGCGCCGTCGACGCCTCCGGCGCCGTGCCGCGCGTCGAGGGCCGCGTCGTCGTCACGCGGTCCATCGGCAACCGCGACCTCGCCAAGTACCTCGTGCCGGAGCCCCACGTCTTCGTCGCCGAGAGCGCGGCCTACGAGTTCCTCATCCTCGCGACCGACGGCCTCTGGGACACGACGTCGTCCGACGAGGCCGTCCGCTTCGTGCGGGCGCGGCTCGCGGCGGCGGCCGCCAGCCCGAGCCGCTACCAGGACGCGGCGACGGCGCTCACGCACGAGGCGCTCGTCCGCCAGTCCCAGGACAACATCGGCGTCTGCGTCATCGACCTCCGGAACCGCTCGGCGTAAAAAAATAGGGGAAAGCCAAGTGGGAAATCGGCGAATTCTACACAGGTCCTCGGCGCACAACACCGCGCGCCGGCGCGGGCTTTGCGCGCGCTCTTGCGCCGTTTTAGGGGTTGATTCGCGTTGCCCGCCCCCCTCAGAGTGCATCGCCCGACGCGCGCCTCGGAGCCCCCGAGCCTCGCGATTTCGGCGACGACGTCGACCGGCTCGAGCCGCTTCGCCGAGATCGCGTCGCCGCAGGTAAAGTGAACCATGAACTGGCGCAAGGGCTTCTGTACGGTTCTGATCGTTACCGCCGAGGCGCACCGCGACCCGCGCGCCGAGAACGAGGACCGCCGCGCGCGCCTCGCGGCGGCGGAGGCGAGCCTCGAGCTCGCGACGTCGGCGGAGTCGCCCGCGAAGGCCGTCGTCAAGAGCCGCTTCTTGAAGGAGCCGTCGAAGGCGTCGGAGGTCGAGGCCCTGCGCGAGCAATTCGCGGCGGCAGAGTCGCGCGCGGCGGCGGTGGAAGCGAGCGAGGGGTGGTTGAAGAAGTGGGCGGCGAAAGACGCCGCGCCGCAGTCGGAGGTCGACGCCGCGTTCTCGAAAGATCCTCCTCATTCCAAAAGACCATTAACGCTCGTAACTGGCACTGGGCGGGCCGGAACGACATTTTTAATGAACTTGTTTACCACACTCGGTCTTCCAACTGGATTCTCTGCAACAGAAGTCGCCAAAGCTGAACTGACAAGTTCCCACGCGGGACTAGAACATGCGAAACCTGCCCGAGGGCGCGATATTGTAAAAGCGCCCGAGGCGATGACACATCTCGATCATTATGTCAACTACCACAAAAATCACCCCCACGAACATGCATATTTCCGTTGGTTCGTGGTACCTATGAGAGACCCACATAAAGTGGCCGAGAGTCGTTCCAAGGCACCGCAAAAACGGGGAGGTTATTGGGCTGGTGCACACAATATGACACAAATGCTTGAAAAGAACAATGCCATGCTCGCGCACATGTTTTATTACTTATCCAATGAAGACCAGGAAGTAATCACCTTGGCGTTCCCACGTGATGTGTTTGATTCCGAGTACATGTACAGGCGCTTAAAACCGATTATGGACCACTATGGCATTGGAAAGGACACATTCATAAATGCCCATGCGAACGTTGCGAATCCAAACTATGTGTCGGAGCAGCCGTAGTGGCGTTCCGCGCGTCGTCGTCGCTCGAGGACTCCGTGACCAAGGCCGCGCAGCACCGTCGACTCTCCGAGTGCGAGGATGAAGAGGTCCAGATCTTCGACCAGTGCATCGACCCGGATACGACGTACCTGCAAGTTCCCCCCGCGTCCCCGACGCCCGGCTCGGCGCGCGACCGAACCTCGGCGTTACGCCGCACCGCGCGGCGCACTTGGCCGCGGCCGCCGGCGGGATATGTTAGGCCTTCGGCCGCCGCCTGGCTCGGTTCGCCGAGGTACCCCGCGAGCAACCCCTGGATAAGCGGCGTCATAGAAGGCCAAACTCAGTAATCATTACCGTCCGACGAGTGCGGCGGCGACTCGTCGTGCGCGGAGTCGTCGTCGTACGGGACCTCCCCCGCGCGCTCCGCTCGTAAGCTAGGGATTTCCGTTACTTCTCTTCTTAGAGCTCCTCTCTATACTCGCCGCCGCCCTTGAGGCCGGCGACGTCGAAGGACCGCGTCCCCCGCTCCTTGAGGAAGCGGCTGAACGAGTCGAGGTCGTGCGCGTGCTCGTAGAGCGCGGGCTTGGCGTCGCGGTCGGCGGGGAAGAGGTAGATCGTCGGGAAGCCGTCGACGAGGACGCCGGGGTCGTCGATCTCGTTCTTCGTCGCGTCCATGCGCGCGACGACGACGGAGTCGACGGGCGCGTAGAGCCGCGCGAGGGCCTCCCAGGTCGGCGCGAGCGACGCGCAGTGGCCGCACCAGGGCGCGTGGAAGAGGACGAAGAAGTCGGCGTCGCTCGCCGGGTCCCGGCGGTGGAAGTCGACGACGGCCGCGAACGACTTGCCCGAGAGCTCGACGACGCGGCCCTCGGCGTTCGCGGCCGCCGCGGCCCGGCGCGCGTCGCCGGGGCCGCCGATCATGGGTTCCGACCGGAGCCAGGGCTCGAGCTCGCCGGCGAACATGGCCGCCTCGAAGGCGAGCAGGTCGTCCGCGTCGAAGACGGACTTGTCGCCGCCGGAGGCCGCGGCCCAGGCCGCGAAGGTGTAGGTCCGCGGCGTGCCGAGGATGGCCTCCCGCGACGGGGGCGCGCCGTCGACGTCGACGTCGAGATCCGCGACGACGCGCATGTCGCACAAAATCACCGTCGGCAGGTCGTAGGCCGCGTCGAGCGAGAAGTGCTTGAGCACGCGCTCCTCGGCCGCGGGGACGACGACGTGGCGCACGCGGCTCCGCTCGACCTCCGCGGCGTCGGCGAGGGCGGAAGTCGCCGCCAGCGCCCGCTTCGACTTCTCGTCGACGACGAGCAGCGCGTGGACCGCGGGGCCGCGGTGCTCGTAGAAGAGCGCGGCGCCCTTCGCGCTCTCGAAGCGCGTCACGAGGGGCGTGAGCCGCGCGCCCACGAAGGCCGCCATGGCCGACGCCGGCGTCGCGTCGTCGACGCCGAGCACGGACACGTCGTCGCCGTCGTTGGCCTCGACGACGACGACGGCGTCCGCGAAGGCGCCGAACTCGTCGACGCCGAAGTCGTGGTTCGCGGCCTCGGCGACGAGGTCCGGCCGCGTCGTCAGCGCAAAGGCGACGCGGTCCTCGTCGTCCTCGAGGTTCGCGACGGACGCGAAGCGCCGCGCGGCGTCCGAGTCGTTCCGCGCGAAGACGCCGACGACGAGCGCCTGGGCAGCAAAAGGGTGATTCAACGTCGCTTCAACGTGAGTGTTCCGCGCGCGCGTTCCGAAGAAAGCATCCACGCTTCGAAACCGTTCCGAGAGATGATCGCTCGTCCAAAAATCAGCCAAAACGAGTGGAAAACGGCCGAGATATGAGCCTTTGAAGTTGGGCATGTCGCACCCTTTTGCTGCCCTGACGAGCGCCTCGAGCGCGCCGTCGAGGAGCAGCTTGCCGAAGAAGTCGCGCGCGCCGGGCCAGTCCGCGAGCTCGCTCACCGCCGGCCGCGCGCGCCGCTTCGCCCAGCGCGCCAGGGGCGCCGCCTCGTTGGGGCCCTCGTAGTCGCCGACGAAGCGGCCGAAGCGGAAGCACTTGACGTGCGGGTAGCCCCGCACGCCGTAGGCGTCGGCGACGGCCCGGTCCTCGGCGGCGTCGAGGGACCCGAAGAGGACGTCGAGGCCCGCGTCCCGGACCGCGCTCGCCGCCTCGAGGAACTGGGGCTCGAAGCGCCGGCAGTGGGCGCACCAGGGCGCGCCGAAGGACACGACGGCCACCGGCGCCGCCGCGAGCGCCGCCTCGAGCGTCTCGCCGTCGAGCTCGACGACGGGCTCGCTCTTCGCCGCGAAGAGGGCGTCGCATCCGGCCGCGAGCGCGATCACGGCCAGCCAGCGGGCAGCCATCATCGCGCTGCCCAAGCGGCACTCGAGAGCGAGTGTGAAGCCACTCGTGAAGGCAAGTGCTGGACATCACTCGGCTAGCTATAGATTTCTCTTCAACATATTATAGGGGGCAGCCTCGCAACGTCTGGTACCATTTTATGAGCAAGTAGACCTTCCTCACGCATCTTCGCCGTCGACCGTCGGCGGAACGCAACCAAAGTCCGGTGCACTCGCCCGCGGCAGGGGCCCGGACGCCGCGGAAGCGACGCGGACGCGCGGTCGAGGGCCATGCGGCGCGCGGCCGCCGTCGTGCTCGTGAGCCTGCTGGCCCGCGCCGGCGCGCCGCCCGTCGAGGGCGAGACGCCCGAGGAGGCGGAGGCGCGCAAGGCGCGCGAGCGGAAGGAGGTCGAGGTCGACATGCTCGCCATGCACCACTGGCGCGGTCCCGCGGCGTCGCGCCGCGCCGCGGCCGGCGCGGACGTTTTCCCCGCGCGCAGGTTCTGCGACCAGCCGGCGAACGCGGACATGTACCTCTGCGACGCCTTCCGCGACTACCTCGCCGGGACGCCGGAGTCGGAGATGGCGAAGAAGCGACCGCACCCGAACCCGGCGAGCGAGCAGATCAGCACCATGCACGCGCGCCGCCCGCGCCCCGCGCGCGCGCCGCGACGCGCCGCCGCGACGCGCCGCCCGCGCGCAGGAGACGTACTGCGCCATCGAGGACAACGTCCAGCGGCAGCCCTGCCGGTTCTTCAAGCCGCGGAGGAAACGGGACCTCTAGCGGCCCGCGGCGCCGCGCGCGCGGGAGCGAGCGCCCTCGCGCGGCCCTCGAATAGAGCGCCCTCGCGCGGCCCTCGAATAGAACTGTGATCCCGGCGCCTTAGTCGAGGCGCTTGCCTCGGCGCGACACGGGCCGGCCCTCGCTGTCGAGCTGGAAGTAGCCGCCGGTCCGCGGCCCCGCGTAGTCCTCGGAGCTGTCGCCCTCGAAGGCCCGCTTGCCCTCGTCGCCCGCGCCGTAGAAGTTGCTCTTGCGCTTGCCGTAGAACTTGTCGCCGTTGCCGAGCTTCCGGTCCATCGCGTCGTCGACGAAGTCGTCGAGGCCCTTGCCGAGCTTCGAGAAGAAATTCGCCACGGGGTTCGGCGCCGCCTTCTCCTCCGCCATCTTGCCCCGGAGGAAGCTCGCCATGGCCGCGTCGTCGTCGTCGCCGTCGTCGTCGCCGCCGCCGCGCAGCGCGACGCCGCGCCGGCGCGTCGGGAGGGCGGAAAGCGGTGGCGCCGTCCGCTCGGCGAGGTTCGCGCGCTGCGTCGGTGCGGTGGAGGCGCGCTGCACCGGCGCGAACGCCGCGCAGGACCCGACGAGCGCGAGGAGCAGCATGGATCCACACGTGCAGAGCTTCGGCCGATGCCACATCACGCGCCGGAGCCGCGGAGGGGGGCAAAGCAAGGGATGGAAGACATTGAAGTCGAATTTGCCACAGCGGACGAGCAATTCTGCAGGGCTCGAGACGAACGCGCGGGCGCGAACATACCTGCCGCGATGCTCCTCAACCGCATCCATGCGCGGAACGAGGAGATCGCCAGCCAGGCGCAGCGGCACACGGCGGACCGGAGCCGCCACCGCCGGTCCTTCCAGACGCGGCTCTGGCTCGCCGGCGCGGCGCTGTGCACGACGCTCGTGCTCGTGCTGCGCGACGCCGCCGTCGCGGGCCGGGCGTCGCCGCTGTCAGCGCCCCGCGTGCGCCTGGCGCGCGTCGCCTGCGGCGACGCGACGGCGGCCCAGGACCGGTCCGCGGGCCCGAGAAGGTTCGTGCTCGACGGCCGCGCCAAATGCGCGTCGGCCGCGGCCGTCGACGCGGGCGCGTGCGTCGCCGGCGGCGGCCGCGCGGGCGTCGCCCGGGCCGCCCTCAGCTTCCTCGCCGGCGGCGCCGACGCGGAAAAGTCCCTGCGCTGCCTGCCGACGTTCCTCATCGTCGGCGCGCAGAAGGCGGCGACGGGCTCGCTGAGCGACTGGCTGAGCCGCCACCCGGCGCTCCGGCGCGGCGACGGCCCCGCCGCCCACCGGCGCGAGGTCCACTACTTCGACCAGCTCCCCGGCAACGGCTCGGACACGGCCGCGCTCGAGGCGACGTGGCGCGATTACCTCCGGAGCTTCCCGGCGGTGTCGCGCGACGAGGCCCGCGCGGGCGTCGCGACCTTCGAGAAGTCGCCGAGCTACGCCCGCTTCCCCGACGCGCTCGCGCTCGCGCGGCACCTCGTGCCGGGCGTCCATCTGGTCGTCGTGCTCCGCGACCCCGTCGACCGCGCGTACTCGGCCTATTGCCACCACCTGTGCCGAATTCAAATCTTCAACCCGACTTCAATGTGAGCGTATGCGACAGTTTCGACGCAACCTCTTCGGCTGTGCTTCGAGAACTCGACGAGAGCAATCGACTCGTCCAAAAATCAGCCGAATCGACTTCGATTTGACCGAGCTAGAGAATTCTCAAGTTTGGTCAGGACCACCCAAACCAGTGGTTGAATTCGGCACAGGCCACCACGCGCGGCACGGCCGCTTCTACGAGGTGTCGCGGCCCCTGCCCCGGTCGCCCGCGGGCGCCGTCGTCTCCGCGGCGCCGCGCCGCGGCTGCTTCCGCGCGGCCTGGACGCTCGACGAGGCCGAGGGCTACGTCGGCGACTGCGCGGGCCGCGGCGACCTATCGCCGCTCGCGTGCGCGGCCGGGGCCTGCGCGCCGGAGACCTTCGACGCCTACGTCCGCGGCGCGACCGTCGCGAAGCTCTTCCTCCGGGCGCCGCCGGCGCCGGCCGCGGACGACGCCGCGGCCGGCGCCGACGCGCCGCGCTTCGCGCCCGCGGGGTTGCCCGCGCGCTGGGCCAAGGCGCCCGGCGGCGCCGTCGACGTCGTCGCCGACGGCGACTACGCGGCCCAGCTCTCGTCCATCTACGGCCACTTCCCGCGGCGCCAGGTCCACGTGCTCTTCTTCGACGACGTCGTCGGCGACCCGCTCGGCGTCCTCGACGAGCTCCAGGCCGCGCCGAATTCAACTATTCAATTCGACTTCAATGTGATCATATGCGACCGTTTTGACGCGAGCTTTGTAACTCTGCTTCGAGAACTCGACGAGAGCAATCGATTCGTCCAAGAATCAGCCGAATCGACTTCGATGTGACCGAGCTAGAGAGTTCTGAAGTTTGGTGGGGACCCCCGAAACCAGTGGTTGAATTCGGCACAGGCTCCAGGGCCGCCTCGGCCTGCCCTACCACGACTTCGAGCCCCAGCTGCGGCGGCGCAAGGGCCGCTACGACGTCGCGCCGCTCCGGACGTCCCTCTGGGACCACGCGCTCGACGCGCTCCGGCCGCGGCGGCATCGCGACGCCGAGGCCGCGCCGCCCATGGCCAAGGCGACGCGCGCGCTCCTCCGCGACTTCTACGAGGCGCCGCTCCGGCGCCTCTGGCGCACGCTCCGCGACCACGGCGACCTCCACGTCATCCCCCCGCGGTCCTGGTCGGACCGGAGCGACGACGACGCGCCCGCGCCGCGCTTCCGCGCGCGGCGATCGCCGCGCGTGCCGAGCCCCGGGGCCCAGCTCACCGACGAGGTGCCGTAACAGCGCGCGCGGGGTCGCGGGCGCGTCCTACGCCTCCTCCTCCTCCTCCTCCTCCTCCTCCTCGCCGTCGTCGCCGGGGAGGCCGCGGCCCTCGAGGAGGTCGACGTCGTCGAGGCCGCGGTAGACCTCGACCTCCTGGAGCGGCTGGCTCTCGACCATGAACATGTCCCGGGGCAGGCCGCAGCGGCCGTCGTCGGCGTCCGGCACGTCGACGCCCTCGAGGAAGCTGAGCTCGCGGAGGAGCGCGTCGAGCTTCCGCCGGTCGTCGCGGCTCCCGCGGTCGCTCACGGTCCGCTCGAGCCACTTCTCCGTCGAGAACGCGCGCATGCGGCGGAGGGCGTCGTCGGCCTCCAGAATCTCGAAGAGGTCGTCGTGGAGCAGGTTCGCCCAGACCTGAGACGGGTCGCCGCGGTCGCGCGCGCGCGCGGCGGAGCGCGCGGGACGCGGCGCGCCTCGCGTCGGCCGCGACGACCTTGCCGCCCGGGAGGCAGAGGGGCGCGCCCTTGACGGGCTGGTGCTCGTAGGCGCGGATGACCGTGCGCGCGAGGTCCCGCGCGGCCGCCTCGTCGGGCCCGAGTTCGCGGTGCTCGCCGCTGTTGGGGCAGCAGCGGATGGTCTGCGCCGCGAAGGGGTGGGCGTGGTAGCGCTTCAGGAGCGGCCGCGCCAGCGCCACCTGCGCGGGCGTGTCCTTTTGTCGTGCGGCGGCGCGCGGGCCGCGGCGGCCGGCGAGCGGCCGCCCGCGCTCCGCGCGGGAGGCGCGGGCAGCCCCCGGCCGCGAGGGAGCGGACGCGGGCGCGCGCCTCTTGCAGGCTCGACATGGCGGCGACTACTGGAGCATCATCGTGCTCCCGCTGCGCGACGACGAGCCGCGCAGTGTGGTGGAACAACTTTTGCGGCGCGCAAAGAGAGCTCGTGGATCGTGCCAACCACTACTAGTAATGAACAAAGGCGTAACAAGTTTGCCCGTGCTCCTCCGGCCTTCGGCCTCCGGGAAGGTAAAGGTCAGTCTGCGCCGGCCGGAGGGGGCGCGGCGCCGTGTTTACGCGGCCTGGCCGAAGGCTAGCCGGCTCCTCAGATGCGCGACTCGGGCCGATGGCTATGGGGGCTGGCCGCGGCGGCGGCCGCGGTCCCTTCGGGACCGATGGTTGTGGGAGCCCGTTCCTTCGGGACCGATGGTTGTGGGAGTCCGTCCCTTCGGGACCGATGGTTGTGGGAGCCCGTCCCTTCGGGACCGGTGGTTGTGGGAGCCCGTCCCTTCGGGACCGATGGTTGTGGGAGCCCGTCCCTTCGGGACCGATGGTTGTGGGAGCCCGTCCCTTCGGGACCGGTGGTTGTGTAATCTTATTGCTTCCCTGCGCGACCCGTAGTACGGCTCTCACAAAGTCGGTGATCGTATTCCCGAGTAGGCGCGGGCGCGCAGCGTCGGGCCCGAACGCGTCGCCGGCCGTCCCGCGATGGCCTTCGGCGTCGCGCCGCCGGGCCGCCGCAGATACTCTCTGACCCATAGAAATCGTCACGTCCCCCCCCCCGCCCCGCGCGGCCCGTCGGACGGACCCGGCCGCCGGTCCCGCGGCCCGGAGCCGATCGCCGAGCGCGTCGCCCGCGGCGCCCCGGTCGACGTCGGCGCCGCGCGGGCGCGGGCGTCCCGAGACCCCGCGGGGTGCGGGCCGCGCGCGCGCCGCCGCCCCGCGCGCGGGCCGCGGGCGATCCGCCCGCCGCCCGACCGGGCCGGGCCCGAACGAATCCCCGATCGAGTCGGCCGGGGCCGCGCGGCGCCCGAGGGCGTCGCGCGGGCGAAACCGCCGCCCCGCACCTCCTCGCGGGTCGCGGGGGGCGCGCCGCGCCGGGCGCGGGCCGCAGCGGCGGGCGGGAACCGCGCCGTCGGGCCGCCCGCGGAAACCGCGAAACCGTCGACCGCTCGTTTCTCGCGCCCCCCGCCGTCGTTTGGAAATCGCCTCGGTGGAAGTGTCCGGGACGCCGCCGCGGGGGGGCCTGCCAAAGCGCGCGCGGGGCGGCCGCGCGCGGAAAAAGTTATTAGACAGCTCGGTGATGGCAGCACCATTTTGCCCTTCCGCTTTTGTGATATAGAACGGTAGGATACTTTGGGCAACTTTAACCCGACGGACCTCCGTAAAATTCGAAGCTGGCGCGGGCGAGCGTCTCGTCGCCGGGCGAGGTGTCCCTGCGCCGCGCGGTCGGTGGCTGCCAAACGGCCGCTTCGAACGACGGTACTGTTAGTCCGGGGGTTTCACGAGAGGACGGCGGCGACTGCCACTTGGCGCATCCACCGAGGAGCTGGGAAAGCTCAGCCAACAGGTCCAAGTTTTTACACGGCCTGCTAAGCCTGCCGCCGATCGCCACCCTGACTGCGGGCCTTGCCGGTGTCGAGCGAGGAGCGGGAGCGAGAGAGACACCGAGCGTCGCCGCCGGCGCTGCCCGGAACCCCGCGGCGCCTCCGCCGGCCTCGGCGCTCCGGTGCGGCGCGGCGGGGATGGCGACGAGCTGGTACAACACGCACTTCGAGGCCGCGGGCTACGCGGGCGACGCGGACACGGAGCGGACGACCCTGGAGCTCTGGGAGTCCGTGGCGGCCGGCGGCAGGGACCCGGCGCGCCTCGCGGAGCTCGCGCGGCGCCGGCGCCCGGCGCGCGCCGTTCGAACGCGCGCGGAGCCGCGGCCGCGCGCGCGACCCCGCCCCCCCCCCGCCGCAGGCCGTGGCGTGCTCGCGCATGCCCTGGAACGCCAAGCTCACGCGCGACGCCCGCGCCCGTCGAGAGTTCCCTCCCGCGCGCCGCGCGAGCCGCGCGCCGCAGGGAGGCGCTTCGCAACCACGGCTTCGACTTCCGACTCGGCGCGTTCGCCGGCGGCGCGCCGGCGCCGTCCTGCGGCGCGCTCTTCGACGCCCTGGCCGCCGTCGGCGGCGGCGCGAACCCCATGCCCTTCCCCAAGCCCGCGTTCCTCGGCTGCGAGCTCCGGCATCGCCAGGCCGTGGCGACGGGCCGCGGCGACGTGACGATGGAGCACGTGCTCGTGACGGCCGACGGCCGGGGCTTCGGCCTCGTGCGGAACCTGCAGACCTGCATCTACGGCAAGGTGCGCCACGGCGTCGAGCTCGAGCCCACGGGCGCCGCGGCCGCGCGCGGCGGCATCTTCGGGTTGGGGTCCGCCGGCGGCGCGCCGTGGCGCGCGACGGAGCGCGAGGTCGCCATCAAGTGCATCGAGCGCGCCAAGTACGAGCAGCACATGGCGCGCCACGCCGGGCGCCTCAACGAGGACCCCATCAAGGAGGTCGCGGTCATGAACTACGTCGCCAGCGCGGGCGGCGCGCGCTACGTGCTGCCCATGCTCGGCTGCTACGCCGACGAGGCGTCGGTCTACGTCGTCATGCCCTTCTGCCCCCACGGCGACCTCTTCGGCGTCGTCGAGAGCCGGGGCGCGCTCGAGGAGGCGCGCGCCGCCGCGTACATGGGCCAGATCGTCGCCGGCCTCGAGAAGCTCCACGCGCTCGGGTTGGCGCACCACGACATGTCGCTGGAGAATCTGATGTTGGACGCGAACGAGGACGCGATCATCATCGACTTTGGCATGGCCGTCAAGTCGCATCCGACGTTCACGCGCTTCCTCGCGGGCCCTAACGCGCCGCCGCCGCCGCCGCCGGGCCACGAGAGAGACCTGGCCGCGGGGCCGTCCTACTACGCGGCGCCCCTGGGGCCGTCCAAGGGCTGGCCCTGCCGCTGCGGCAAGCTGCTCTACATGGCGCCCGAGCTCTTCGAGGCCAAGGAGCCCTTCGACGTCTTCGCCGCCGACGTCTGGGCGCTCGGCATCATCCTGTTCCTCCTGCTCACGGGCATGCCGCCCTGGGACGCGGGCAGCGGGCCGACGACGTCGGACATGCGCTACGTCTACGTCCGCGACGGCCGCCTCGACGAGCTCCTGCGGAACTGGAACATCTCGCTGAGCCCCCACGCGCCGGACCTGCTCCAGCGGCTCCTCACGGCGGACCCGCGGAGCCGCCTCACGCTCCCCCAGCTCAAGGCCCACCCCTGGTGGCAGGCGAACGCGCGCTTCGTGAACGTGCCCGTGTGACGACCCCCGCCCCGGCGCCGCCGCGCGCGCCCCTTTTGGCATAGCGACCCGCACCCGTCTAGTCGCACGGCGCGCCGTCCGACCGCGTCCGCCGCCCGAGGAAGCCGTACTTGGCGACGACGGCGTTGAGCGCGTCCGTCGCCGCGCAGAACATCCACGCGCGCCGCTTGCGGTCCCGCAGGTCCCGGCCCGGCGGGCCGACGGCGGGCGCGGCCCGGAGGTCGCCGTGGTCCCGCGCGAACTCCGCGGGCGACGGCCGCGGGAGCCGCTCGCCCGCGCAGCTCGAGAAGACGTCGTGCGGCAGGCGCCGCTTGCCGAAGACGAGCTCCCGCTCGGCGTCGGGGAACCGGTAGCCCTGGCAGTAGTGGACGAAGACGGGCACGTCGTGGCCGGGCCAGAGCCGCTGGGGCAGCGTGACGTCGCAGGACGACGTCGCCGCGCCGTCGATCCACCTGCGCGCGGCGGCGGGGTGTCCGGCGGAAGGGGCGTCGGCGCCGGCGGACAAACGGCCACGCCTCCCCGTACGCGTTCACGTTCGAGACCATGTAGTGGTCGAGGCGCAGGTGGGGCAGCCCCAGGTCCGCGGCGGCCATGGAGTAGGCGTACATCTCCGCGAGCAGCTCCGGGTACTGGGCGAAGACGCGCGGCACGTACTCGCACCACCGGTCCGCGATTTTCGCCAGGTCGTCGCGGTGCGCGATGTAAGGGGGCCCGACGCTGTAGTAGCGCCAGGCCTCGGCGGACGTGACGTTGGCGCAGCGGCTCTTGGCGCCGCAGATCTTCCCGAGGTCGAACTTGAGCCAGCCGTCGCCGAGGCCGTAGAACTGGCCCACGGGCTGCCCCCGTTTCACGCGGCGGAACCGCGCGGCGGCCGCCGCGGCGTCCACGGGCGCGGACGCTAGGATCGCCGACGCGTTGCTCACGTCCGCCGTCAGCGGCCGCAGGAAGATGAAGTCCGGGTCGATGAGCGCGACGACGGCGTCGTCCCCGAGGTCCGCGCGCGCGAGCCAGTGCCTGGGCCGCAAAAGGGTGCGACATTCCTAAACTTGAAAGGCTCCTATCTCGGCCGTTTTCCACTCGTTTCGGCTGATTTTTGGACGGGCGATCATATCTCGAAGCGCTCTCGAAGCGTGGATGCTTTCTCTGGAACGATCGCGCCCGGAACGCTCATGTTGAAGAGAACTTGAATCACCCTTTTCCTGCCCCGAGCCAGTGCCGGAGGCCGTAGGGCTTGTTGTAGAACTTGTAGTCCTTGCCGCTGTCGCCGTCCGTGGAGAAGTGGGGCGTGAGGTGGACGAGGAAGCGGCCCGCGAGGTCGGGTTCCGCGTGGCGCGCGCGGAGTTTGGCCGCCTCCGCGTCCGTGCAGCCGCTCGCGATGCGCGTGACGCGCCCGGGCTGCCCCGCGAGCGTCGCGCTGTGGTAGACGACCTCGCTCTGCCAGTCCTGGTACTTCCCGCAGTCCGTGCTGAAGACGACGTGGAACTCGTCCGCCGGCCGCGCCGGCGGCAGGGGCGCCGGGGTCCGGGCGACCTGCAGGCGGTGGGTCGCCAGGAGGCTGCCCAGCATGGCGAGCGCCAGGAGCAGCGTGAGCGGCGACGTCGTCGCGTGCGCGCTCGCCGGGCTCGCGGACGCCACCGCGCGTTTCGCCTTTTGTGTCGCGCTCGCGCGGGACCGCATGGCGCTTGGGATGGCGCTCAGGCGCGGCTCATATGCATCGCGACGACGATACGTTGCCCTTCACGGTGCAGCCTTGTTGAGGCGTAATCATCGAAGTCTGGTTCCAGTGCGGAGCTGCCCCGCCGCTCCTCGAAACGATGCCGGGGGTCCGCCGGGGCCTGCGGGCGTTCGCGTGGGTCGTCGCCCTGGCGCGGTCGGTGTCCGCGAACGCGAAGCCGAGCCCCGAGCGGCTCTGCGTCTCCCGGGGCGGCTGGTGCCGCTGCCACTGCCGCGCCTACCGCGACGTCGGGCCGGGCGAGCGGAATGTGGAGTTTCGGGTGAGGCACGGGCACGCCATGCGCTGCGACGAGGACGGCGCCGGCTTCGATCCGACCTTCGGCGAACTGTGGGGCTGCGAGTGCTCCGCGGACTCGCACCTCCACCGCGACAAGCCGTCCCTCCGGCACGAGAGATGAAGATGGTGGAAGGGGGTTTGGAAGGGGAGCAGGTTCCACTTTGCGTGTAAAATCTCGCTTTGCCGTGTTTTTTTGCCGACGGCGACTCGGGCCCGCGTTCGCGCTCGGACGCGGGCGGGGGGAGCGCGCGCGGGGCAGAGGCTAGCGCGGACTCGAGCGTGCGGGCCGCGTCGGCGGACGACGGGGTCGTGTTCTTGTCGAAGCGACGTGGTGGGACGTCGTCTGAGAATCGCAAAACGAGGACACAAAGCTGATGTTTACCTAGTGTTGACGCGTGAATTCGCGGCGCTCGACCCGACGTATGGATATTGTTCGCGAGATTCGCGGGCCGTGAGGCGATAACTAAGCAGCACGTGTGCCCGAGCCGTTACTCTAGCCCAGCAGCAATCCGACTAGCAGTTCCTGACAGCGGCGCGCGCTCGTGAAACCGGCCACATCGGCAGGGACGACGCCGGTCCTCTTTTCCCTGCTTTTCTTCACATCATGGCGCTGGCCTCCCTGCGCTCCCTCCCGACGCACGCGCTGGCCTCCCTGCGCGCCTTCCCGAGCCACTACGCCCGCTTCTCGCAGCGCCGGCCGCACGTCGCGGCGGCCGCCACGGCCGGCGGTGTCATGGCCGCGTCCGACGTGACCTGCCAGTCGTTGACCCGGGACGACGGCGTCGACGCCGGGCGCACGCTGGCCTTGGCGACGTTCGGGTTCTTCCACTACGGCGTGACCGCGAAGACGCTCTACCTCTGGTACGACCGAATTCTGGGAAAGACGCCGACGGTGCGGAACGCGATGACGAAGATGGTCCTCGACGTCTACGTGCACACGCCGCTGCTGCTCATCCCGACGTTCTACGCGATCACGTGCTCGCTGCGCGGGCGGAGCGTCGACGAGACCGCGAGCCAGCTGCGGCGCGAGTGGTGGGACGCGTCCTTCGGGTCCGCGGTCTTCTGGACCCCACTCTGTCTGCTCAACTTCCTCTACGTGCCCCAGCACTCGCGCATCGCCGCGATCAGCGTCGGGTCCTTCGTCCACAAGACGTGGCTCTCCTGGCTGAGCAACCGGCACAAGATCTAGCGCCCTGCACATAGTCGCGTGTACATAGCCCGTCTGTTTTTACGGGAAAGCGCGCTACTTGAAGTCGATGGCCTTCGCGGTCATGAGGACGACGAAGTCCTCCTCGGTGAGGGCGTGGCTGTCCTCGTCGAGGGACGACTCCTTGAGGGCGTCGGCGACGATGGTCGCGGCGTCCTTGCGGACGTAGGTCTGCACGGGGAAGGAGCCGTCGCCCTCGGCGACCTGCTTCTTCGCGTCGATCTGCCCCGACCGCGCGAGCCAGAAGACGAGCCGCTCGAGGTCGCGCCGCGGCAGCGCGTCGCCGTCGGCGTAGACGCGGTGGAGCGCCGCCGCGCGCTCGACGGCGTCGCCGCCGCAGCAGAGGGACAGCGCCGCGAAGAGGTAGCCGAGCTCGACGTCCTCGCTGTCGCGCCGGTCCTGGGCGTTGGCGACCATGGCGACGCGGTCCAGGAGGTGGCCGCCCTCGAGCGGCCGGTCGAGGAAGCGGTTCGCCGCCTCCGCGAAGGCGACGTAGCCCACGCCGTCCGTCGCCGCCGACGCCCGCAGGACGCGCCGCGTCTCGGCGCAGACCTCCGCGAACTGGGCCGCCGTGAGGAAGGGCGCGTTGCGGTCCCGGAGCTCCTCCCGCTCGCCGCCGTCGAGCGCGACCTCGTCGCCGATCGCGTCGAGCTGCTCGAGGCGGTTGCTGTGCGCCGCCGACGCGCGATAGAACCAGAAGCAGAGCCCGCCGATGGCCGACATGACGGCGTAGGGCACCCACCAGTAGGCGTCGCCCTCCTCGAGCTCCGGCGCGCCGCCGCCGCCCACGGCGCCCACGGGGCCCACGGGCTTCGTTGTTGACAGCGCTCGGCACCGGAGCGCGGGCTGCGTCGCGCGGCCCAGGCGCGGCGCGCGGACCGGGACCGTCGACAGGCGCCGCAGTTGCGGCGCCAGCGCGCGCGCTCGCAACATCGTTCAACTCGGGTGTTGTGGCAAGGCCGACGCCCGCCAGCATCGTCGCCCTCAGCGTCGACCTGGTCCGCGATGGCGTCCGTCAACGAGCTCGCCTACACGAAGATCATGCTCCACTGCGCGGCCTACCCGCACTTGGCGGTCGACGGCCTGCTCGTCGGCACGTCGGAGGGCGCGACGATCGCCGTCGTCGACGCCGTGCCCCTCTTCCACAACGGCACTTTGGCGCCGAGCGTCGAGGCGGCGTCGCTCGCCGTCGAGACCTACGCCAAGTCGGCCTACGGCGGCCGCGTCGTCGGCTACTACGCGGCGAACGAGCACCTGCGCGACGAGTCCATCGCGCCCGCCGCGGCGCCCGTCGCGGACGAAATCTCCGCGCGCGGCGGCTCCGCCGTCGTGCTCCAGGTGTCGAACAAGCGCCTCGCGGACCCCGGCGACCACGGCCTCAGCGCCTACACTTCGACGCGCACTACGACGACGTCACCAAGGACTGGCGCAACGGCCACGTGCGGACCTGGCTCGAGGCGCACTAGGCGCACCCCGTGTGTAAAAAACCGAAAACCGTCTAGTCGCCGAAGTGGCCCGGGGGCTCCCAGCAGGGCCGCGAGTTCGAGCCGTAGAGGCTCGAGCTCGCGTCGACGACGGCGCCCGGGTCCGGCGGCGGGTGGGGCTCCTCCGCGAGGCAGTGGCGCCAGGGCGTGTTGTGGAGGAGGTGCCAGACCTCCTTGAAGTTGACGATGAGGTCCTCGAGCGAGCTCGTGTGGATCTTCTCGTGGCCCTGGGGCGGCGGCCGCGACGCGAAGGCCGCCGCGCAGTTGGCCCGCTCCTCGGCGCCCACGTCCGCCAGCAGGAAGTCGCTCAGGTTGCCCACGAGCGAGTGGTCCGCGTCGACGTCCTCGTAGACGACGCGCGCGGACGGCACGCCCCGGGCGAGCGCGTAGAGCCGGAGCCGCTCGAGCTCGTCCCACTTCTCGCGCATGTCCTGGAGCTGCTCGAGGACCTGGTCCCGCCGGAACGTCACGCGGCGGCTCCGGAGCTCGTCGAGCCGCGACTCCGAGTTCGGGTGCGCGGAGTGCCGCAGCCCCCCCGCCTGGGCCCGCGCCTTGTCCTCGGCGTTCAGCAGGCGGCTCACGAGCTGGCGCGCGGCGTTGCGCCGCAGCAGGAAGACGAGGCGCACGCCGAAGTCGCGGCAGAGCTCGACGAACCACGGCCAGTGTCTTCCCGCGCGCTGGCTCAGCATCCACTTGAAGCCCGTCGCGACGGCGTAACCCCCACGCGCCGCCTCGGCCTCCTGCCGCAGGGTCTGGTTCAGCATGACCTGGAACTTGGCCGTGATCGGCGCCGCGGCGCCCGGGAGCGCGCCGCCCGCGGCGAAGGTCCTCAGGCAGCCCCGCAGTGTCGCGCCGTCCCACTCGAGGCCGCCGCGGTTGAGGAACATCTCGCTGTGGCTCACGACGCAGGGGTAGCTCTTGAGCTCGTCCATGACGAAGAGGGACCCGCTGCGCTGGCTGCTCACGACGACGTAGGGGTGGTGACCGCGCCGCGGCGCGGCCGGCGCGCCGTCGGCCTCGCTCGCGCGCACCGCCGCGCCGGGCGGCGCCGCGCCGCAGCGCGCCGCCACCACGAGCGCCAGCACTAGGGCGTGGCGCATCTCACGGCACCGGGCTGCCCATGTTGCGTATTTTTTGGCGCCAGGCGATCGAGTCGGACCGATCGATGTGTGTTGCCGACGACATCGTCGACATCGACGTGCTGGTTGAAGTGTCGTGAACGGCCGATCGGCGCCACGGCGAGAGATACCATACGTGTTAGGACGCGAGGCAGGCGAACTTGAGGTCGTCCCAGTCGCCGAGCGCGCGGAACGTGCCCGGGTGGCCGCCGAAGAAGTCGTGCTCCGCGTCCATGGGCGCGCCGGCGTCGTCCGCGAGGACGAACTCGCGGAGCGCCTCGCAGTCGACGTCGTGGAGCGCGTCGTGGAGCAGCGAGCCCGCGCCGTCGTCGAGCACGCGCGCCTGGCGCTGGCGCGTGCGGACGGCGTCGAGCGCCGCGCGCCAGTAGGCCTCGATGCAGTCGCCGCAGAGGTAGGTGTCGTGGACGTCCGCGGCCTCGGCCGCGAGGCGCCGGGCCGCGCCCACGTCCGCCGTGAGCCGGCGCACCGCGGCCGGCGCGGACGCGCGGGTCACCGCGACGTGCGTCGCGCCGTCGCGCAGCGCGGGGTAGTACCACTCCACCGCCGGCGAGTCCCAGAGGACCACCGTCGACCCCAGGTTCCAGAGGTGGTTCAGGTGCCGGCTGTAGGAGCCGCCCATGGTCCCCGGCATGTTGAGGACGTGGCGCCACCGCGAGAAGTCGTGCGGCTCCACGAAGAGGGACCGGTTGCGGCCGTCGGCGAGGTGTCGCATGCTCGCCGTGTAGTTGAAGGCGCCGCCGCAGGCGTCGCTGTTCGGCGGCTGGCACGACGTGCAGCGCACGTCGAAGGCGGTTGCGTCGTCCGAAGTCAGCGAGATCGCCGCGACGCGCGCGACGTTGCCCGGATTGCAGGACCGCGTGACGCCGCCCCGCCAGAAGAGGCGCGGGTCCCGCCCGGCGAAGGGCCGCAGCGCCGCGGCGCCGCGGATGCGGCCCGCGCGGTCGTCCCAGAACCGGAGGTGGCAGAAGTACGGGTTCGGGACCAAAATCCCGCGCGCGCCGTAGCCCGACACCTTGGCGATGACGAAGCAGGGCGTCTCCGGCGCGCCCGGCGGGCAGCCCGTGCCCCGCGCGCCCTGGTCCCAGACGAAGAGCGCGTTCGGCAGCGGCGCGCGCTCCGCCATCGACGCGATGAGCGAGAACATGTAGTGGATCTTGTGCTTGTCGGCGTGGAGGTGGTCCGCGGCGCAGAAGATGCGGTTCTGCCAGAGCAGCACGAAGTGCTGCGTGGCCGCCAGGGCCTGGCGCGCGAGGCGCAGCGCGTCCTCGTCGCTCCGCGCCTTCGGGTAGGCGTCCACCGTGCGCTCGAGCTCGCGCCGCACGCGCGCCGACGCGTTGAGCGCGTCGTCCGGATGGCGCCGCTCGAGCTCGCGCTGCGGCGCCCAGCGCGCCTCGCGCGCGACGACGACGGCGAGCCACAAGGGCAGCCACGAGGCGCCCATGGCGGAGTTAAGCGGAGTTTTATAAATTTATTCGGGGCTGCCACCTTGCCGCCTTCCTGAAGCGGCGCTAAAAAACCGGCCGCACTGTTGTGCATCGCACCGCGTCCGTCGGCGGTCCGCGCGCCGGCGGCCGATGGAGTTCCTCATCGGCTCGTCGAGCAGCGCGCAGCTCGACGCCGCGGCGGCGGGCAACGGCGCCGAGCTCGAGATCGAGCACGCCGTCTCCCCGAGCAAGGACCCCATGAGCCGCGTCGAGGCGAAGCTGGGCCTCATGGTCGAGGCCGGCGAGGGCGCCGCGGCCTGCCCCGTGGACGTCGCCCTCGTCCTCGTGCGCCTCGACACGGACGACAAGGGCATCTCCTGGCGCGGCATCTGCAGCCGCGAGCGCATCCGCACGCTCGGAGATCTCGACGAGACGCTGTCGTCGGGCGAGTTCGAGGGCCTCTTCCCCGAGCACGTGGCGAAGCGGCTGCGGCTGGCGCGGTTCCTCGTCGGCACGGCCCTGGAGGCCGGCGAGCCCAAGCTCGCGACGTCCGCGGCGAACACGGGCGCCGAGAGCATGGACGACCTCGCGGGCCGCGTCGACGGGTTGCCCGTCATGTACAAGGCGCGCATCCGGAACCGGCTCCGCACGGAGCTCCTCGAGTCGGAGCGCACCGTCGTCGACTTCACGACGCGCCTCGCGGACGACTTTCGGTTGGGCCTGCGCTTCTTCGTCTGCGGCGGGTCGACCGGGACCGCGCTGAGCGAGATCGCCTGCGCGTCGGCGCCCGACGACGACGGCGTGCCCGAGCAGCCCCGCCAGTTCGAGTTCAGCGTCGTGCCCGACGCGCCGCCCGAGGAGCCCGAGCCGCAGCGCGAGCGGCCCGAGACGCCATCGCGCGAGCGGCGGAGCCCGTCGGCGGCGTCGGAGCCGCCGGCCGCGCCGCTCCACTAGGGGGGGCGCCGCCCTTGTGCCCGTCTTTCTCGCGAACATCGGGTGGTGTTATGTGGGGCGTCGTCGACGTAGGCCCCGCGCGGCCGTCCAACGGCGCGCGCGGGCGGAGGGCGGTCGGAGCTGGGCGGAGGTGTCGGTTTGGCGGGCCTGGATCTCCCGAGGCGCGTCGCCGACGGTCCGCGTTTTTGTGTGTGTGTGGTGAGGTCGACGCTCCGGTCGCGCGCGAATAAGAGAGGGGCCGCCGCGCGGGCCGGGGCGCGCCGTCCAACGGCGCGCCCCCCCGCGGAGGGGCGGCGGCGTCGCGAAGCGACGTGCTCAGGGCGTCTCGGCGTCCGGGTTGTCGCACCACCACTGGTCGCCGCAGCACTCGTCGACGAGCGCCGGCCGCTCGTCGACGAGGTCGAAGTCGGACGACCGCTCGCGGAAGCGGTGGAGGTGCGACGCGTCGTTCATCGAGAGCACGCGGCAGCAGAGGCGGTCGTGCTGGGGCTCCTTCGTGAGCTCGAACTTGTAGATGGCCGTGTTGTAGGCGCCGTTCTCCGCGAAGGGCACGCGGCGGCCGTCGGCGCCGCGGGCCGCGTTGACCGTCTCCATGATGAAGCCGCCGTGCGTGACGACGAGGACGCGGAGCCGCGAGTCGTCGCGCGGGGGCGGCGGCTCGTCCTTGGACGGCGACACGCGGCCGGACGCGGGCTTCTTGGGCGCGCCCTCCGGCGCCTTCTCGTCGTCGTCGCGGCGGCCCTTGCCGGAGACGAACGTGCCCCCGAGGCGCAGGAGCAGGCGCCGCGCGCGCTTGTTCACGTCCTCCCAGGACTCGCCGCGGGGCACGCGGTAGGCCCGCGCGGGCACGCCCGGCGGCCGCGGCGCGCGCGGCGCGTGGTGCGGCAGGCCCTCGTAGATGCCGACGGACCGCTCGCGGAGGCCCTCGTCCGTGCGGAAGAAGGCCGGCGGCCGGGGCCGCCAGCGGCGCGTCGCGAGGGAGCAGGTCTGGCGGCAGCGGAGCAGGTCGCTGCAGAGGACGACGTCGAAGGGCCGCGCCGCGTGCTCGACGCGGAGCCGCGCGCCCAAACTCGCGGCCTGGGCCGCGCCCGTGCGCGTGAGGCGGCCGTGCTGCTGGCCCTGGGTGATGCGCCCCGCGTTCGCCTCGGTCTCGCCGTGGCGCACGAGCCAGACCTCGACGGCCGCCGCGCGGCGCCTGCGTGTTTCGGCTCCTCCGCGCGCGCGGCGCGCGCGCGGAGACCCGGGGGGACGCGCGGCGGCTCGGACTCGCGGCGCGGCGAGATGAGGCCGTGCTGCTGCAGGGGCTCGACCTTGCTCGTGTCCAGGTCGTGGCGCGTCGACCGCGGCCGCGCGACGGGCTCGGGCGCCTGCGCGGGTCCGGGACGCGCTCGGCCGCCGGGGGCGACGCGCCGGGGCCGCCGGGGGGACCGGGGCTGGCGGGGGCCGGCGCGGGGGTCCGGGGGACGCGGGAGGCCCGCGTGGACGCGCTGGAGCTGCTTGGAGCGCGGGGGAGCCGTGCCGAGCCGGGGCCTGCGGGGGGGGGCCGCGTCCGGGCGCCGCCGCGCGCGGGACCTTGCAATTCGGGGCCGGGAGGACGCCGCCCCGCGCCGCTCGAGGACCGCCTGGACGCGCGCCGACGCGCTCAGCGCCGTCCGCGGCCGCCGGGTCGTCCAGGCCGACGGCGATGAAAAGGAAGACCCGCGATCGCCCCCGAGGGAGAAGCGGGCCCCGCCCTCGCGCAGCCGGGACAAGGGGCTGCCCCCGCCGCCCGTCGTCCGGCGGCGTTGCAGGGACATGGCCGGGCGCTGGGGGGCGGGCCCGCCTCCCGCGCCCCCGCGCCCAGATGCCGACGCCACGGGGCTGCTGTGTTGGGATAGCTGGATAGCGAGAGATTTCGTGTGGGGCTGCCATTGAGAGCCATTGGTTCGAGGCAATCTTCATGGTTTTGGGTGAAGACCTCACACAAATCTAAAACGGAGGCCGCATCGACCTCACGATCCGCATATTTTCGGAGTCAGGTCACCTGGATCGCTGGAGGATTCAACCCACCTCAGCAGCGGATGACGGCGATGCAAGGCAACATTCGCCGCCGCTCGTCAACATCGCGACGGTGAAGCTCGACGAATTGAAGCATGAGAGGCTGCATTTTGGCCCTCCTCGCAGCGTGCGCGGCGGGCTTCGCTCCGCCGCGCCGCCAGCACCTGTCGCCGCTCGTGCTCCTCCACAGCGACACGCCCTTCTCGCAGCGCGGCTACGCGGAGCGGCCGCGGCGCGGCGGCGGGACGCGGGGCCGCGGCGGCGGCCGCGGCGGCCGCGGCGGCCAGGGCCGGGGCCGCGGGGGCCCGGAGCCGCGGGCCGGCGACTGGCTCTGCAAGCAGTGCAACGCGAACAACTTCGCCTTCCGCAAGACGTGCTTCCAGTGCGGCGCGGAGGGCCCGAAGCGGCCGCCGCGGCCGAACCGGCGGCGCCACAACTGGTCCTGGGCCGAGGCGACGACGCAGCACGGGCCCAAGGAGGTCGTCGCGGGCCTGGCGAACGACCTGCCCTGGGTCTCCGGCGCCGGCGGCGACGAGGTCGCGGCCGCCTACGCGCTCGACGACGGCAACTTCGGCGCGCCGGGCTTCAACCCGAAGACGAAGGCCGTGACCGCGTGCCAGCCCGAGGTCTACCAGGCGGACGCGCCAGAGGAGGAGGGCTCCTAAAAAAAAGGACGCTTTTTACAGGGACCCCGCGAACGGGTTGTCGTCGAAGTCGCCGGCGAAGGGGTCCGGCGTCGCCGGCGCGAGGCCGGAGGGCGCCTGCCCTCCGGGCGCGCGGAGCAGCGGGTCGCTGGGCACGGAGCCGAGCGTCGCGAGGAAGTGGAGCATGATGGGCCGCTGGGAGTGCTTGATCGCGTTGACGCACCTGTGTGGAATTCAACCACTGGTTTGGGTGGTCCTGACCAAACTTGAGAATTCTCTAGCTCGATCAAATCGAAGTCGATTCGGCTGATGTTTGGACGGATCGATGGCTCTCGTCGAGTTCTCGAAGCACGGCCGAAGAGCTTGCGTCGAAAACTGTCGCATATGCGCACATTGAAGTCGGGTTGAAGATTTGAATTCGGCACAGCGGCGCGCTCGGCGAAGGTCATCGTCGCGACGGACCGGCCCGAGATCTTCGACAGCAGGTCGCCGATGCGGATGTCGACGGGGCAGTCCGGCGGCCGGCAGGACGCCACGAAGGCCGGGAAGTCGTTCTCGCGCGACTCCGCGCCCGACGACTTGCCGAGCGTGAACCCGAGCGTCCGCTCGGGGAAGACGACGCTGTACTCGCGGACGTTGTTCGCGACGCCGACGAAGGGCGCCGCGGGCGGCGTCGCCCAGACGTGGGGCACGTGCACGAGCTTGGCGACGTAGCCGTCCAAATCCCGGCGCCGGGCCTCGAGGAACGCGGCGTCGTTGTGGTCCTGGAACAGCTTGAGCTTCTTGAGGGGGAGCCGCGGCACGGAGTTGCGCACGTGGTGCCCCGCGAGCGCGCCGGTGATTGCCTCGTCCAGATCGGCGAAGTCGCGGAAGCGGCGGTGCACGCGCGTCGTCGCGACCTCGTCGCCCTTGGACGCGTGCGTCTCGATGAGGTACCAGACGATGGGCGCGGACGGCGACGCGTGGTCGCGGGTGGTGACGTGCGCGAGCACGCGGCACGAGTTCACGCGGAGCGCGGGGCCCGACCGACCGGCGTGGCCGGGGGCGCGCCGCGGGTCGGCGGTCGCGGACGTCGCCTCGGGCACGGAGACGCCGTCCGCGGAGCACGCGTACGAAAACCCGAAGAACGCGCTCCGCTGGATGTGGATCGCGCCCCGGCAGCCGCCGCAGGCGAAGGGGATCGTCGTCGTCGACCCGTGGAACACGGAGCTCGTGCCCAGGGACCCCTCGAGCTCCTCGTGGTCGACGAGCGCCGCGCGCGCGCCCGTGAGCGGGTGGTGGTAGAGCGACACCTCGTGGTGCTGGCCCCCGCCGTCGCAGAACCGCCACGTCCGGTTCACCTCGCCGCTGAAGATGGAGACCATGGCTTCGGAAGGCTTCCGGGGTCTCCGACGGCGCGGCGCTCGAGGACGCGGAGCGGCGCTCGAGGACGCGGACTGTCGACAGGCGGCCCACTAGCTTGTGGCAAATTGCAATTGGCTCGGACAGAAAATCCCGATCCCGACGCCGTACGCGCCGCCGGCTAAAAGGGCCGGCGCCACCGGGATCCCGGCGCCGACCCCGAGCGACCCCGAGCGACCCCGAGCGCTCCTACGCGCTCGGACGCGATCCCGGCGATCCGGGGCGCGGCGGCGCCGGTCATGCTAAAATGGTCGTGCGCTTAATTCGCCGAAGTCTACATGGCGTGCTCGTGGTCGAAGTCTACTTGGCGTGCTCGTGTTCGTGGTCGTGCTTCTCCTTGTGTTTCTTGTCCTTGTGGCCGTGGCCGTGGTCGTGGCCGGACTCGCCCTTCTTCTCGTGGCCGTGGCCGTGGTCGTGGCCCGGCGCCTCCTCCTTCTTGTGGCCGTGGCCGTGGTCGTGGCCCGACGCCTCCTTGTGGTCGTCGTGGCCGTGGCCGCCGCAGCAGCCGCCGTCGTGCTCCTTCTTCTCGTGCTCGGCGCCGTGGCCGTGGCCGTGGCCGTGGCCGTGGCCGTGGCCGCCCTCGGCCTTGGGCTCGCTGTGGTCGTGGTCCATCGTGCACGTCGAGTGGTCGTGGCCGCCGTGGTCGTGGCTCGCGTGGTCGTGGGACCCGTGGCCGTGGTCCGCGGTGCAGACCTTGCCGTCGCCGTGGTCGTGGCCGTGCGCGTGGTCCTCCGTGCAGTGCTCGTCCGTGCAGACCTTCTCCGCGTCCATCTTCTTCTTCGCCGCCTGCGAGTCCTCGAGGGACGTCATGGGCTGCTGCTCCGGGACCGCGGCGCCCTAGGAAGTGCACCTTGTCCGTAAAGTCTGTGGCGACCCCGGGCGGGAAGTGCACACGCTTTTGAGACACTTTTCGAAAATCGGGGCGTCGCGCGCGGAAATTTTTGACGCACCATGGATTTGAGCATGTCGGCCGCGCTGCCGCTGAACATGAGCGGGTTGTTCTGCGCCATGGTGAACGGCGTGCTGCGCGCGGTCGAGTTTGCGATGTCGAGCACCAGACTTGGCTCGCCGTTCGAGCGGCCGGGGGTCGTCGCGCCGCGGCCGGCAGCGTAGGCAGCGTCGAGCTCGACGTGCGGCGTCGATCGAGTCGTCTCCGACTCGTCTCTCGAGTCGCCCCCACGAGGCGGCGACCCCGCCACGCGACGCGGGCCCAGGCAGACACAGCTCGATTCCGGTGGGGTTAAGACAAGCGGGGCGCGCGGCCGCGCTTTCGCGGCCGCGGCGCGGCGCCCGGCCGACAGCCGCGGCCGGGCGCGCGCGGGGGCGGGGCCGCGCCGGCGCAGCGCGCCGGCGGCGACCGCGGTGTCTAGGCGGCCATGGGGATCTCCTTGCCGTGCTCCTTGAAGGCCTGGATCATCGTCGAGCCGAGCTGCGCGGGCGACCGGGAGATGAAGACGCCCGCGTCCTCGAAGGCCGCGAACTTGGCCGCGGCCGTGCCCTTGCCCCCGGAGACGATGGCGCCCGCGTGGCCCATGCGGCGGCCCGGCGGCGCCGTCGTGCCCGCGATGAAGCCCACGACGGGCTTGTCCGGGTCGCCGTGCGCCTTGAGCCACTCGGCGGCCTCCTCCTCCGCGGAGCCGCCGATCTCGCCGATCATGATGATGCCCTCGGTCTCCGGGTCGTTGGTGAAGCGCTCGAGGCAGTCGATGAAGTTCGTGCCGTTGAACGGGTCGCCGCCGATGCCGACCTGGGCAGCAAAAGGGTGATTCAACGTCGCTTCAACGTGAGTGTTCCGCGCGCGCGCGCCCCGGAAAAAGCATCCACGCTTCGAGACCGTTCCGAGAGATGATCGCTCGTCCAAAAATCAGCCAAAACGGGTGGAAAACGGCCGAGATATGAGCCTTTGAAGTTGGGAATTTCGCTCTCTTGTCCTGCCCTGATGCCGACGCACGTCGACTGGCCGAGGCCCGTGACCGTCGTCTGGTGCACGGCCTCGTAGGTGAGCGTGCCACTCCGGGAGACGACGCCGATCTTGCCCTTTTTGTGGATGTAGCCGGGCATGATGCCGATCTTGCACTCGCCGGGCTTGATGATGCCCGGGCAGTTCGGGCCGATCAACCGCGTCGCGCTCTGGCGCGTGAGGTGGTACTTGACCTCGACCATGTCCTGCTGGGGCACGCCCTCGGTGATGGCGACGACGAGCGGGATCTCCGCCTCGATGGCGTCCATGATCGCGGCCTTGCAGAACGGCGGCGGCACGTAGATCATCGACGCGTCCGGGTTGACCGCCTTCTTCGCGTCCATCACCGTGTCGAAGACGGGCAGGCCCAGGTGCTCCTGGCCGCCCTTCTTCGGCGTCACGCCGCCGACGACGTTCGTGCCGTAGGCCAGCGCCTGCTCGCTGTGGAACGTGCCCTGCTTGCCCGTGAACCTGCGAGCGGCGGGACGCGGTCGCGCGGGCGGTCTTTTAATGTCCCGCGGACGCGGCCGGCGCGGACCCCTGGCAGATGACCTTGGTCTCCTTGTTGATCCAGACCTTGGCCGACGCCGAGAAGCTCCGCGCCATGGGTCGCATCTTCGCCTGGGTGCGAGGAGCGGTTCGGCGACGCGGCGGCGACGCGGCGCGTCGCGCGCCCCGGCAGTTTCGCGTCCGGGCGCGCGCGCGGGTGCGAGCGATGCCGCGGATTGGACGCGGCGGCGCACGGTGGTGTGCATGGCTCTGAGATCTGGCTGCCGCGGGGCCGGCTGCTTGGATGCTCGAGCTGGTTCGCTCGCGAACAGAAACAGCGAGTTGCCGCGGCAAACCACACCTCTAGCGCCGGCCAAAGATGCCGGTCGCTGGCCAGTGGCAGCCCGTCGCGCATGGTAGCAGGCCTGCGTTCAACGACCATGGCGGCCACCGGCGACGCGCATCTCCTCGACGCGCGCACGAAACTCACGTTCTGGTGCGTCTTCGCCGTCTACGCGTTGACGGCCGCGCCGTCCGTCGCCGGCGGCGACAGCGGCGAGCTCCTCGCCGAGGCCTGCGGCCTGGGCACGGCGCACCCGCCGGGCTACCCGCTCTTCACCATGGTCATGCACCCGGTCCTGCGGCTGCCGCGCGTCTTCTTCGCGCCGACGCCCGCGGCCTGGGCGAACCTCTTCACCGCGGCCGTCGCGGCGGCCGCCGCGGCCGTCGTCGGCGCGTGCGTCGACGAGGCGCGCTGGTCCGCCAAGGGCGCCGACGCGTCGAAACTGCCGGGCCTCGTCGGCGCGGGCCTCTTCGCCTTCAGCCCCGTCACGTGGCAGTACGCCGGCACGGCCGAGGTCTTCGCGCTGAACAATTTATTCGCCGCGCTCTTGGTCCACCGCGCGCTGCGCTACGCGCGCCTCCGCCAGCCCGCGGACCTGACGCTCGGCGCCTTCCTCGTCGGCGTCGCGTTGACGAACCAGCACACGGCCGTGCTCTTCGCCGTGCCCCTCGTGGGGTGGCTGCTGTCCATCTGCGGCCGCGAGCTCGGCGCCGGCGACTGGTTCAGGCTCGTCGCGGCGGGCCTCGCGGGCCTGAGCCCCTACGCCTACCTGCCCCTCGGCGCGGACAGCCGCGGCTCCTGGGGCGACGTGCGGAGCCTCGCCGGCTTCGCGCGGCACTTTTTGCGGAAGGACTACGGCACGCTGCAATTGTACAGCGGCCGCGGCGGCGGCGGCGAGTCGCTCGGCGACCGCCTCGCGGCCTACGCCCACAGCGTGCACGCGCTCCAGGGGCCGGCGACGGCCGCGCTGCCGCTCCTGGCCGCCGCGGGCGCGGTCGCGCTCGCGCTCGCCGAGGGCCGCGCCGCGGCCGCGGCGCCGGACGACGAGGGCGCGCCCCGGGGCAAGCAGGCGTCCAAGTACCGGCGCCGCGCGCGCGTCCAGGCCTACAACGAGGAGAAGAAGGGCGTCCCGCCCGAGCGGCGCCGCGCGGCGGCCGCGCGGGACCGCGCGCCGGACGACGGGCCCGCGGGCAGCGCGCCGCGCGACGTCGCCGCGGCGCTCGCGGGCACGCTCGGCTTCTACCTCGTCGTCTTCCACGCCCTGTCGAACCTGCCCCTGAGCGACCCGCTCCTCTACGGCATCCACGCGCGGTTCTGGATGCAGCCGCACGTTTTGGTCTGCTGCTTCGCGGGCCTCGGCGTCGACGGCGTCGCCCGGGCCGCCGGGGCCGCGGGCGGCGACCTCGCGAAGGTCGCCGTCGCGGGGCCCCTCGCGTTGCTCCTGCTCCTCGGCCAGCTCCGCGCGGGGCTCGAGCCGCCCGGCGCGGCGCCCGGCGCGCCGGGCGGCCTCTACGGCAAATCTATGGGCCTCCAGGCCGCGGCCCCGGCGTGGTACTTCCACGACTACGCGCGCGCGCTCCTCGCGCCGCTGCCGGAGCGCGCGCTCCTCCTCGTGAACTACGACCAGCAGTGGACGTCCGTCCGCTACCAGCAGCGGTGCGAGGGCTTCCGCGACGACGTCACGGTCATCAACCTGAGCATGATGACCTACGGCTGGTGGGCGACGAAGCGCAAACTCTACCCGGACCTCGGCTGGCCGGGGACGCACTACACGAAGGAGCGCACCGTCGCGTGGGCCGAGGGCGCGTTCACGATCGGCGAATTCTTCGACGCCAACTTTTGGAACCGCAGCGGCATCTTCCTCGGCGGCAAGCTGAGCTACGCCGACGCGGACTACAAGGAGCGCTACGAATTCCTGCCCATGGGCCTCCTGTCGCAGCTCTCGCGCGTCGACCGGCCGCCGGCGATCCGCGACTACGTCGCGGACTCGCGGGAATTCTGGAACGCGACGCTCGCGGAGCTGAAACGCGTCTGCCTCGACCCGGCGCACTGCTCCACGGAGACCTGGGAGTGGACCATCCAGCGCGAGGCCTTCGACCACGTCGCGGAGCGCGCCGCGTACGTCCTGGAGTCGGCGATGAAGGAGGAGCCCCACGACCCGGCGCTGCTCCTCGAGGCGGCCGTCTGGTTCGAGCACTGCGCCGCCTACGACGCGAACATGTCGACGCCGTCGACGAAGAACCTGGGCCTCGCGCACGTGCACCTCGTCCGGTCGACGAAGGCGCCGGGGCCCCTGCCGTTCGTGCCCGACCCCGTCGGCGCCGCGGGCATCCTCCACGCCGCGGGCGGCGAGCCCTTCGCGGCCCTCCACCCGGGCGCGGCGACGCCGGAGTGGAAGGCCTGGGCCTCCGCGCGGTTCCAGGCCATGTGGGGCGAGTTCCTCGCCCGGCCCGACGCGACGAACGACGCCCAGTACGACACGATCAAGGACCTCTACACCAAGGTCGTCACCGCGGGCGGCGGCAAGCGGTAGGCGCTAACCGCGTGACGGCGCCGGCGGCGGCAAGCGGTAGGCGCTAACCGCGTGACCGCGCCGGCGGCCTTCGAGACGGCCGAGGGCGGCCGCCGCGACGTCCGCCCGCGCCGCTCCCCGGCCGCGCGACGCAACCGGACGCGTTTTACGAGCACGCGAGCCACGAGCACGCGCGCGGAGCGACGAAAAGATGCCCGCTACTCCGAGTCGGGGTACGTGGGCACGAGGAGCGGATGCCACTGGTGCATCCACGAGCAGAGCCTGCCGCGGGGATCGGACGGTCGGCGCCGCGCGCGCGCGAAGGGAAAAGAGACGCGCGATGACGCACCAGAGCAGCCAGGCGCAGAAGCCCATGAGCGGGTAGAGGACGAGCGCGATCTGCGCGTTGTCCTTCTTGCAGACGCCGAGGCAGCGCGCGAAGAGCGTCATAATGGAAAAGGCGAGGACGATGGAGATGTAGATCGTCGTGCCGTGGACCACGGGCTGGGGGACGCCCATGGTGCGCGGCGGGCCGCGGGCGGCGCGCGCGACGACGCGCGACGAGCCGCGGGACGCTCGACGGCGCGACGAGCCGCTCGACGCAGCTCGGGCAGGCCTGCGGCAGCTCGCCTCAGCAGCCGGGCGCCGGGGGTCGGTCGACGTCGCGACGTCGACGGCGGCTGCGCGCGAAGAGGGGCCGGGCGCGCACGCAGCACTGGCCGCGGTGGCCGACGCCGTTCGCGCCATCCCCGGAGCACCGTCCGAGCGAGCAAGCCGGTCCGCCGCGCGCGGCCGCTGGGGCCGAGGCCGCGGGACGACGAAGCGCGCTTAAACCGAGACAAAGCGCCCTTAGAGTTCGAAATTCGGGCGCCGCGGCACCTACTGGCCCTGGAGCAGGACCGGCGGGTTCTGCTCGAGGACGCGGATGCCGTCCTTGTCGACGATCTTGATGAGGAACTTGGGCATGTGGATCAGGAAGCGCGTCTGGAGCTCGGCGATGCACTTGTTGATGATGTCGAGGCCCGCGGCCTCGTCGAGGCCCTCGGTCCACTCGCGGTCGAGGATCGAGAGCACGAAGTTGGAGCCGTAGCCGTGGCAGCCGAAGTTGACCTTGTTCGAGCTCGCCATGTAGTCGATGTAGTAGAGGGACGCGCCGACGCCCTTGTCGAACCCGCCCAGCAGGAGGTTCGTCTGGTAGGGCCCCTTGCGCAGCGCCGTCGCGAGGTCGCCCCGGATGAAGTTGTTCGTCGCCTTCGTCGACAGGCTCAGCCCGTTGTTGATCTTGTAAAGCGCGACGTTCTTCTGGACGTACTCCGTGAAGGCGACGTTGTCCGCCCCGACGCCGCTCTGGCCCAGGAGCTTGAAGTCGTCGAGCTTCATGATCTTGTCCTCGTCCTTTTTGAAGCACACGATGGACCGCGCGGCGTTCTGGTCCGCGCAGACGATGGCGTAGCCGTTCCCGAGGAGGCCGATGGTCGTCTCCATCTTCGGCGCGGCGGCGCGCGACGCTCGAGCCGCCCGACGCCCGGAACCGGAGCGAGGTCGCCGCTGCGCTCGAGGGACCGGGTGACCGCGGCGCAGTAGAGCTAGAGCTGGTAGACCGCGAGGCTGGCCTCGAACGAGGAAAAGCCCCGGCGAGACATCGAGACAGTGCGGCCGCGCGCAGCAGGCTCCTGCGCGCGCGCCGCCGTGCGCCGGCGTACGCAGTAGAGCGCAGTAGAGCTGGTCGACCGCGAGGCAGGCCTCGAACGAGGACGTCGCCGGCGTACGCCTCGTCGAGTAGGCCCTCGTCGCGCCGCGCCCGACGCGTCCCCCCCCGGCACCCCCCTTCGAAGCAAAATTAGCCGCCGCTCCCGTAGCGCGCGCAGACCGGGCACGCCCCGAGGCTCTTGATGGCCTCGCGGCGGAGCCGGTTCGACTGGACGCGCGTCATGCCCAGCTCCGCCGCGTCTTCCGCGGTGGCGTCGTGGAGGTCCTCGACGGTCTCGACGCCGAGCGCCGCGAGGCCCGGGGCGAAGGCCCCGAGGCGCCGCGCTGCGAGCCAGCGGCCGACGTCGCCGTCCGCGGGGGCCGCGGGCCGCGCGACGGCCGGGGGCCGCGCGGGCCGCGGCGCGGCCGCGGGCTCCGGCGCGACCGGGACGACGACCGGCGCGACCGGGACGACGACGGGCGCGGCCGGGGCGACGACCTCCGCGGCGGCGGCCCGCGCGGCCGCCTTGCGCTCGAGCAGCTGCCCGGCCCGGGCCGCGAGCGACTCGAGCTTCGAGACGTCCTCCGTCTTCTTGCCCATGGTGCAGAGCGTGCACACCGCCTCGCCGTGGACCCGGACGGGCACGCCGCGGTACTGCACGGCGTCGTCCGTCGCGAGCTGCACCAGTGTGCGGTAGGGCCCCGCGGTCGCGGTGCCGCCCGGCGCGGCGTGCTTGAGCCGCGCGTCCGCGGCCGTCGCCGGGTCCATGGCCGCCCCCGTCGTTTCTAAAAACCGCGCGACGCCCGCGTGGCCCGCCTCGGCCGCCGCCGCGACCTCGGGCCCGGCCATGGCGAAGACGTCCGGCGACGTCGCGACCATGGACGTCCGCGCCTGCCCGGAGGCGACGACGTGCTGGCACTGGCTCAGCGGCCGGGGCACGACGACGCCGTCGAGCGCGCCCGGCGCCGCGCCCTTGAGGTCCGTCGCGAGGTACGTCTGGTCCTCGAGGCCCACGGTGCCGATCCACGACACGTCGGCCTCGTGGACCTCCCGCGCCTCGTTGACCAGGTCGCGGAGGTCGCCGTCGCCGACGAGGGCCTCGAGCTGCGTCTTGTCGAGCGCCCGAAGCCGCGCGGGCTCGGCCGCCGGCAGCGGCATCTTCTCCTGCACCTCCCGGGCGACGGCCGCGCCGTCCATCGCCGCTCGTTTCTCATCGTCGCCGCCCGCGCGCATGCGCGCGATGGCGCCCACGACGTGCGTCAGCGTCGACAGCTGGCGGAGCATGGTCTCGTGCCGCTTTTCGCGCTCCGCGGCGTCGGCGGCGAACTTCGCCTCCAGCTTCGCTTCGAGCGCGTGCCGCGACGCCTCGACCTCGTGCGCGACCGTGGCGACGATGACCCGGTCCGCCGCCGACAGCGACGCCGCGATTTTCGCCCGCAGCGCCGGGTCGCGCGCGACGGCCGCGGCGCCGCCGGCCGCCTCGACGTCCTCCGCGAGCCGCGTCTCCTGGTCGTAGGACTCCCTGACGAGCAGCGCCGTGTCCGCCGCGCAGGCCAGGGCCAGCAGGTCGCAGGCGCGGTGGAGCTGGTCCTGCAGTTCCGCGAAGGTTTCGCCGTCGCGGCCGCTGAGGAGCATGGCGACGCAGACGCTCTGCGTCTCCAGCTTCTGCACGTGCGCGAGGCCCGCCTCCAGGGCCTCCTTGATGAGCGCGCACGGCGCGGCGGCGCCCGCGAGCTTGCCGTCTACGGCGGCCTGCTCGAGCACGCCCTCGACGGAGCGCACGACGCGCACGAAGGCCCGCGCGTCCGCCTTGAGGCTCCTGGCGTCGTGGGCCGCCTGGACGACGGACCCGATGAGAAACGCGACGGGCGCGATCCAGGGCAGCTCCTTGGCGACGCCCAGCAACGCTTCGCCCGCGGCGCCGGCGACGCTCTGGGAGACGACGCCGCCGACGACGGAGCTGGCCGCGGCCCCGGCGCCGAGCTCCGCCGCCGCGACGAGCGCGTGCGCCGTGTCCTGCCGCTTCATCTGCGCCGGCGACGCGGGGCCGACGGCGACCTTCGACGACGAGCAGGCGCCCATCGGGAACGCCGGCTAGGCTGCCGCAGCGCCCATCGAGTTAACCATCGAGGAAGCCATCGTTCTGTTCAGTCTCAAGTTGAACCTCAACTTGCAACGTTCAGCGCACGAGTTACCTCAGCCCGGCCGTCGGCCACGTATAGTCGCAGTCGTCGGACTGGGGGTACTTGGTGAACCCGGACGAGTAGTCGAAGAGGCCGAGCTTCTTGAGCTTCTTCTTGACCTCCTTGTAGAACGCGTCGTCCGCGTCCTTCGAGTCCTTGAGCACGTAGGCGTAGCCGCGCTTCATGGACGCGGCGTCGGGCCCGCAGGTGTACCAGGCGAACCACTTGCTCCCCTTGTAGGTGCCCACGAGCGGCACGGAACTCCAGCCGTCGTTGTCGTCCGCGGTCCGCTCCCACTTGCCCGGGACCTTGCGCTTCACCTGTTTTTCTGTGACGTTGAACCAGTAGTCCGTGCCGGACGTGAAGAAGTCGTGGTCGTCGTCGTCCGACGTGCCGACGTAGAGCATCTCCTGCCGGAGGATGAGGTCGTCGCTGCCCCGGAGGCCGAAGATCATCCTGCCGCAGTCGTAGGTCCCGGCGTCCGTCGTTTGAGCGAGAATGTACCAGTCGCCCGTCACCGTGCCCCACTCGCCGTTCTCGTAGCGCGTCGCGACGCCCGGGTCGCCGTTCTTGCAATGATAAAGAGAGCTCAAGTTGGTCTCCGTCGCGACCGGGTCCCTCCTGCGCGCCGTCAGGGCGAAGACGCCAGCGACGGACAGCGCGGCGGCAAAAAAGGGGATGAGGGCGCGTCGCCGGACGAGCACGGCGGGCTGCCCGGCTGCTTCATCCATGCTGACGGGCTCGAAATAGTCTGCCTTCTTCGACGTCAACATCGCCGCGTTGCAGAAGGCAAGATGAAGGCAACACGGTCTTAGTTTCAAGAGGGCTTTGGCTCGGCGTATGAGCTGGAGCTCGCGTTCAAAAAGCTAGCTTTGGCTCGGCGTATGAGCTGGTAGCTCGCGTTCAAAAAGCTAGCATGGACACGTCGATCAAGCACATCGCGAAGCTCGCCACCGACGCCCTCGAAAAGGTGGAAGCCGAACGCAGCCGACCCACGCCCGAGGAGCCCGGCCGGAAGCGGCCGCGCCGCGCCTGCACGGCGCCGGACTACAACAAGCCCAAGCCCAGCAGCGACGCGCGCGACGAAACCCCGGCGCCGCCGTCGCGGCCCCTCGTCGGGCGCCTGCTCGTCGTCCACGCCAACGGCAAGACCTACGGCACGGGCGGCGACTCCGCGCTGACGGACGACGGCGAACGCGTCAAGGCCGCGAAGCGCTCGAACCGCGAGGACTTCGACTTCACGGCCCGCGACTACTGCGCCATGCGCGACGGCGGCGTCTACAGCGGCGACCCCCGCAAGAACAAGCTCCTGCCGCTGCCGCGGCCCACCTACACGGAGTTCATCAACCGCGCGAAACGCGCGCGCTGCCTCGACCGCTTGGACTTCGTCTACTGCCCGGCCGACGCGCCGCGGCTGCCCGCGCTCGACTACAACGCCTACGAGCGCGTCGTCTACGCGGGCGTGTCCTTCCGGCGCTTCGCGCAGATCTGGCGGCCCGAGCGCCACCAGTTCTTCAAGCCCGACTTCCAGGCCCGCGTCGAGACGCTCCTCGCCGCGGCGGTCCGCGGGCGGTCGACGGGCGCGGCCCTGGGCCGCGTGCCCGACGTCGTCCTCCACGACGTCCTCGCCTTCGCGTCGTCCAAGGGCGACGCGCGCCGCGACGACTACGACGACCTCGCGACGATCAACGGCGGCGCGCGCCACCTCTTCCTGCCGGCGCCGGGCAGCTCCGGCAACCGGGAGCGCCTCTTCGACGCCTGCTTCGGGCTCTAGGGAGGGGCGTACGTAAGACGACGTCCTTCGCGAGGCGTGTCGCGCAAGGCCTCGTTGAGGACTTGATGAACCTAGGTTTTGAAATCGAGCAGCAATGGACTCCTCCGCAAACGACGGCTGCGCGGGCGCCGCCCAGCTCCCGGCGCCTAGTCCAGCCAACGAGCTTGAACCACCGCCGCAGCAGCGCAAGCGGCCGAAGCGCGAGCCGCGTCCCGAGGGCGTCGTGCTCGTCGGCGCCGACGACACGTCCGTGCTCCTCAAGGCCTTGGACGTCGTCTCCCAGCGCTTCCCGGCCCTCGCCGCCGTCGCGCAGGCGCCGCGGACCGGCGACGCCCTGCAGCGCCTGCTCCGGGCCAAGAAGCCCGACGTCCGGTGCGTCGCGGAGGTCGAGGCCCTGGCCCGGCACGGCGCGTTCGCGCGGCCTCCCGAAACCGCCGCGGCCGCCGCGCGGGCCTACGCGGCGGGCGAGGCCGCGCGGCGCTGCGCCGCGCCGACGATCGGCGGCGCCATCGGCGACGAGGACCGCGTCGCCGCCGGCGCGGCCTGCGGCGACCTCGACTGGGCCGCCGCGCGCGCGGCGCTCGCCGCCGCGCTCGCGCGCGACGGCGCCGCGGCGGACGCGGCCCTCGCCGTCGTCGACGGGTACGCCGAGCGGTGCTGCTTCGAGGCGGGCACGGTCGCCATGAAGCGCATCGCCGAGGCCTGCATGGCGCGGAACCGCGACCCGCTGTGCCCGTGGCCCTACCGGCCGACGCTGTCCAAGGACCGCGGCCGCGACCGCGACTACGAGTTCCTCGCGGGCGGCTACGCGGCCTTCCCCGGCGCCGACGCCGCGCAGGCGGCCAGCGTCCGCGCGGCGCTCGCCGTCCAAAACGTGCCGCCGGGCGTCGTCGTGAGCCCCTACGCCGTCGACGACGATTCCATCGGCGACGCGTGGCGCAAGGAGTACGTCGCCGACGGCGACGTGGACCAGGACGCGCTCGTCGTCGCGTCCGTCGTCGACGCCGTGGCCGCGGAGACCGCGCGGCGCGCGTGCGCGGCCGAGGCCGCCGCTATGAACCCGACGTTCGAGCCCCTGGCGTGCGGCCCCGGCCGCGCCGTCGACGAGGTCGCCGCGGTCGGCCTGGACTGCTACGCGCGGCGCGCCGTCGAGCTCGCCTGCGAGTTTTGCGGCGTCCCCGGCGACGCGGGCCGCCTCGCGAACGATTCCTTGATCCCCGCGCTGCGCCGGCTCGCGGCGAACTCGGAGAAGCCCGCGCCCGCGACGCTCACGGCGGCGGCCGTCGCCTGCGGCGACGCGGCGGAGGACCCGGCCCTGCGCTTCGCCTGCGCCGCCGTCGTCGGCTTCGCCCGGTGGCTCGGGAGCGACGGGCCGTTCCGCGCGCGCGCCAAGGGCACGGGAGTAGTCGTCACGCGGCCCGGCGGGCTCCGCGCGCACGAGTACGTCTGCGACTACCTCGGCGAGGTCTACCCGCCCTACCGCTGGCTCGAGAAGCTCGCGGCGGTGACGTCGTGCCGCCGCGAGGTGTTGGGCCGCGCGGCGGCGGACGCGCACCCGGCTGCGTGGAAACCGACCACTGGTTCGGGTGGTCCCGACCAAACTTCAAACCTCTCTAGCTCGGTCAAATCGAAGTCGATCTGGCTGGTTTTTGGACGAATCGACTGCTCTTCTCGAGTTCTCGAAGCACGGCCAAAGAGCTTGCGTCGAAACGGTCGCATACGCGCACGTTGAAGTCGGGTTGAAGATTCGGTTTCCACGCAGGCACCCGGCGCCCGAGGCGTTCCACAACATCGCGCTCGAGCGGCCCCAGGCGGACCCGCGGGGCTACGGGTTGTACTTCGTCGACGCCGGCGGCGACAAGGCGAACTGGGCGTCGTCGTGCTCCCACTCCTGCGACGGCAACCTGCAGTCGTCGGTCTTCGCGAAGCCCGGCGGCGCGCTGTCCGTCGCGCTGCACACGTCGCGGCCCGTGCGCGCGGGCGAGGAGCTCTGCTTCGACTACAGCGCCTGCACGTCGAGCGAGCGCGAGTGGCGCGACGCGGTCTGCCTCTGCGGGAGCCCGGCGTGCCGCGGGTCCTTCGTCGAGCTCGTCTGCGCGGACGAGCTCCAGCAGTGCCTCCGGCGGGCCCACGGGCCCCTCGACGCCTTCGCCATGCTCCTGCGGTCCTGCCTGCCGAGCGCGAAGAACGACGCGGCCGCCGCGGCCGCGCTCGCGCGCCACGGCTTCCGCGACGCGTTCTTCGAGAAGGCCGGCGACGCGCGCGCGGCCTGGCTCGACCGCTACGTCGGCGAGCTCGTCGGCTTCCTCGAGTTCGAGCGGGGCCAGCTGCCCTACGCGCTCCTGCGCATGGAGAAGGACTTCGCGAGCGCGGCGAAGAAGACGGCCGCGTCGCGGGCCCGGCTGGTCCTCGAGCAGCGCGTCCAGGCGCTCGCCTGCGCCGTGTCCGTCGCCCGGCGCGTCTGCGACCTGCGGGGCGTGGCCTACGGCGCCAACGCGCCGCCCCTCGAGGTCCTGGGGGCCGCGGGCACGGCCGACGCGCTGCTTTCGTCGCTCCGCGACCTCGCGGCCTTTGGCGCGGACTGCGCGGACGCCGAGCTGCGGGCCTGCGTCGCCGTCGACGGCGACCCGTCGACGCGCCAGGAGGCCAAGGCGGCGCTCCTCGCGATCCGGCGGCGCCTGCTCGCGTACGCGGCCCTGGAGAAGCCGGCGGCGTGCCCGCCGTGCGCGAAGAAGCCCGCCAAGAAGGCGCGGAAGCAGGCGCCGGCGGCGCGGCCGTCGGCGCGGGAGGCCGCGGCCTGCGCCGCCGACGCCATCCTCCTGACGGCGTCGACGGCGACGTTCGTCCGCGTCGCGGAGCGGCCGGCTGTCGCGGCCGCGCCCGTGGACGTGAAGAAGAAGGAGGTCGGGAACCTCCGGCACGGCGACACGGCGGCGCCCCAGTACCGCGCCTGCGACCGGCTCCGCGACGACGACGTCGTGCTGGCGCCCGCGCGGACCTACGGCCCTTTCGCGGAGGTCGAGGCGCTGCTCTGCTGGCACGACCTCGACGCGCTCGCGGAGCCGGCGCTCGGCGACGGCGGCCTCGCCTTCGACAACCTGAGGGGCTGCGGCCTCTGCCCCGACGCCGCGGCGATCCTCCGCGCGGCGGCCCGCGCGCCGCCGCCGGACGAGAAGAGGAAGCGGCCGGCGTCGCCGCCGCCGGACGCGCCGCGCTACGACGCGGCCGCGCGGCGCGAGCTGCTGTGCCGAAACCAACCACTGGTTTGGGTGGTCCTGACCAAACTTGAGAATTCTCTAGCTCGGTCAAATCGAAGTCGATTCGGCTGATTTTTGGACGGATCGATCGCTCTCGTCGAGTTCTCGAAGCCCAGCCGAAGAGCTTGTGTCAAAACATTCGAATACGCGCACATTGAAGTCGGGTTGAAGATTTGGTTTCGGCACAGGCAAGCTGGGCGAGCTGCTCCGGGACCCGATCCGCCGCGCGCGGCCCTGGCCCGCGGACCTCGCGGCCCTCTTCTTCCCGGACGGCGCCCCCCGGGAGCCCCGGCGCTTCGGGAGCCCCGCGCTCGACGGCGCGCTCGAGTCGAACTTCGCGTCCGTCGACGCGTGCGTCGCCGAGCTCCTCGGCGCCGCCGCGCCCGCCGTGTCCGCGTCGGCGTCGCCCGCGTCGCGCCGGTCCTCGAACGGCGACGGCGCCGTCGACGCGCTGGCCGAGGCGATGCCCGACCGGCCGCCGAGCCGCTGGGTCGCCTGCGACGCCTGCGAGAAGTGGCGCCTCGTGCCTTGGCACGCGGATTTCGACGACGCCGGCGACGAGCCCTTCTTCTGCGCGGACCAGGTCAAGTGGGGCGCGCCGGCGGCGGAGGCGCGCTGCGACTTCCCCGAGCCGACGTGGGGCGAGGACGACATGGTCTTCGAGTGCTCGACGCTCGACGTCGACGCGCTCGTCGCGGGCGCCAAGGTCGACGCGCGCTGCGCGAAGACGGGCGTCTGGTTCGACGCGCGCGTCGTCTCGCTGACACGGGCGGGCGACGCCGTCGACGTGGGCCTCCACTTCATGGGCTGGCACAAGAAGTTCGACGAGGTCTTCCGGCTCCCGCGCGACACGGAGAAGCTCGCGCCCCACCGCACGTTCTCCGCGGCGAACCGGGAGGCCCAGCTCAACGCCCAGGGCAGCAAGAAGGCGAAGAAGGCCAAGGCGCCGAGGAAGAAGGCCAAGGCGCCGGCCGCGGCCAAGCGGAAGCGGTGAAGGTATACGTATGTGCGGGTGTCTCTCGGGGGGTCGCGGCGCGCGGCGGCCGCGGCGTCGGCGGAGATCTCCGGAGCTCGAGATCTCGAGATCCCCGGGTCGCCCGCAGCCCTGGCGCAGGCTGCACGACGAAGACGAAGCAGATCCCGCGCGTCGTCCCGCCGCAGAAGTGGTACAGCCACGCGGTCTTCGCCGTCGCCTTCGGCGGCGTGCTGCCCTTCGGCGCGGTCTGCATCGAGCTCTTCTTCATCATGTCCGCGCTCTGGCTCCACCAGATCTACTACGTCTTCGGCTTCCTCGTCGCCGTGCTCCTCATCCTCACGGCGACGTGCGCGGAGATGGCCATCGTCCTCGCGTACTTCCAGCTCCGCAACGAGGACTACCGCTGGTGGTGGCGCTCCTTCCTCTGCTCGGGCTCCGCCGCGGCCTGCCTCTTCCTCTACTCCGTCTGGTACTTCGACGCGAAGCTCGACATCTCCGGCGGCCTGCCGAGCCTCGTCTACTTCGGCTACATGGCGCTCGCGTCGTTCACGTTCTTCCTCCTCTGCGGCGCCATCGGCTTCTTCGCCGCGCTCTGGTTTAACCTCCAGATCTACGCCGCCATCAAGGTCGACTGAGCGCGCGCGAGTAAGGGTGTTCTGGCGGGGGCGGACGCCGCCGCGCCAGTCGCGATCGGACGCGCACCGGCGGCGTCGCGGGCGCGGCCGGAGCCCCCGGCGGCGACGCCCCGTCGCGGGGATCGCCCGGCACCATCGATCGTCGCCTCGGCCATCGCCCAAGGTCATCGTCGGGACCGGCTCGTATTTGCCACTATTTTACCCCGCCAAATCGATCAGGCACGAGCTATTGACAGCCCTCAGAACTGGCGCGTCGTCGTCCGCGACGGAGAAGCCGCCGACGTCGACGACTGCGGGCGGCGGCTCCTCGGCGGGCGCGGCGGGCTCCTCGGCGGCGGGCGCCTCGGCGGCGGGCCCGCGCCGCGCGACGGCCTCGTCGAGCTTGGCGCGAGCCGCGCGGACGTTCTCCGCGGCCGCGCGGCGGATCATCTCCACCTGGGTGCGCGAGCTCCCCCC
>NW_008705573.1:1154494-1250976 GCF_000186865.1 Aureococcus anophagefferens | reverse complement strand
AAGAAACGACGGGGGGGGAAAAAAGGGCAACTACGCTATTCAAGGCTCCACGCCGCTCATCGTCGGTCTCTGCGTCGGCGCGGCCGTCCTCGTCCTCGTCCTCGCCGTCGTCGTCTGCAAGCTCCGCGGCCCCCCCGCGGAGGAGTTGTCGATGCCAGAGGGCACGGAGGTCCAGCCCGAGGCCTGAAGGGGCGCGATGAGCCGCGCCTCGAAGCGATGAGAGGTGACGGCCACGCCCCCAAGTCGTCCCGACCCCGCGTCCGGACCATGCCGCCGCGAGCTTCCTGAAGCCGGCGGATCCTACCCTCCGCCCGTGCGCGCGCGCGAGCCCCCCGCGACCGACGTCGCGACGAGTCGGCCCGCGAGTGATCGCGCGCGCGTTCCCCAAGATAACGGGCGAGCGTCAACTTAGATAGACAGCGACCGCACGAAGCTGATGGGCACGTCGTCGGGCCACGTGAGCTCGTGCCGCTGGAGCTCGTCGTCGCTGCTCAAGGACTCCAAGGTCGAAGGCGGCGGCTACGCCCCAAAGCCCCTTCCCCCAAAGCGCCTTCCCCCAAAGCCCTCGACCTAAGTGAAGCCGCCCGCCGCGCCCTCGCCTCGTCGAGCTTGGCGCGAGCCGCGCGGACGTTCTCCGCGGCCGCGCGGCGGATCATCTCCACCTGGGTGCGCGAGCTCCCCCCCCCCCACACACCCCGAGGGACCCAGAGCGCGCGCCTACCTCCGCCCCCCCCACCCCTCACGGCTCGGCGCCCTGCTTCGGGCGGCGGCGGCTCGCGGTCTTGGGCCGCGCGGAGCCCGCGCGCGTCGCCGTCGTCTTCGCGGCGCCGACGACGGCGCGGCGGTCGTCGGCCGGGTGCGCGGGCTCCGGCGCCGCCGCCGGCGCGAGGTCGCCGGGCTGGGGCCCGTCGCCGGAGGGGACGACCTCGACGTCGGCCATGTCGATGGGCGTCTCGAGGATGACCTCGATGTTCGACCGCATCGTGGGCCCCTCGTAGTCCTGCGTCGTCCGCTCGGGCGCGTCGAGCTCGAGCACGGCGATGTCGTCATACTTGTAGCGCGGGTTCGGGTCGTACTGCTTCCGGTGGCGCGCGTACTCCGTCTCGGGCCGCCGGAGGCCCGGCGCGGACGTCGGCCGTTTCGCCGCGCGCGCGTCGCGGCCCTGCCCTCGAGGCTCCACGCGTCCTTGTCGTCCTGCCAGACCGTGCGGTCCTCGAGGGCCTTGCACCGGTCCGGGGGCACGAAGAGCTCGAGGACCATCTCCTTGAGCTTGATCTGCCGCGCGAGCTGGCGGATCGTGTCGAGCATGTCCTCGCCTGTGTGGAAACCAAATCTTCAACCCGACTTCAATGTGCGCTTACGCGACAGGTTCGACGCAATCTCTTCGGCTGCGCTTCGAGAACTCGACGAGAGCAATCGATCCGTCCAAAAATCAGCCGAATCGACTTCGATTTGACCGAGCTAGAGAATGCTGAAGTTTGGTCAGGACCACCCAAACCAGTGGTTGGTTTCCACACAGGTCCTCGCGCTCGCGCTGGAACTCGCCCTGGAGGTCCGCGATCTCGGCCTCGGCCTCGTTGACCTTGCGCACGAGCTTCTCGAGCTTGCGCGTCTTCTTGTCGACCTCCTCCTCGATGGACGAGTACTTCTCCGACAGGTCCTCGCGGACCTCGTCGCGCTTGCCGAGCTCCTGCGCGAGCGCGCGCTCGGCCTCCTCCTTGTCGACGAGCTCGCGCTCGGCCTTGCGGAGCTCGGCCTCCTGGGTGGCGGCCTTGTCGAGCATCTGGCCGCCCTTGAGGAGCTTCGCCTCCATGCCCTTGAGCTTCGCCGCGAGCGACCGCTTCTTCTCGGACGCGCGCTTCCGCTCGAGCTCCTGGCGCACGAGGTCCGCCCGCAGCTTCTCGCGCTCCTCCTCCGTCTCCGCCTGGCGCTCCAAAATCTCCGCGAGGTCGCGCTCCGCGCGCTCGCGGATCCGCGACTTCTCCGCCTCGGCCTCCTCGTGGACGCGCTGGAGCTCCTCCTCGGAGATGCCGATCTTCACCTCCTTGACGACCTCCTTCTCGACGATCTTCTCGACCTCGACGACCTCGCGCGACACGCCGGGCCCGTAGCCGCCGCCGGCGCCGCCGCCGGAGCCGCCGCCCGCGAGCTGCGCCTTGAGCCGCGCGATCTCGTCCGTGAACTCGCGGAGCATGGCGTCCTTGGGGTCCTCGTTGATCTTGGGCTTGTTCTTGATGTTCTTCGCGCGGTTCGCGTAGCGCAGCGTCGACACGGTCTCGTCGTAGTTGTAGCCCGCGGGGCCGCAGTTCGCGCACATGACCGTCTTCGTGTTGCCGCCGAGCGAGTCCTGGAGGAGGCGCGTGAGCTTGGAGTCGCGGTAGGGGATGTGCTGCGACTTGCCGTCGACGAGGGCCGAGATGACGTTGCCGAGCGCGGACAGCGACAGGTTGATCTTCGTCGCCTCCTTGAGCCGGTCGCCCGTCGCGCCCGTCTTCCCCTGGCGCTCGGAGCCCGCCAAATCCACGAGGTTCAGCTTGCCCACGGTGATGTGCTCGCCGCGCACCTCGTCGGTCTCGGCGCGCTCGACGATGATCGTGAAGATCGCGTGCGACCGCGACGACCCGGCGTTCATGAGCGTCGCGCCGACGGACCGGTTCTTCTTGCCCGCCTGCATGACCTGGTCGATCTCGTGGCTCGACTTGACGATGAAGGACGTGAGGTCCTTGACGTAGACGCCGCTGTCGACGTTCTCCTTGAGCTCGAGCTTGTTCTTCGGGTCCTTGGACAAAAGATCGCGGATCTCCTCGTTGTAGATCTCCAGATAGGACGCGCGCACGAGGAACTGCTGCCCCTCCTGGGCCAGGGCCACGCGGTCGAAGATCTGCTGGAAGGCGTTGGGGATGATGCCCCGGAGCTCCGGCGGGTCCGGCACGCCCTCCATCGTGAACGTCTTGCCCGCGCCCGTCTGCCCGTACGCGAAGATCGTGCCGTTGAAGCCCGCGAGGACGGCGTCGACGACGGGCGCGCTGCAGATGTCGTAGAGCTTGCGCTGCGTGATGTTCGGGTCGAAGACGGCGTCGAAGGTGAAGGCCTTGGGCGGGTCCGACGCGTCGGCCTTGGGGTTGTTGCACGTGATGCGGCCCGTGGCCTCGTCGGCCACCGTCGCCGCGTCGTGGCCATCCTGGATCTCCTTCCGCGACAGGGGCCGCACGCGCACGACGACCTTGACCGTCTCCTCCGCCTTCTCCGGCATGGCGGCGACGCGAGCTGCCCGAGGCCCACCTTTTGAGCCGCGAGCTGCCCGCTGCAACCCCGCAGCAACGTTGAGCACCTCGCCCGTCATCCACGACTTCAACGATGGGGGTGCCGGCCTGGTTTCACGCCGCCGACGCGTCCGAGGAGCCACCGCGCCCATGTTACCCCAGGGCGTCCTTGATGGCGGACGCGGGCGTCACGCCGAGCGCGTCGTCGAGCTTCGTCCGCAGCTCGAAGTTCTCGACGTTCTTCGCGACGAGCTGGTCCTGGAGGAGCGTGATGAGGTGCTCGTAGTGGGCGACGAGGCGCGCCTTCTCCTCCCGCCAGGCCGCGCCGCCGTCGGGCCGCAGCGCGTCCTCCGCGGCCCGCGCCGCGGCCTCCGGCGGCGTCGGCGCGAGGTCCCCGAAGACGTCGTCGGGCTTCGCCGGCGAGATGCCCGGCGGCGGCGGCGGCAGCGCCCGCGCGAGGGACCCGTACTCCGGCGGCGGCTCGTCGTCGTCGGAGAAGCCGCGCTTGCCGTGCGGCGTGGGCACGAGGTCGTACTCGGGAGGCGGCGGGCTGAAGGGCGGCGCCGCGGCGGTCGCGAAGGGGTGCACGTGGGGCGGGTCGTCGCGGGCGAAGGGCGCCCGGGGCTTCGCGGCCTGGAGGAGCCGCTCGCGCCGCGTCGGCGCCTCCGGCGCGCGCGGCGGCGGCGCCGCGGCCGCCGGCGCCGCGGCCGCGGCCGGCGGCGGGCTCCGCCGCCGGCGCCGCGGCGACTTGTGCAGGGCCCGGCGCGCCGCCTTCTTGAAGTTCGCCACCGCGGACAGCTTCAGCGCCGCCGTCGCGAAGTCCAGGAGGTCGAGGCACGTCGTCCGGTCGCCGGCCGCCGAGACGACGAAGCACGCGCTCGCCACCGCCTCCTCGCCGACGACGCGGGCGATCTTGGACTCCCGCACGGGCACGAAGGGCCGCCGCTCCGCGACGGCGCTCACGACCCGCGAGAGGCTGAGCTTCTCGTTCGCGGTCGCGACGGCCGCGACGGCGACGACGAGCGTGTGCGCGCCGCCGTCCGGCGCGCGCGCCGACAGCGCGAAGCGGATCACGACGGAGCAGTCGGCGTGCCGCCGCTTCAGGCCGTCGCGCACGAGCTGGAGGCCGCCCGCGCCGTCGCCGCAGGGGCGCCACGTCGTCTTGCCCTCCTCGCCCGGCACGCGGCCGAGGAGGTCCTGCGGCTTCCGCGCCGCGGGCGCCGACCCGTCGCCGACGGCCGTCACGGCGACGGCGACGGCGCACTCGCAGCCGTCGCGCCGCAGCTGCGCGGCCCGCTCGCCGAGCCAGGCCAGGCACCGCGGCGCGAGGCCGCGCCGCTCCGCCGCCGCGAGGTCGCCGACGCACGCGTCCAGGCTCCCCGGCCCCACGCAGAGGATCAGGCGGCAGAACGAATCGACGGCCAGCGTCGGCGCGACGGCGGCGAACAGGACGTCCGGCGACGGCGCCGTGAGCACGCGGTCCACCTCGTAGATGGGCATGTCGCTGCCCGGCTGCGCCTCGAGGCCCACGCGGCTGCTCGACAGCTGGATCGTCGGCGTCTCCTCGTCGGGCTCCTCGAGCACGCAGATCACGTGCGCCATCGCGACCTGCCGGGCTGCGGCGGCCGGCGGCGCGGCGGTGGCGGTGGCGGGCAGCCCCAAACCGTGGGCTCGATCGGCCGACCACTCCGTCGTGCGACGTTCCGGCGGCCGACCTCGTGAGAATCACCGCGCAGTGCCGCGACGTTCCTGTCGTGAGTCCTACGCCTCGATGCGTTCCGCCGACGCGCTCTGCGACCGCTTCCTCAGCCTCCTCCGGGAGGCCAGGTCGACGCGGTGGACGAGCGACCGCGAGTGCTTCCTCGCGCTCCGCGACCGGTCGGCCAACGCCGTGACGCCGGCGTCGCTCGTGCGCGCCTTCAAGGACTACTTCGCCGTCGTCCTCGACGACGCCCACGCGCGCCACCTCGCCTACGCCCTCGGCGGCGACGACGAGCGCCGCCACGTGTCCTACGTCCGCTTCGCCGAGACCGTCGGGTCCGAGTCCTACTTCGACGCGCGGCGGTGGCGCGTCGACGACGGCCTGGCGGAGCCGCCGTCCGCGGGCCTCGAGGGCGGCGCGTCGCCGAAGCAGGTCGCCTTCAACCCCATCGTGAGCCCGCCCCTCGGCCCCCTCGACGCCTTCCCCTTCGACGCCGAGTCCGCCGACGACGCGTTCCGCAACGCGCTCCTCCTCAAGCACGAGTCGATCGCGGAGTCGTGGCTCGCGCCTGTGTGGAAATCAAATATTCAACCCGACTTCAATGTGCGCGTAATCGAACGGTTCGGACCAGACTCTTCAGCTGTGCTTCGAGAACTCGACGAGAGCAATCGATTCGTCCAAAAATCAGCCGAATCGACGTCGATTTGGCCGAGATAGAGAGTTCTGAAGTTTGGTTGGGATAACCCAGCTCACTGTTTGATTTCCACACAGGCTCGCGCTCAACGCGGCGCGCGACGGCAAGCTCGCCCTCGGCGAGATGGCCGCGGGGCTCCGCCTCCACGTCGACGGCGAGCTCACGGACGACGAGTGCCGCCGCGTCTTCGCGCTCTACAACGCGCGGACCGACGGCCCGCTCCAGTACAACGACTTCGCGCGCCGCTTCGCCAAGGACGCCATCCGCATCCCCCTGTCGTCGCCGGCGCGGGCCCAGGTCGTCCGCCGCGCCGCCGCGGGCATCCCCTGCTCGCCCATCGCCGTGGACGAGGCCTACCTCGGGGGCTGGTTCGCGCACGAGCCGCCGACGCGGTCCGGCCCGTCCTGGCGCGAGGCCGCGGGCTTCTAAGCGTCGCCGAGCCGCTTAGGGCCGGGGCTGGGACTTGGGCGCCCCGGCCGGCCGCGCGCGCGCCTCAGGCCGCGGCGAGCGCGTCGATGAAGGCCTTGACGTCGCCGACGCCGCCGAGCGTGTGCGTCGCGTAGGTCGCCGCGGGCCGCTCCTTGGCCTCCTTCTCGGGCGTCACGAGCACCGTGACGGCGCCGAGGGGCTTGAGCGCGCGGAACGCGTCCTCGTCCGTCGTGTCGTCGCCGACGTAGACGGGCAGCACGCCCCGGTACCACTCCGACGGCGAGAAGCCGACGGGCGAGTCGCGGTGGTCCGGCGGCGGCGGCGGCGGCGGCGGCGGCGGCGGCGCCTCGCCGCCGGAAGGCGCGCCGCCGTCGTCGTCCGCGGGATCCGCGCCGTACTCCTCGAACGACATCGCGCGGCGCCGCAACAGCTCCAGGAGGTAGAGCACGGCCTCGCCCTTGTCCCAGCGCACGTTGGGCTTGAGCTCGTAGACGCACTTGCCCTCGGACCGCTTGAGCGCGCCCGCGAAGGGCGCCTCGCGGAGCATCGCGTCGACGACGGCCGAGACCGCGGGCCGCTCCGGCTCCGCGACGTTGCGCCAGTGCACGGACACGGCGAAGCGGTTGTCCTCGACGGAGGCGCCGGCGACGTGGGCGAGGCTCCGGCGCAGCGCGTCGCGCGCCGCGGCGAGCACGGGGATGATCTCCGCGGACACGGAGTGGCGGAGGCCGCCGGGCCCGTCGATGTCGAAGCCGTGGCTCCCCGCGTAGTAGAGCTCCTCGAGCCGGACGAACTCGCGGATCTTCTCGCGCGCGCGGCCGCTGACGACGGCCACCGTCGACTTGGCCGCGAGGGTCTTGACCGCGTCGCGCATCGGCTCGGAGAGCGTCGCGGCGGCGGGGTCCTTGACGATGGGCGTGAGCGTGCCGTCGTAGTCGAGGAAGACGACGAGCTGGCGCCGCGCACTCGTCGCGCCGCCGGCGAGGGCCGCGGCGATGTCGAGCGCGCTCGGCAGCGCGCGCCAGTCGGGCGTCTTCTTCGGTTGTAGGACCGGGCTCGGCGCCTTCGACGGCGGCGGCGCGGCGGGCCGCGGCCGCGGGGACCGGTCGATGGAGTTCTCCAGGGCCGTCAGCGCGTGGGCCGACGCCGCGCGGCTCAGGTTCCGCGGCGACGCCGCCTCGCCTGCGCGGGAGATTCGTTCGGCGGGGAGCGGCGGCGCGCCTCGGCGCGGGGACGCGCCCGCGGTCGGCTTCGCCGCCGCCGCCAGGCCGTAGGCCTTGCCGCCGGTCGCGCCCAGCGCCGGCTCCGTGCGGCTGGGCGTGAGGATGTTCAGCCCGCTCCGCGGCGGCACGGCGCGCGACGGAATGTCATTGGCCTGGGCGTAGTTCTGGACCTGGGCGAGCTTCTCGTGCTCGAGCAGTTCCGCCATCTGCGCGCGTGCCTCGTGTCAGGAGGCCATTCGCAGCCGCGCGCCGCCCCCAGAGCTGGGGCGGGGCGGCGGTCGGTCGCGAGGCCCAGCGGACACCGCCGAGATGGGCCCGAGGCAAGACGAGGTCGAGCTCGAGTCTTCAGCTCTGGACCGGCCGCCGGGGGTGTTTTGTCGCTGCTCGGCGCGCTCGTGCGCCGCAGAAAGCGACGCGAGCCGGCTAGGCTTGGGGCTGGCGAGTCTCGCGTTCTCGAGTGGAAGCTCGGCGGCGGCCTTTTGTCGTTTTTTCGAAGTACATAGCGCCGGCGGACCGCGGCCGCGGCCTTCTTTCCGCGTGTAATACGACGTGGGCGAGGTGGGGGGCCAAGAACTACCACGCTTTCTCTTGTGACACGCGACGCGCGCCGTGTTGAACCTTGTAGGACCGCGAGCCGACGTGTCCACTGCGCATGGGGCGCCTGCGAAAATGCAGCGTGAAGGTAATATCGACCGCTTCGCCGGGGTGCGGTCGTAGATCGCCTCGCGTTCGACGAACGAGCAAAGCAGCCATCGCCTCCACCCATCGATACGTTGTGCGCACGCACCCCGCCGACGCAAACTTACTGCCGAGCACCTCTAGCCCGGCCCATCCCACCCGTCGACCCTACTAGTCGACCCCCACCGCTTTTCGGCGCCCCGTTCGCCCCTCTCCCGGAGTAAACCGCCTTCGCCGGCTAGAAGACAGCAGCGATGGCCTGTTAGTCGTGCCCCCGCGCGACCACAACCTCGGCCTCCGCCGAGCTCGACTAGCCCTCGCTCCCCCACCTCGCACACCGCATCATGGCGCTTTTACTCCCGAAGCCGATCCTGAAACGTTCGGCCGCAACCGCCCCGCTTCGGCAGTCGTTTTTCGACGCGACGCCCGACGAGGCCCGGTCCTCCCCCGAGGCGGCCCGCATCCGTACGACGGTCATGACCGCGTACAAGAACCTCGGCTTCACGGGGCCCGCGTTCGCCCTGCCGTCGGGCCGCGTCGTCACCGAGGACCTGTGGGAGTCGGCCCTCGAGGTCGCGCTCGACGACACCGCCGACTACGGCCTCGACGCCCTCCGCGACTTCTCGCTCGAGCGCTGGCTCTCGGCGAAGGTCCACGCCGAGGGGAACACGGACCAGCGGGCCCGCCTCGAGGAGCTGCTCCAGTCCCTCGACGTGCCGGCCGAGCCCGTCGACGAGTACCGCGCGGGCCTCCCCGTCGACTTCGCCGACGTCATGCACCAGCCGCTCCAGGAGGTCGAGGTCTACCGCGGCCTCGACGACCTCGTGCCCGAGGACGTCGTCCACTCCGGCGCACTCCCGCCTGACGACGATCAGGACGCGGACGTGCCCGAGGACGGCGACGCGGAAGACGCCGCCTAGAGCGGCACGCGCGCCCGGCCGCGCGGTTTTCGTTAAACCATCTCGCCGTATCATCAACCTGGCGCGACGGGAGGGGAGACACTCGCCGCGCGAGGGTTCGGCGGCGGCGGCGTGCGCCGCGGCGGTTTCGCCCCGGAAGTCGCCCCGGGGCCCGGCCGGCGCCTGGGAAGGACCGTGACTTCAGAGGCACGCCGCGCCGGTTGGGCACCGGCGCCGGCCTCGTGTCCGCGACCGCCGCCCCGCTACCGGAATTCGAAGCGCGGCGCCCGCGAAACCGCCGAGCGTCGTCTGTTTCGAGAGAATCGCCTCTTACGGGGCACAACAGCGGAGTTTCTTCGGGAAAAGCCATGCGGCCCCATCGTGGCGACGGGGCCGGAGCGGCGGGGGCGCGACGGCCACCGGAGCGTCAGGGCTCGATGACGTGCGTCGCGGACGTGAGCGAGATGGCCTCGAGGGCGTCGTGGAGGACGTCGAGGTCGTCGCGGTCGTCGGGCGCCGCGGCGAACTTGAGGAGGGGCGCGCCGGAGCCGTCGCCGCCGACGTCCGCGCGCTTCCAGACCTCGAAGGAGCAGTAGTCGACGTCGCGGGCGCAGTCCGCGCAGGACCGCGGCGCGGGCCGGTTCCGCAGGGGCAGGTCGCCCTCGCGGGACGCGGCGTCCTCGAGGGACGAGGCCAGGGGCGACTCGTCGTCCTCCTCGGACTCGGGCACGTCCTCGAGCGTCGGCGCGCGGCGACTTCTCCGGTTGCGCTTGCCGGCGCTCGGCGGCGGCGCGGCCGCGACGTCCGCGACGACGTGGTCGCCGCCGATGACCGCCGCCCACTTGGCGAGGTTCTCGCCGCCCTGGCGCCGCCACGTGCGCCGGTCCTCGTCGGAGCGGAAGACGCGCAGCGCGCCGTCGACGAGGTCCACCGAGTAGAAGGCTTGGCGCCACGCGAGCGCGCCCCGGTCGCAGCCCTGGAAGCGGCACCGCGCGAGGACGTGGACCTCGCCCTCGACGAAGGGCGGCGTCTTCTCGGCGACGAAGGACGGCGTCTTCTCGACGAAGAAGGAGGGTGTATTCTTGGCGACGACGGACGTGTTCTCGGGCGCGTCGCCGACGACCGAGTCGCGGGACACCTGGCGCGTCATCGGCTCGCCGGCGGGGCACCGGAGCCAAGCGGCGTCGCAGGACTTCTGGAACTTGCTCGTGAGCGGGGGCACGCAGGACAGGGCCATTTCGTGGGCAGGTAGGCTTCTCGCGCTCTCCCGAAGGTTCTCGGAGCGCACGGACCGCAACGAGTTGCGAACGCGGGGCGGCGCGACCGCGCCAGGGGCGGAGGGGTTGCACGAGGCGCGGCAGACCTTGGCGTTGCAAAGGGCCGGCGCGCGCGCAGCGAACTGACCGCTGATTCTGTCTGATGCGAAGGTTGACTGCAGTCGACCTGGGGCGTCAGGGCCTTCTTGGCGTGCCAGAGCCTTCAACGCCAATCAGCCGATGGCGCCGACGCCCTCGATCTTGATCCGTGATAATCTTGCCCCTTTTACCTCGTCTCCTGAAACGTGTGTCTACGTCGAACAAGGTCCTCAGCACACCGAGAGCCTACCGAGACCTCGGATTCTGCCGGCCGAAACAAAGCAGTGCCGCCGCGAGGTACGCAGCAACCGCCATTCCCTTTTGCACTCCTTTCCCACCCCCAAAAACGCGACACGCCTACTTTTAGGCGGTCTTCCTTCGCCACCCCGGGGGGCGGCGGGCGCGGCGCTCCGACGTGCGTCGGCGCCGCGGCGCGGCGGCGCGCGCGCCTAGTGGGACGAGAGGCCGCGCTGCGTGTAGAGGGGGTCGTTCTTGACGCGGGGGTCGTTCGCGTTGAGCATGGGCTGGGCCAGGAGGCCCTCGCCGCTCCGGGACCGCGGCAGGTCCGTCAGCGGCAGGCCCTGCTGGAGGTCCGCCAAACCTCCGAGCGAGTTCCCGGAATGCGTGCGGCCGCCGCCCATGCCGCCCGCGCCGCCGGAGCTCCGGAGGAAGTCGCCGCCCTGGCGGCCGCCGAAGGACGACAGCGCCGGCCCGTTCTGCGACTCGGACCATCGCCAGTCGTCGAGGTTCAGCGAGTCGACGTCCGCGATGTTGAGGTCCCAGTCGTCCGACGCCAGCGACGACTTCGAGTTCGTCCGCCGCGCGACCCGAAACCCGCCGCCGCCGGCGCCCGCCAGGTCGCCGCCGGAGCCGTGCTTCCCGCGCTGGCGGTCCGGCCCGTGGCCGCCGATCTCCGTCATCTGGCCGTTGTCGAAGGACCCGACGGAGTGGATCGACTGGTGGCTCGCGAGCCGCTTCCGGATGCCGCCGCCGCCGTCGCCGGGCGCGAGGTACTTGGACAGCGACCCGCCGCTCCCGGAGTTGAGCAGCTCGCCGGACCCCGCGCGCTGGGGCGGCGGCGGCATGGCCGCGACGTCCGCCTCGCGCGAGCCGCCGCGCGGCTCGTCGAAGCGCTGGCTCTGGCGCTGCTGCTGCACGAGCGTGTCGAGCTCGTGGAGGAGCGCCTCGTCGGAGATCACGGGCGCCGGCGGCAGCTGGGGCAGCACGGACATGGCCGGCAGGGGCACGCCGCTGTGCATCGGCGCCACCGTGCTCGACCACGCGCCGTGGTGCGCGGCGCCGGCGCCGCGGCCGCGGCCGTCGTCGTAGTCGTAGGCGTCGCGGGGCGCCGGCGCGGCCGCCGGCGGCGCGGGCGGCGGCCGCGCGTCGTCGTTCGTCGCGCTCCGGTTCGCGGCGCTCGAGCCGCTGCCCTGGCGCCGCGACCGCGTGATGCCCCGGAGCAGGTGCGGCTCGCCGCGCTGGAAGAACTTGTGCCAGTAGGCGCCGCTCGAGGCGCCCTGCGTGATGCGCCGGAACCCGTAGAGGTTCAGCTGGCGGATGAAGGACGCCCACTTGTTGTGGCAGAAGTGCGCGGGGAGCACCTCCTCGCAGAACCGCGTGAGGTCCCGGACGATGAACGCGAGGCCGTTCTCGCACCAGCTCACGATGGCCTCGTCCTCGGGCACGTTGCTGTGCGAGTCCACGAGGTCGTAGAGCTTCGCCGGGAACCTGGGGGGCGGGGGGGGTCGCGCGCGGCCCGCCGGGAGCGAGCGAAAAAAGGGGGGCGGCGCCGCGCGCGCCGCGCGGGTCCGCCCCGGCGGGCCCGGGGGGGCGCGCGCGGCGCGGCGGGCCGCCGCGGACGCCGCGGGACGCACGAGCCGCGCGCCGACTTCTGGTCCGCCATGGGTAAGATCCGAGGCCGCGCGGCGAGTTTTGGCGCGCTCGCTCAAAGACTGTCAAAAGGCCCCGGGCGCGGGGAAAAATGAGTCCCGCCGCGTCGGGGACCACGTCGACGGCGACGACGCGGTGAGCCCGCGGCGGAAAGCGCGGCGGGCGGTGGAACTGGGGTTTGCAGACGGGGCGGAGAGGCGGCGCCCGAGCACTTTTGCTCAAGTAGATCCGGGCGGCGCTCATCAGTGGCCTCAACACGACCGCAGCGCGTTCGAGGAAGCCGCGGCGGCGCGGTTGGTTGTGCCCGTCGAGCGCCGACGAGGGGCAGCCCGCGCGGCCGCAGCCAGCCCGTTCGAGGAAGCCGCGGCGGCGCGGTTGGTTGTGCCCGTCGAGCGCCGACGAGGGGCAGCCCATCGCGACGATGACCGGCGACACGACGGTGTCCCTCGCCGACTACCTCGCCGACGCGCCGCGGAACGCGGCGCGGCGCGCGGCGCAGGAGGCGGACTGGGACCTCAAGGGCGCCGAGGACGCGCGCCAGCTCTTGTACGAGCGCGAGGTCGCCTGGAAGTACGGCGCCCTGACGGCGCGGGCCATCAACGCCTACTGGCGCGTCGACACTTTGTTGCGGGGCCAGGCGCAGGCGGGCAGCCCCCTCGCGGCCGTCCCGACGTGCCTCCTCGCGGCCGTCGCGGCCTGGGCCGAGGGCTCCGGCGCCGACGCCGTCGCCGCGGAGGCCGCGCGGCGGCGGGACGCTTTCCAGGCGCCCCGGGCGCGGGGCGTGCGGGTCTTCGCGCGCATCCGCCCGGCCTACGACGCGAGCCGGCCCGAGGTCGTCGAGCGCGCGGAGGCGTCCGGCGTCGTCTTGCACGACGCGCGGCTCTCGCGGTCGAACCGGACGCTGCGCGTCCGCCACCACTACTTCGAGACGGACGGCGTCTTCGCGGGCGCCGCGCCCGTCGTCGCGGCCGTCGTCGACCCGCTCCTGGACCGCTTCCTCGTCCGGAAGCGGGACGCGGCGCTATTATTATTTGGACAGACGGGCACGGGCAAGACGCACACGCTCCGCGAGGCGCTCGACCGCCTCGTGGACCGCCACGCGGGCCCCGTGGAGGTGCGGTTCCTCGAGCTCTCGGGCAAGAAGGACTGCCGCGACCTGCTCAACGACGGCGCGCCCGTGAAGCTGCTGAGCGACGCCGACGAGAAGATCCACTTCGTGGGGGCGACGGTCCGCGCGGCGACGACCGCGGCCGAGCTCCGGGGCGCGCTCGAGGCGGGTTTACGACTCCGCGCCTCCGAGGAGACGGAGCGCAACGCCGCGAGCTCGCGGAGCCACGCCGTCGTCCAGGTGCTGGCGCCGGACGGCCGCGCGCTCACGCTCGTGGACCTCGCGGGCTCGGAGCGGAAATGGGAGACGATGGGCATGCGGAGCCGCGCGCAGAACCGCGAGTCGGCGGACATCAACCTGTCGCTCATGGCGCTCAAGGACTGCTTCCGGGCGACGCACGACGGCGGGCGCGTGCCCTACCGGTCGTCGAGCCTCACGCGGGTGCTGCGGACGTGCTTCTTCGACGCGGAGGCCGTCCACCTCGTGGCGACGCTGAGCCCGTCGGCCGACGACCTCATCCACTCCGTCTACAGCGTCGCGACGGCCTGCCTCATGGCGCCGGGCCTCGGCGACGCGACGCGGTCCACGGTCGCGACGGAGCGCCCCGCCGCGGAGCTGTCCGCGGGCACCGGCGACCCGGCGCTCGAGCACCCGGCGCGCTGGTCCGCGGACACGACGCGGGCCTGGCTCCTCACGGCGGAGCGCGGCAAGTTCAACCACGTCGTGCTGCCCGCGGGGACCACCGCGGGGGACCTGCTCTCCGTCGACGCCGCGGGCCTCGGCGCGCTCTTCGCGGGGCAGGGCCGCGCCGCGCGCGACGGCCACGAGGGCGCCATGTGGGTCGTCGGCGCCGACACGGACGCCGCCCTCGCCCGCGAGATCACAAACGCCCTCAAGCGCGAGGCCTGCAAGTGGCGCCTCGAGTAAGCGTGGCGTGTTTCGTTGCCGGGCGCCGACGCCCATTGGCAGCCGCCCGCCCGACGAACTTGAAGTTTCTCGTTGCTGGGCAACATGATATTTCAGAATTGGCTGCCCGCCTGCCCCCACCGAGTAGCATGCGCCTCGTCCTGGCGGCCCTCCTCCCCGCGGCGGCCCTCGCCGTCGAGGAGTACGTGGCCATGGTGCCGGCGGCCGCGGACGTGTCCGCGACGTCGAAGCCCACCGTGGAGTGGCTGCATTTAACGTACCCCGCCGACGTCTCCCGGGCCGGCGACGTGACCATGGAGCTCGTGAATGCCTCGGCGAACGACGCGGCCCGCGCCGTCCTCGGCAACTGGTCCCACCTCGACCTGTCGATCGGCGGCGGCGGCGGCGCCATGCTCTCGGCGAAGACCCTGGGCGACCAGATGTTCGTCTTGGTGGAGGTGAAGGACGTCCCCGAGGGCGCGGGCGGCGGCTGCTGCGCGGACACGCTGCGCGTCTACGAGAAGGACGCGTCGGCGAAGGACCTGGACCTCGACGCGCTCCTCGCGGAGACCTTTGGCGCGAGCGTCGCCTGGGTCCACGCGACGCACACCTTCGACGCGTTCCTCGAAGAGAACAAGGCCGTGGTCCTCCTCCAAGTGCAGTACAGCGACGCGGACATCGGCGGCGCCAAGGTCAACGCCATCGTCAAGGTCGACGTGGCCGCGGGGACCGCGGTGGACACCAAGGACGGCGACGCCTACTGGTCCATCGAATCGAAGCTCGGCGCCGAGACGTACGACTACAACTCGACGGTCTACAAGATGCAGTACGTCAACGAGAGCTTCGGCGCCGACTCCGAGGAGTGGCACGGCAACGGCATCCTGAAGTTCGACGACGCGGCGGGGACGACGCTCCTCGCGCTCACGCACCGCTTCTACGAGGAGGCCTTCGTCGTCAAGGACCCCTGGACCTACGGCGCCGCCGACGGCGCCGACGCCATCCTCCAGCGCTTCGGCACGTCGCCCTTCGCGTCGGGCGACGACAACGGCGACGCGCCGACCTATCACCACTTCGGGCTGCCCGCGCACGCGCGCGAGTGGACGGGCGGCGTGCACAACGTCTGGTACACGGCGTCCTCGAAGACGACCTCCGGCGGCCTGCGGGGCAAGGAGTCCATCACCATGTTCATCAACTCCATCGACGGCCGCGCGGGGTCCTTCGTCTTCGAGTTCGAGCTCAAGCTGGCGCCGCAGGAGAACGCGACCGCCGTGTCCGACGCCGTCTTCGGCGGCGTGGCCTTCGCCTACGCCGAGTGCCACTTCAAGGCCCAGGCCATGGGCGGCGCGCGCGTGCTCGGCGACGGCGTCTACCTCGTCGCGTCCGGCGGCGGCTCCGGCGCCGTCTTCCAGGTCATCGACACCGCGAACTCGACGAACAGCAAGATGGTCACCTACCCCGGCGACTCGGGCTCCGACACGAACCTCTACGACCCCTACACGCGCATCGTCGTCGATTGAGGACGCCCGACCGCCGCTTGAAGCGGCGTGCGGCCTAAGGATGGTGGGAACGTTACTCGGCCGACGCGGCCGCGCGGCGGTTCGCCGTCGCGCGCCGCGTGGGCCGGTTCGGCCGCCCCGTGTGCTTGCGGAACTCGTCGGGCCGCCGGAGGTCGTCGAGGACGGCGAGGTCGCCGCCGAGCGAGGCCAAAATCGCCGCGAGGGAGGCGTCGTCGCGCGCGAGGGAGGCGGCCCACTTGGCCCGGAGGCGCGCCGGCGCCGCGTCGTCCGGCGCCCACGCGTCGTCGCCGACGAGGTCGCCGCCCGCGCCGAGCAGGTCGAGCACCTCCGTGAGCGCCAGCGCCGCGGCGACGCCGACGTTCAAGGAGTCGGAGAACCCGTGCTGCGGCACGTAGACGCGCCGGTCGCAGGCCTCGAGGAGCTCCGAGCTCACGCCGGTGCTCTCCGTGCCGAAGCAGAGCGCGACGCGCGCCGGCAGCGTCTCGCTGGAGATCCAGGGCGCGCCCTTCCGCAGCACGGACGCGCCCTGGCCGAGGTCGCTGCACCAGAGCTCGCAGCCGGGCACCTCGTCGAGCGCCGCGCGGAGCGCCGTGGCGTCGTCGAAGTCGCGAACGGTGAGGAACCGCGCGGCCCCGCGGCCGTGCGCCGCGTGGTCCGCGTCCAGGTCCGCGTCCACCTTCCACGCGCGCCGCGCGCGCTCGCGCTTCCGCGCCTTCCGCGACCCCGGCGTCAGCGGGCTATCGGTCTCGAGCCGGTTCGCGTCCGCGAGCTCGCCGCGCTCCGCGCGCTCGAGCTGGCCCGCGCGCGTGAGGGACCGGCGGCTCGCGAAGCGCTCCTCGGGCGGGCCGATGATCCAGACGTGCTGCACGCCGAGCGCCTCGCACGTCCGGAAGATGGCGCTGTAGTTGTGCCCGTCGACGAGGCGCTCGAGCACGACGATGACCTTCGACGTGCGCCGCGACAGCACGGTCTCGATGCGCCGCGCGACGCGCGACGCGTCGTCGGCGCGCTCGAACGCGACCGGCGCGGCCTGGGAGCCGAGGATGGTCTGGCCGCGCAGGCCAGCGCTGTGGCTCCGCAGGCCCTGCAGGCGCGCGCGGTGAGGCCGAAGGCCGAGCGCGGCGCTGCGCGTCGCGAGCAGGCATGCGACGAGGTTGCGGAAGGCCATTGCTCCTCGCATTCAACCAGGGCACCTTGCACGTGCCTTGCCTTCAACGTTACGCCGGCGTCGCGCCCGGGATCCTGGGGAACTGGATCCGCGCGCCCCGGGGCTCGGCCTCGGCGACGCCGCCGTAGGTCGGCACGTCGTCGTCGGCGGGCACGACGCGGAAGACGCCGCCGCGCCGCAATTCGAAGTGCGTGTCGTTGGACGTGACTTCCCAGACGCCGAAGAACCCCTCCTCGGGCGTGTTGCCCGACCAGGCCACGTGGGCGATGTGGCCCGACTGCGTGACGTCGCGGACGGGCTGGGCGCTGTAGGACTTGGAGAAGTAGAGCACGAGGGCGCCGTGGTCCGCGCGCGCCGTGCCGTAGAGCTGGAACTGGCCGAGGTTGTCCGCCCCGAGGCCCGACACGGACCCGTCGCGGACGGTGCATCAGGATCCGCGACTTGTGGTTGAAGCTGCCCGACGAGTGGAAGCTATAGAAATCCCAGCGCTCGAAGAGATCGTCGTCGCCGTGGGGCGCGCGGTCGCCGACGCCGTCCGGCGGCAGCGCCAGCGCGAACGCCGGCAGGCACGCGTTGCAGAGCGCGCGGCTCGCGTTCTTGCAGCCCATGCCCTGGCAGTAGGCCTCCCGCTCCCTGAAGGCCTGGGCCTTGGCGGCGAGGCGCGCCCGGGGCCCCCGGTTCAGGTGCGCGAAGGGCGCGGACGACTGGTGGAGCGTCACGCGCGCCGAGGGAGAAGAAAGCAGCGCCACCAGCGGCTTCCGCGCGTTGCACGCGGCCATGGTCTCCAACACGTCGTCCTGCGACGCCTCGCCGCACGCCAGGTTCGCCAGGCAGCCCGCGGCGAGGTCCTGGATGCTGCCGAGCTCGTTCGAGAGGAACGCGACGAGGATCGTCACGGCGCCGCGCGCCACCAGGTCGGGCCCCGCGTCCGCTTCACTGCTCGCCGTCGCGAGCGCGAAGGCCTCGAGGGCCGCGAGCGCGCGCCGCCGCCCGTCGACGCCGAGCGTGTGCATGCGCGCGACGACGTCGCCGCTCTGGGCGCCGCTCCCGGGCAGCGGGTGCGCGACCTCGCGCTCGTGGCGACTGAAGCGCCGCGGCTCGATGTCCGCGCGGCGCTTCGACCGCGCCTGCTCGCCGAACTCCCTGACGAAGGACCGCGCCTCGAAAGTCCAGGCGCCGTGCTGCATGACCGCGTCGCGGTAGGCGCCGTCGCGCGCCTCGAGCCACCAGCAGCGGTCGAGACGCTGGCGCGCGTGCGCGGCGCGCCACGGCGCCTCGGCCTCGAGCCAGACGTGGGCCGCGGCGCTCGTGATGCTGTAGACGAGGAGGTCGAGGCCGCCGCAGTACTCGGCGACGCACTCGCCGCAGTCCTCGGGCAGCGCGTGGGGGCCGACCTCCGCGAGCGGCTCCGCCTCCTCCTCCGACTCCTCCCGCGCGGCCTCCGCCTTCGGCGCCGTGCGCTCCTCGACCATGTCGTCGAATCTCTTGATGGAGGTCCGCAGGTTCGCGATGGACTGGCGCGCGACGTCGTGCGTCGCCGTCAGCTTCGCGAGATTGTCCTGGCTGGCGAGGAGCCAGGCGGGGAGGAGCGACCGCCGCGCCGGCGTCAGCGCCGGGGCCGCGTCCGACGCCGGCAGGACCTGCGCGACGACGTCGGCCATGGATTGGGGTGTTGTGTTGCTGGGTTCGGCGTCCGCTGGCTGGGGGGCAGCCCCGCCAGCGTCGGCCATGTTGACCGGGATGGACTGCGGAAGAATCATGGTTGGCCGAAACATCTCCGCAACGTCTCGTTGACGGGGCTGCCCAGCCACAAAGACTGCGAGCATGGGCGCCCTCCGCCGCGCCCGCGCGCTCCTGGGCGCGACGCGGAGCACGGACGAGGAGCAGCTCCGCAAGCTGTACCGGAAGCACGCGCTGAAGACGCACCCGGACAAGCCCGGCGGCGACATCGAGGCCTTCCAGCGGGTCGCCAGCGCCTACGAGCTCTGCCGCGCCCACCTGGGGCAGAGCCTGACGGCGGCGGAGTGGGCCGCCGACGACCGGCCGACGGAGTACTACGACCCCAACGACCGCGGCCGGAAGAGCCAGCGGCCCGCGGCGCGGCGGCCCGACGACGCGATCGACCCCTTCGAGGTCTTCAGCGACGCGTTTCGCGGGTGGGCCGAGTCCGCGGAGTTCCAGCAGTGGGCCGTCGACGCCTTCGGCGACGACTTCGACCAGCTCGACATCACGTTCCAGTGGGGCGTCGACGACCAGTACGTGGAGGTCGCGCGGGAGCGGTCGCTGGTAGAAAACGCGGAGCGAAAATTCCAGGACCCGCGCAACTTCTACGAGGACGCGTTCAACCAGCGCGAGGAGGCCGACGACCGGCTGCGGGGGCTCATGGACGTCGTGCTGCGCATGGGCGCCGACCGGAGCCCGCCGGTCCACGTCTTCCGGGACCTCGCGTCGCTCGTCCGCGGCGACGTCGTCACGGTCCTGGTCGACGCGCGGCGCGACGACGACCGCGCGGGCGACCTCGCGCCGCCGCCGCGCTGCGCCGTGGTCCGGCTCTGCGTCGACGACTGCGTCGACGGCGACGGCCGGCCGGCCCTCGCCTACGGCGTCGCCGACGTCGGCGCGGCGCCGGACTGGGCCGCGCTCCGGGCGACGCTGTCCCCGCGCGCCGCGGAGGGGCTCCGCGCCGTCGCCGCGGCGGCGAAGACCGCGGGGCGCGTCGTCGTCTTCTCCCAGTCCGGAGGTCCCGGGAACGCCGACGACGTTGTGGTGGCGAAGACGCTCCGCGAGAGCCGCGTCCTGCACCAGGACCCGACGGTGCTGGAGGGCGGCGCGAATCTCTGGGACCACCTCCGGAACCCGCGGTCGAGCCTCATCTACGTCGTCCGGAAGGGCGGCGCCATCGTCCGCCGCGGCGCGTCGCTCCAGTCCGACTTCGTCGCGGAGCTCGAGGAAGGGGCCGTCGTCGCGGCGACGGCGCGCGACGCCGCGAACCCGGCGCGGAGCAAGGGCAAGGACCGCCTCCGCGTCGCGTCGCCCGCGGCGGGCTTCGTGACGGCGTCGCGCCTCGTCCTGTCGCCGGACCACGCCTACGAGGGGCCGCCGGTCCCCCCGCCGGCCGCGGAGGCGCGGCGGAAGAAGCCCAGGGACGACAAGGGCGGGCAGCGCGGCGGCCACGCGGTCCTGGACCCCGTGCTCGACGAGGACCAGAACCCGAACAGCTTCGCCGCCTTCATGGCGGGCCGCGGCGCCGCGGAGGTCGCCGCGCCGGATTAATGTTCTTTTAGTGCGCGCGTCGACGTCGTCGGTATCCGCGTCGGGGCAGCCGCCAGCGCTTTTTGGTTGCCTTCAATAAGGCTTCAAGCCTCAATTTTGAAGTTCTGCCTATCGCAGTAGCCCAAGCGATGTCAAGCTCTAGATCTTGGCGCCGCTGCTGCGCCGCGCTCGTCGCCGCGCTGGCGTCGCCGGCCGACTTGCGCGTCGCCATCGGCCAGGATCTCTGGAGCATCCGCAACTACACCGGCCGGTTCGGCGCGCCGGACGCCGTCATGTCCTACGCGTCCATCGGCAACCTGAGCGGCCTCTGGAGCCCGACGGACTACGGCAGCGGCGTCGAGTACGCCGACGGCGCGCTCGCGGGCTTACCCGCGCGCACGGCGCTGCAGCTCGGGCTCGAGCTCAAGGGCCACGAGGCCGCGCTGTCGCGCGGCGACCTCGGCGCGAACGTCGACGCGCTCGTCGCCTACGTCGCCTCTCTCGCGCCGCGCCACGTCCTCGTGCGCATCGGCTACGAGTTCGACATGCCGGGGAATCTCTACGTGCCCGAGGCCTACAAAGCAGCGTACCGCGTCGTCGCGGAGGCGCTCGCGGACGCGCCGAACGCGTTCCGCGTGTGGCACAGCTGGTCCTTCGCGCCCTGGGAGGCCGACGGCGGGCGCGGCGTCGGGGCGTGGTACCCCGGCGACGGCCTCGTGGACTACTGCGGCGTGTCCGTGTTCCAGCAGGCCTACGGCGACTCCGAACTCGGCGATTTGACCTACGCGCACGCGATGGCGGACTTTTGCGACGAAAAGCGCATCCCCCTGATCATCGCCGAGTCGACGCCCTTCGGCGCGGGGGTCGTCGAGCCCTACGGCACGCTCTGGGCGCGCTGGTTCGAGCCGACGCTGCGCTTCGCGAAGGCGCGCGGCGTCGTCCTGTGGTCGTACATCGACTGCGACTGGGATTCGCAGCCCATGTGGCGGGGCATGGGCTGGGGCGACAGCCGCCTCGAGGTCCGCGACGCCCTCGCGGCGAAATGGGAGTACGACGTCCTCGACCCCTACCCGAACGCGACGCGCGCGTTCTTCTCGCGCGTGTCGGCCGCGCGGCCGCCGGGCCTCGGCCGCCGCGAGGCCGTCTACCTCGCCTGCTACCTGCCCGTGCTCGGCCTCTTCATCGCCTTCCTCATGCCCGCGCCCGAGGAGCGCACGCGGCCCCGCGCCGCGTCGTCCATCGACGAGGGCCACCGCCGGCCCTTCGTCCTCGCGAGCCCCGAGGCCGCGACGGTGAAGCTGAGCGACTCCTAACTGGGCGAAGCTGAGCGACTCCTACCTAGATGGCGCCCGACGACGCGGACGCCCGCGGCCGGCACGGGAAGGCGTATTTTGAGCCCGCGAATTCCCGAGCGTTCGCCCGGCGCTGGTCCGCGGGCGGCAGGCGGCCCGTCGGCCGGCCCTGCGCCAGTTTGTTGCCCGCGTCGTCGACGACGACGAAGCGGCCGAGGTCCTCGGGGCACCAGACGACCTTGAAGGCCGGCCGCGCGTTGAACTGAACATGGCAGACGTCGCCCGGCGGGCTCTTCGCCGAGCCCATGGTGCACGTGCACCAGCTGCCGCCGTCGCCGAGCGCCTCGACGCTCGCCGCGCGGATGCCGTCGCCGAGGAAGTTCGACGCCGCGATGCCCGCGACCTTGCCCCGGTTCTCGCTGTCCGCCGTCTCCAGGGCCATCGTGCAGCAGTCCACGTGGTTCCAGTCGGCGAAGCAGTGGCCCGTGTTGCCCTTGCCGGGCCGCGCGCGCCGCTCGTCGCGCAGACCGCACGCGCCGAGGAGCGCCGGCCGCACGACCCGGTCGAAGTCGCCGTCGAGGTCGCTCGCGTTGAGCCGCGACGCGAGGAGCTGGGCGCCGAAGCGCCGCGACGCCGCGTCCATGGGGTAGGCCGCATCCTTCGACGCGCGCGCCGCGACGTCGTGCAGCGCGCCGTCGGCGCCGACCTCGACCTCGACGGCTGCGGCGCTGCGCACGGCGAGCGCGACGGCGACGACGCGCGGCAGCAGCATGGTTGGAGAGAGTCGATGTCGCGCTGCCACCTCGACCATCTCACCGCACTGGATCACAGCCGCCTCGCGTTGTGGTTCGATTACATCTATGCTGAAGCAATGACAGCGCTCGCATCATTAGGCCCCGCGCCCCTAGCGCGCGTCGAGCGCCGCCCGGAGGCGCGCGTTCTCCGCGCGGAGCGCCGCGACGGCGCCGGCCTCGGGCGCGTCGGCGACCGCGAGCGCGCCGTCGTCGAGCTTCGCGCGGAACGCGTCGAGGTGCAGGCGCTTCGGCGCCGCGGCGCCGCTCCACTGGACGCGGACGCAGGGCCGGGCGCCGTCGTCGTCGGCGTCGACGGCGGCGACGCGGCCCAGCGACGGCCGCCCCTGTTCGACGCGCGCGACCGCGCGGCCGACGAGGTCCGCGGCGTCGAGGAGCCAGGCCTCGGGCACGGCCTCGCCGTCGGCGGTCACCGGCGCGCCGCCGCCGAGCACCGCGAGGCCCACGTCGGCCGCGTCGACGGCGCGCGTCTTCCCGTCCTCGAAGGCGACGGCCCCTTCGCCGTCGGCGACGCCCCGGCGCCAGCAGCCGCCGCTCCGCAACACGACGACGGCGCCGGCCTCGCAGGCGCCGCGGGCCTTCTTCGCCGGCGGCGGCGCCGCGTCCGCCGCGCGGCACTCGAAGACGTCGTGCTTCAACGTCGGGTCGCTGACGAGCCGCTGGACGAGCCACGCCGGCAAATTCTTGTAGTGCTTCGCGGCCTTGGACAGCGACGCGAAGTGCGTCCACGCGTCGCTGCCGCGGCGGCGGACCTCGACGGGCCGCGGCGGCCGGGGGAACGTCTCGTCCCTGTCCTTCTTCTTCGCCGGCTTCTCGTCGCGCGGCCGCTTCTTCGCCTGCTTCGCGGGCCGCGGCGGCTCCGCCTCCACGAGCCCGTCCAAGCCCTCGACGCCCTCGGCGCCCCGCGGGTCGTCGGCGTCGAGCACGTAGTACGCGTCGATGTCAAGCTCCTCGTCGCCGTCCTCGTAGCGGACGTCGTAGGCGCGGCCGCCGTCATGGACCTTGGAGATCGTGCCCTTGTAGAAGATGCCCGCGCGGTCGTACTGGGCCAGCACCGGATCGCCGACGGCGCGGTTCGGCCGGAAGTCGTCGTCCTGCTCGCGGTCGCGCGCGTTCCGGATCTTGACGCCCGCCTTCGCGTCGACGCGGCGCGCGCGGAAGGGGTCGTCGTCCCAGGCCTTGGAGTGGAGCAGCCGCAGGAGCATCTGCTGCGTGAGCAACGGGCCGAGCTGGCGCAGCGCGATGGCCTGGCTCTCGAAGAAGATCCAGTCCCGCGAGTCCGCGCGCCGGATCTCGAGCGGCGACGCGCGGACGACGTCGCGGATGAAGCGCGCGGGCAGGCGCGCGTCGCGGAAGCCGTCGTCGTAGACGAGGTCGTAGAGCGGGCCGTCGGCCTCGCGGTAGACGCGCGCGACCAGCGCGCCGTAGGCGACGGAGCCGCGGTTGTAGCGCGCGCGGACGCGCTCGCCCATCCGATAGACGACGCCGTCGTACGTCGCGGGCTCGTCGTCGGGCCGGGGGGCGGCGGGCGTGGGCGCGGCGGCCCGCGGCTTGGGCGCCTTGGGCGCCGGCGGCGGCGGCCGCGGCTCGGCGCGCGGCGGCGTCCTCCGCTTCTTCGGCGCGAGGTCGAGGAACTCGAGGACGTCGTCCGCGCAGCAGGACCCGAAGGTGCGCCCGCAGGGCGCCGTCGTCGTGTAGGCCACGGCGGCGCGGCCGACGCCCGGCCGCGCGGCGACGGCCCAGGACGTCCGGATCGCGGCGCCGTCGCCGCCGGCCTCGGCGACGCGACACGCGAGCCGCTCCCGGCTGAGGTCCGCGAGGCCCGCGTAGTCGGGGCCCGCGGGGCTCGGCGACCGCGGCGGCGGCGGCGCCTCGTGGAACGTCGTCTCCTGGCAGGCGATGAGGCCCTCGAGCTCGAGGTCGTCGTCGCTGTCGCTGTCGGCGGCGACGACCTCGGGCGTCACGACCTCGCTGCTCGGCGCCGGGTCCGCCGCCGGTTTGGGGTCGAGCGCAGGCGGCTCCGCCGGGAGCGATTCCGGCGGAGCGGCCGGCGCCGCCGGCGGCGCCGTATTCGGGACAACCTGTTGCTCCAACATCTCCATAGGTTGCGGGTCGATCGAGGCCGGAGAGCGCTCAACATCTCCCTGCGGAATTCCATATATATATGCGTGAGTTGTGCGTGCCGGTTCCCCCGCCGTACGGAAATTAAATGGCTGTCGTCGCGCGAGCGGTGCAGAGGGAAGCATTGACACGGGAATGAGTGGCTCAGCTCGCGCGAGCGCGCCCGAAGGGCGCGCTCTCGCCGCGCCGCAGGCAAGCCCCCCCGGCAGGGGCAAGATGCCGTAGGCGTCTTGTCATCACCTCATGAGACAACGGCCCGCTGCGCCGCTTACCCGTAGCCGCACGCGATGGGCGCGCGCCAGGCCGCGTTCTTCGTGTCGCAGACCTTGAGGTGGTGCCCGCCCCGCGGCCAGTCCGCCGCCGCCGGCGACCCCGCGGCCGCGACCGCCGCGTCCGCGGCCGCGGCGACGGCGGCGACGTCGACGGGCCCGTGCATCGTCGGCTGCTCGACGCGCGCGTAGCGGACGCCGCGGAGCGCCGCGAGGCACTGGAAGATGGACTTGTACATCATGGGCTTGGGGCAGATCTCGACGACGCCCGCGAAACCGCCGCCGCGGAGCAGCGCCATGTTGGCCTGCCCCGCGCCGTGCTGTGCCTGTGTGGAAACCAAATGTTCAACCCGACTTCAATCTGAGAGTTTTGAAGTTTCGTCAGGACCCCCTGAACCAGTGGTTGGTTTCGGCACGGTGCTGCGCTATGAGCACCGTCGCCGCGGCCGTCTCGCACGCCTGCCGGCAGAGGTCCGCGTCGCCGAAGTCGACGACGCGCACCTCGTGGCTCGCGGCCCAGGGCCGTTCGCGGAGCGCGGCCACGACGTCGTCGAAGTTCGCGAGGGACCGGTTCTGGTGCGCCTGGTCGCTCGCGTGCCGGTGCTCGCGCCGGATGACGAGCACGCGCGGCGCGCCCGACGCCGCCGCGCAGCGGCAGGCGCGGAGCAGGGCGTCGCGCGCCGCGGCGACGCGCGCCGCGAGCTCCCGCCGCGCGCCGTCGTCGAAGCGGCCGCAGCCGTAGAGGTGGTAGTCGAGCCCCCACTCGGGCCGCCGCGTATAGCGCGCCGCGGCCGCGTCGTCGAGGCGGCTCCAGTCCCAGAACTCGTTGGCGAGCGTCACGTGGGCGGCCGCCGCGCCGCTGCCGTTCCGGTCCGGCGCCTCGACCTGCGACGGGCGCGCTCGGGGACCCGTACCAAGTACGCGGACGCGGCGGGGCCGCACGACGCCCATCTGCACGCAGGCGTCGCGGCCCGCGAGGCGCAGCAGCTGGGGCAGGAAGCGGTGCGTCGCGCCGCGGTGGAACGGCGGCTCGTTGAGTACCTGCGGTCGGACGCCGTCGGAAAGAAACCGTCGGACGCCGTGTTGGAGACGCACCACCACGTCGCCCGGCCGCGGCCGCAGCTCCTCGAGCCAGTGGAGCACGGGCACGAGCAGGCCGTAGAAGAAGTGGTAGTAGTTCGTCGCCGCGTTTCCGTGGCCCGGCGCGAACGTCGCGACGTGGACCGTGACGTTCCGTCGGTCGAAGAGCCAGTCCGCGGGCGCGCACGGTCGCGCGCCGGCGCAGAGCAGGTGGTGCGTCGCGCAGAGGTCCGGCTCGACGGCCGAGTGCCGGAGCGCGTCCAGCATGGGCCCCAGCGCGCGCCGCTGGAACGCCGGCTGGTTCGCCGTGGGCACGACGTGCGCGTGCGCCGACAGCAGCCGCCGCCCGAGCCAGGCGACGGTGTCGCCGTCGGCGACGAGGTCCGCCGCGTGGTCCCGGCCGTCGACGGAGTGGCTCGCGACGACGTTGAGCCACTCGACGTTCGCGCGCGCGTCCCAGAGGAACGCGCCGGCGGTCTCGGCGTAGACCTCCTCGAGCGCCGCCTGCTCCATGTAGCGCGACCGGCTCGTCGCGGACCGCCAGAGGTCGAGGACGCCCGTGGTCCGCGCGAAGACGTGGCCGCCGTTGTAGGCGCCGTAGGTCGCCTCGACGCGGTCGCGGCAGAGGCACGGCGAGACGCCGACGGCGCCGGCGCCCGCGGGCGGCAGCGGCGCGAGCCAGGCGACGTCCGCGTCGGCGAAGAGGACGCCCGGCGCGCCGTCGTCCAACGCGCGCGCCATGACCGTCGTCTTCTCGAGCTGCAGGTGCGTCCATACGTTCATCGGACCCCAGCGCTTCTTCTTCATCCAGACCCGCGAGTAGTTCTCGTACTTGACGAGGCACGGCACGGCCGTCGCGTTGGCGACCCGGGACACGTAGGCGGCGACGGCCGTGTCCGACGCGACGTAGACGCGGCGCGAGGCGTCGAAGCGGCGCAAGGTCCGCAGGAAGAGCGCCACCTCGAGGAGCGCCGGCCGCGTCGCCATCGTCGCGACGGCGTAGCTGCAGTTGCGCCAGGTGTTGTCCTGCGTGCAGAGCGGCTGGCCCGCGCACCAGAGCGGCAGCGCTGCCAGCACGAACCGGCAGCCCATAATATGATGCATCGCGGCGCGCTTCAAGTCGCCATTCAGCTTCGTTTATTGAACCTGCCTGCGATCGCGACAACCGATGTGCAGCCCAGTTCGCAATCCATCGTGCGACCCGGCTCGCAGCCCATCGAGTGCGAGCCGCTCGGCGCGCGCCAATTGGTGAGCTTTCGTGCGGCGCCGCGCCGCAGCACAGCAGCAGCCATGGTGAAGCTCTCGGAGCGCCGGCTGCCGGCGACGTCGCACATCGACGAGATCGTGCGCAGCGCGTCGCTGCGGGTCAAGGTGGGCTCCATGGACGACGCCGCGCGCCAGGCGTCGCGCCTCGGCGAGGCCCCGAAGGTCGCACCGGAGGGCATGGTCGACCACGGCCACGACTTCGTGTCCGAGATCGAGGCCGCGCTTCGCAGCGCTGGCGGCCAGCTGCTGCAGGACCGCGACGCGGACTCGTTCCGGTCGCTGCCGGACCGGCTGGCGTATTTCTGCGAGAACTTGATCGCCATGAACAGCTTCGCGGCGTTTTACATTTTGGCGACGGCCTTCGTCGTGCTCGTCTTCGCGCACGCGGGCGGCTGGTACCTCCTCTTGCGCTACGAGCGCGACGCGCCGCTGCGCGACGGCGGCTACGCCGGCGGCGAGCGGCGGTTGTCGAACCGCGGCGCGCTGAACCGCGGCGACATGGCGGCGGTGCGGGACACGCTGGGCTACAAGTCCTTCTCCGACAGCGTCTGGATGGCGCTCCAGGTCCTCGCGAGCGCGGGCTCCGACCCGAGCCTGCCGACGCTGGCGCTGCTGCGGTGCGTGTACCTGTCGATGATCATCTGCGGGTTGGTGGTCTTCGCGGTGCTGGTGGGCTTCATCACGGAGTCGGTCGAGTCGTTCATGCGGTCGCTCGCGGCCGGCCGCACGAAGGTCGTCGAGCACGGCCACGCGCTCATCCTGGGGACGTCGGAGGCGACGCCGCGCGTCGTCACGCAGCTCGCGCTGATGCGGAAGCGCTACCAGAAGGTCAACGAGACCTGGGGGCGGCGCCTCTTCCCCTGGCGGCGCGCGCCGCCGTCGACGCCGCTGCTCTCGAAGCCCGTCGTCATCATGACGCGGACCATGGACAAGGAGGCGCTGGAGTCCGTCATCGGCGAGGCCTTCACGAGCCGGTCCATCTCGCGGACGCGGACGCGCATCGGGCGGGACATCGTCTGCCGCGTCGGCGACCCGGCGTCCGCCAAGGACCTCGCGCGCGTCTCCGCGGACGCGGCGGCGCGCGCGCTCATCATGATGAGCGAGCAGGACGAGATCGAGGAGGCGGAGACCGGGGGGAAGATCTCCAACGGCGCGTCGCTGCGCACGCTCCTCGCGCTGCGCCACGTGCTCTTCACGAGCGCGAACCACTCGCCGACGCGAAGCGTCGTCGCGCAGATCCCGAAACCGTCGATCCAGATCGAGGCGGCGTCCTTCCGCGACGCGCGGGGCTACCCCCTCGTGAAGCCCCTGGACATGGGCGTGTTCCTCAACTCGCTCCTCTTCTCCTGCGCGTCCCAGCAGGGGCTGAGCCTCGTGCTCATGGAGCTCCTCGACTGCGAGGGCGCCGCGTTCCAGCGGCGGCGCGCGACGCTGTTCTGCGGCGGGGTCGTCGGGCTGACGGTCGCCGCCGCCGACGACCTGCTCGACCGCGGGTCCATCATCGCCGTGTCGTCGTCGCTGCCGGGCGCGAAGCCGGAGCTCTGCCCGCCGCCGGACACGGTCATCAAAGCGGAGGACGTCGTGATTTTCGTGGCGGAAACGTCCACGCCGAAAGCGACGCCGCGCGACGCCGCTTTCGTGTCGACACGCGCCGAGGCCGCGCGGCGGCTCAAGGCGACCCAGGACGAGACGCGGAGCCGGCTGCGACGGACGTCGTCGGCCGTGTTGCGGGGCGCGCGCTACATCCTCGTCTGCGGCTGGCGGCCCGTCTGGACCGACGAGGCGCACCGGCTGCGCGACCGCGTGTACCAGCTCCTCGACGGCGCGACGCCGGGGTCGCAGATCATCTTCGCCAACGGGCTTCCGGAGCTCACGTTCCGCGAGCTGATGACGGGCGCGTGCGGCTTCCGCGACGTCTCCGGCGCCGACGACGCCGTCTTCGAGACGGCCCTGGGCGTCCGGATCCGCCACGTGCACGGCGACGCCGCGGACGTCGCGCTGCTGCGGCGCATCGTCATGAACATACCCATCGAGACGGCCATCGTCCTCGGCACGAACGCGCGCGCGTTGGGCGACCCGCTGGCGCCGAAGATGCGCGACACGCGGGTCCTGAACATCCTGCTGACGCTGCGCCATCTCCGGGCGGCGTCGCCCTTCGCCGCGGAGCACATGCACGTCATCGGCGAGAACGCGATCGACGAGACGCGCATGCTGGCCCTGACGCCCGAGAGCGGCCGCGAGCCCGACTTCATCAACACGCAGGCCATCTTCGCGCGCGCGCTCGCGCTGTCCCTCGCCTACCCGATCATGGGCGCCGTCGTCCGCGACGTCTTCGACATATCGTCGCCGACGTCGATCAAGCTCGTCGCCGCGAACCGCTTCGCGCCCCTCGACACCGCGACGACCTGGGGCGCCGTGAAGCAGGTCGTCCGAGACGCCGCGCCGGAGCCGGGCCACCTCGTGCCCCTTGGCTTGGTGTCCGCGCGGTCGCTCGGGCCCGAGCTCGGCCTCTCCGAGGCCGACGGCGTCACGCTGCGCGCCGGGGACCTCATCGCCGTGGCCTACAAGGCGCCGTCGGCCTCGCCGCCGTCGCCGCGGTCCGACTCCTCGGACGACGACGGCGACGTCGTGTCCCTGGTCTGCGACTCCTACAAGGGCGCCGCGGACCGCGAGATGACGCGCCTCGAGCGAGACCACGAGTTCGGGTGACGGTCTGGCGGTTGAGTAGAGCTAGGGCGATGGGTATTTAGTCGCTAGGCTCCAAAGATGTGCGCGTTGCGCGCAAGGTTTCGCTTCGCCTCCTCGTCGCCCTTGGCGGCTGCGCGTGCGAACCAGCGCTTGGCTTCTTGAAAGTCGACTTCCACGCCGGGCGCGCCTTCCGCGTACAAATGTCCGAGGGTACGTTCTGCTTCGGTTAATCCCTGTTCGCCTGCAAGTGTCATGTAGCGCAGAGCTTCCTGGTCATCTCCAGCCTCGTCGAAGGCGCCTGCAATCATTTTCTGTGCCTCCGCGACACCCCGATCGGCGGCCATGCGCATCAACTGTATGGCCTTGTTCTTGTTGCGCTTGACACCTTCTCCGTGCATATACATGATCGCAAGTGAACACATCGCATCCGCATAACCCAATTCCACCGCGCGTTTGTAGAGCTTCGCGGCCTTCTTGTCGTTTTTCGGAATACCGGGCAGTTTTGAGAGCTTGTTCACAGACCGGTACGCAGACCCCAGATGGTATATCGCTTCCGGAACGTCGTTCTCCACATGGCGACGAAGCGCCGCCAGACATCCATCCGCTCCCTTCACCGGCTCTAGGCAGATAGGACACGGATCGAAGCCGACCTTTTCACTGCACGACTTGCAGGTCATTCTGCAGCAGCAGACGCGAAATCCTTTCGTCTCATTCACGTCCCAGTCCTCCAAGCAGACCGGGCATCGCGACCCGTCCCGCGCCGATACCGGCTCCGGCTCCGGGTTCGCCTCGCGCCGCGCGCGGGCGGCCTCGTGCTCCGCCGCGATGCGCGCGCGGACCTCGTCGGCGTGCGACCGCGGCGCGGGGCCGTAGAACACCTCGCGCGGCGGCGACGGCGGGGGCGTCGGCGTCTCGGCCCGCGCGGCCTCCGCCGCGCGCTCGTCGCGGATCTTTTTGCACGCCTCGCGGTGACCCCGCTCGCGCCAGTCCACCTTTTGACAGGCGACACTGCAGTACTGCGTGGTCTCACACGGGCAGTTGAGCTTGGCCTTCTCGCCGCAGATGACGCAAGTCAGTCTCAGTCTCAGGGCCTTCGCCCGGGCCTTGACCTGCTCGAACTCGCGAGCCTTCTTCTGCCAGTCCTTCTCCTCGCCCTTTTCTTCTTCGGCCATCGCGGTTTCACGTGTGCCCTGTCGCTCACTGAGCCCCGGCGCGTCGCGTCAAAAGGCGTCGTCGATGAGGGCGGCGAGTCCAGGTTGCCGCTTGCGACAGGAGCCACTGGCAGGGCCTGCTACTAGTAGCGCTCCGTGGGGGCCTCGGCTCACGAGCCATTCGACGCCGTCGACGACGAGCGTCACGAGCCACGCACGCATGGCTTCGAGACTCCGGGGCCCCGAGGACGCAGAATAGCCGATAGAGTAGTTAAAATCGCCGCCGCCCCGTCACGGCGCGTCGACGGCGTCGCCGAGGTGCGCGAGGAGCGCGGTCTGGAACGCGTTGTAGGCGAGGATGTCGCCCTTGCCGCGGAGGATCTCCAGCGCCGTCTTGTCGCCGTCGCGCCGCACCTTGCCCAGCAGCGAGATGAGGCCCTTGGGCGACTTGAGGCTCGCCTCGACGACCAACGCGTCGCCGTGGTCCTCGGGCGGGTCGTCGTCGTCGCCCTTGGACCCGCCGCCGTCGACGAGCTGGGCGCCCGCGGCGTCGAGCGCCGTTTTCAGGGCCTCGAAGAGCGCCGGCGGGTCGCGCGACGACGCGAAGCAGGACACGCGCGTCGACTGCTTCTCCTTCAGCGGCGACGCCGCGTCCGGCGCGGGCTCGACCGCGGGCGGCGGGCCGGCGTCCGCGGCGCAGAACCAGGCGTTCTTCTGCACGTCGTTTAGCGTCGCGCGGGCCTTGGGGTCCGCGACCAGGATCGTGTCCACGAGCTCCGTGACGGGCTTCGTGAAGAAGTCCGGGTACGCGTAGTCCGCGTCCTTTATCTTCTGGAAGAGGGCGTGCATCGTGCCCTCGTCAAACGGTAAAAACCCGGCCAGCAACACGTAGAGGATCACGCCGATGGACCAGCAGTCGGCGATGCGGCCGTCGTAGCCCTCGTTCATCAAAACCTCGGGCGCGACCTGGGCAGGAAAAGGGTGCGAAATTCCCAACGTCAAAGGCTCCTATCTCGGTCGTTTTCCGCTCGTTTCGGCTGACTTTTGGACGAGCGATCATCTCTCGGAGCGCTCTCGAAGCGTGGGTGCTGTTTCCGAAACGCGCACGCGCGGAACACTCACGTTGAAGCGACGTTGCATCACCCTTTTCCTGCCCCGGGCGCGACGTAGTTCGGCGTGCCGCACGTCGTGTGGAGCATCTGCGACCGGCTCGCGCCGTCCTCGCCGTCGTAGAGCGCGCTCAGCCCAAAGTCGCTGATCTTGAGGCAGCCCTGCTCGTCGAGGAGCAAGTTTTCGGGCTTGAGGTCGCGGTGCGCGACGCCCTGGCTGTGGCAGTACGCGACGCCGCCCACGAGCTGCTTGAAGTAGAACCTGGCGTCGTGCTCGTTGAGCTTGCCCGACGTGACGATGCGGTCGAAGAGCTCGCCGCCCGTCACGAGCTCCAACACGATAAAAATCTTCGTCCGGCTCGCGAGGACCTCGTTCAATTTGACGACGTTCGCGTGTTCGAGCTGCTTCATGATGGAGATCTCCTTCTTGATCTGCGACCCCATGGACTGCTTCTGGATGCGCTCCTTGTCCAGCACCTTGATGGCCACGGCCTCCTGCGTCTCCACGTTGACGGCGTGCTTCACCTTGCCGAAGGTGCCCTCGCCCAACGTGCGGCCGATCTCGTACTTGCCGACCTGCTTCTTCGCCGACGCCATGGGCGGCGCGGCGATCGCGGCCGCGGCGGCGGCGGGATCACGACGCGGCGGGCGGCGACGCGGCGGCGGCGCCGTGCGGCGCGGCGGCGCACAGCGGTGGCGCTGGAGCGGGCAGGCTAGCGGCTCCTGGGCGTGCTCAGCGCGATGAGGCGCCTGCTCGCAGCGCGCCGCGATGCCGTCGCGCACGTCGCAGCGCGCCGCGTACGACGCCAGCGCGTGTCGCCGCGCCGTGCGCTGAGCACGACGCTCGCCGACAAACGCGCACAGCTCCACAAGGAGTTGGCGGCCCTGCCCGAGGTCCTGCAGCGCGCGGCGCTCGAGGCGCAGCTGCGGGACCCGGCGCTCCTGCCGCGACGACGCGGCACGCTCGTGTCGCTCAGCGACCGCGAGACCGCCCTCGCCGTCGACGCGGGCCTCGCGACGTTCCTGCTGCACGTCGAGGCCCGCGTCGCCGCGTACTGCGGCGAGGGCTTCTACACGATCGGCCCCGGCGGCGAGGAGGCGCTCGGCGCCGCGGGCCTCGCGCTCGCGCCCACCGACGGCAGCGCGCTGCACTACCGCCATCTCGCGACGCAGCTCGCGCGGCAGCTGGCGGTAGGGGAGGAGTCGCTCGAGTCCGTGATCTTGGCGCGCGCGCGGGGCTACTGCGTCTCGGCGGCGGACCCGGTGACCGGCGGCGCGCACTGCGCGCTCGGCGGCGGGCCCCACGACTACATCGTCACGTCGACGCTCGCGAGCCAGGCGCCCGCGGCCGTCGGACGGGCCCTGGCGCCGTCGTTCCTCCGCGGCGCCGCGCGGCGCGCCGCGGGCGACGCGATCCAGTACGTGTCGCTGGGCGACGGCTCCGTGAACAACGCGCACTTCCTGGCCGCGGCGAACCTGGCGGAGTACGCCGCCCACCGCGGCACGGCCTGCGGCGTCGTCTTCGCCATCTCCGACAACGACCGCTGCATCTCGCTCCGGGGCCACGGCTGGCTCCGGGAGTTCGTGACGCGGCGCCTCGGCGGCGCCGCGGCCTTCTTCGCCGACGGTACGGACGCCCACGAGGTCTACGCCGCGACGTCCGCGGCCGCGGCGCACGCGCGGTCGCGGTCCGCGCCCGCGGTTTTGGTCTTCGAAAATCTGCCGCGGCGCTTCGGCCACGCGGCGACGGACCGCCAGGCCGCCTACCTGAGCGCCGAGGAGATCGCGGCGGCGGCGGCGCGGGACCCGCTCGCGGAGCTCTGCGCCGACGCGCTGGACCGCGGCGTCCTGTCGCGCGAGGCGCTCCTCGGCCGCTTCCGGACCGCGCGCGACGCGGCGACGGCGGCCTTCGACGCGGCGGCCGCGGAGCCCAAGCTCGACAGCCGCGCGGCCATGGTCGCGCGCGTCGCCGCGCCGCTGGCGCCCCTCCCGGAGGCCGCGCTCGCCCGGTCGTCGTCGGGCCGGGCGGACGTGCTCCGGAAGCACGCGAATCGCGCGCTCGACGAGCTCCTCGCGGCCCACGACGACGTGGCCTACGTCGGCGAGGACGTCGAGCACGGCGGCTACTACCTCGTCACCGAGGGCCTCGCGGCGAAGCACGGGTCGCGGCGCGTGCGCGACTTCCCGCCCGACGAGACGACGCTGCTCGGCGCCGCCGTCGGTCTGGCGCAGCGCGGGCTCGTGCCCGTCGTCGAGATCCCCTACGCCAAGTACCTCGACTGCGGCGCGGACGTCTTCTACGAGCTCGCCATCGCCCACTGGCTCTCGAACGGCCAGCGGCCCAACGGCATGGTCATCCGCCTGCAGGGCTTCGACCGGGGCCTCTTCGGCGGCAATTTCCACACGCACAACGAGCTGCGCCTGCCGCCGGGCGTCGACGCGATCTGCCACAGCAACGGCGCCGACTACGCGCGGGGCCTGCGGTACGCGCTGCGCCAGGCGCGCGCGGGGCGCGTGGTCATGTCCATCGACAGCACGTACCTCCTCAACTTGCGCCACGTCGACGAGGCCGCGCGCGACAACGCGTGGCTCGCGGCCTACCCCGGGGCGGGCGAGGAGTACCCCTTCGACGCCGTGACGACCCACGCGGACCCGCGGGCCGGCGGGCCGAGGGTGGCCGTCGTGACCTACGGCACGGGCGTCGTCGCCGCGCTCCGCGCGCGAACGTCGACGCCGCTCGACGTCCTCGAGCAGCCCTACCTCAACGGGCCGACGGACGCGCTCGCGGCGGCGCTCGAGCCCTACGACGCCGTCGTCTTCGCGGACCCCGTCAAGTCCGGCCAGAACCCGCTCGCGAACTTCGCGGCGCTGCTGCAGACGCGGCGCGCGCTCCCGCGGCGCTGGCGCGTCGTCGCGCCGCCGCCGGCCTACAACCCGCTCGGCCGCGACTTCACGTTCCTCGGCCCGGACGACGTCGCGGAGGGGGTTGCTGCGGTGCTCGCGGATTAACCGCTCTTTTTTCACCTCCGGGGAGGCGAGCATGCGTGCACAAACCAAGTACAAACACTCAGGCTTGTACAAACCAAAACCTGGAGCCGAGGGTACGAGTTAGCTCAGCGCGCCGTGCGTCACGAGCGCCGCGAGGAACCGGGCCTCGTCGACGGCGTCCGCGTCGCGGTCGGCGACGGCGGCGAAGACCGCGTCGCGCTGGGCGCCGGCGAGCCCGAGGCTCTCCATGAGCGACTCGAACTTCGCGGCGTCGCACCGCCCGCGGCCGTGGGGGTCGACGACGGCGAAGAGCTCCCGCGCGCGCGCCTCCGCGTTCCGCAGCAGCAGCCCCCCCGCCGGCGGCGCGGCGCCGGCGAGCTCGCTCTGCGCGTCCGCGCACGCGCCGAGGCCCGCCGCGAGTTTGCGGAGCGCGCGCGCCGTCACCGGGTCGCGCGACGCGGACTGGCCCGGCGACCGCGCCTCCACGAGCGCGTCGATGCGCGCGGTCATCGAGCCCTCCTGCGCGTCGCCCTCGAGGGTCAGCGCCGGCGCCTCGAGCTTCAGGTTGATGCGCTCGAGCGCCTCCATCATGCCTCCCGGCATGTCGTGCCGGCTCTTCCACAAGTCCATGACGTTGTCGTCGCCGTCGTCGTCGAAGCAGCCGGGCACGTCGGCGACGGGCCGCGGCAGCTCGGGGGTCGACGGCTGCGGCGTCGGGAGGGTCGTCGTGCTCCTTTTGGCGGGGTGCATCTCGGCCATGTAGGGCCAGGTCGCGAGGCAGCGGTAGGAGCCCATGGTGGTGGCGTGTTCGAGTGACCTTTTATGCGACGCGGTCGATTGCGCGAATGGTTCGATGCGACGCGGTTCTTGTTGCTGGGTCTCGAAGGCTAGGACGGGCTGCCCGCATTCGTAACCATCTCGAACCGCTGCCTCAATAAGGCAACATTGCCGTCGCCTGTTTGAACCCGCCGATTTTGGGCACGAGGCGCGTTTCGCGCGGTGCGTGCTCGAGCGGGGCTAGGGGGGGCAGGCGTGTTCAGGCGGCGGTGCGGGGCGCGATACTACTTACGCGCGCGGCGCGCGCGCGGTCGCCGTCGCCAGCTTCTTGATCGTGCAGTCCCAGAACGTGCTGACCTGTATGTCCGTGCGCCCGGGGAGCAGCTTCGCGATCGAGACCCACTTGTTGGGCATCTGGCGCTGCGCGTCGCGGATGATCTCGATCTCGCCGTCGGTAAAGGGGTCCCGGTTGACGTTCGGGTCGAGGTGATCGCGCCAGCGGCAGCTGATCTGCCGATCTGTCCGCCAGTCCTTCTCGTCCAGCGTCTCGTTGAACGCGACGGCGAGCTTCGCCCAGAGCTTCGGTCCGCGGGCCTCGACGAGGTCCCGGACGCGGTCGTCCTCGTGGGAAAGCCACGGGCGCTGCGGGCCCAGTGGTTTGCGCCGTTTCCTTGGCCGCGACTCGCTGCCCGGCATCGCGACGGGCTCGGCGGCGGGAGCCGCGCGCGCGGCCGCCGCGCCGGCGTCGCGGTCCGCCGCCGCCGCGAGCTCCCGGGCGAAGTCGCGGCGCCCGTCGGAGCCCGCGGACAGGATGTCGTAGAGGCCGGCGCGCAGGTCGACGCGGTCCGCGTGCCCGACGGGCAGGCGCGCCTTTCTCACGCGTTCGCGCACGTTCTTCCGCCGCCGATCCGGGAGCAGCGCCGCGGCGACGTCGGAGACGAGGCGCTCGTCGGCGCCGCCGAGCACCTGGGCGTGCACGAGCTTGAGGTCCTCGACCTTGGTGTAGGCGCCCGTCCGGAACGTGGGCGCGCCGGCGCCGTCGACGGGCGCGGCCGGCGGCGCGTCGCCCATGATGGCGTCGCCGTCGGCGCCGTCGCCGTCGGCGCCGTCGCCGGGCGCGCCGTCGACGCCGGGCGCGCCGTCGACGCCGGGCGCGCCGTCGACGCCGGGCGCGCCGTCGCCGGGCACGCCGTCGCCGGGCGCGCCGTCGATGGGCGCGGCGGCGCCGGGTTCGCCGTCGCCGCCCGCGGCGAGGCACCGCCGCAGCGCCGCGAGCTTGGACACGTAGACCGCGGCGCAGCCGGGCTCGCGCTGCCGCGCGGCGTCGAGCGCGGCCACGCGGCGCTCCGCGAGGTACGGCTTGCGCGGCGCTCGGGGCTTGCGCGGCGCTCGGGGCTCGCGCGGCGCTCGGGGTCCGGCCGCCGCCCGGAGCGCCGCCGCGTCGTGCGGCGCGGCGGGCGACGGCGCGGCGGCGAAGGCCGGCGCCGCGGCGGGCGACGGCGCGGCGGCGAAGGCCGGCGCCGCGGCGGGCGACGCGGCGGCGGCGAAGGCCGACGGCGCGGCGGGCGACGGCGCGGCGGGCGACGGCGCGGCGGGCGACGGCGCGGCGGCGGGCGACCGGCGCTGGTCCAAGAGCGTGCCCAGGGGGTCCGCGAGGACCATAGGAGGCAGGCTCGCGCGCTGGCCCGCGAGCCGGTCGCGCCGGAGCTTGTTCCGGTCGTCGAGCCACCGCCGGCGCTCCGCGGGCGGCAGCCGCGCGAGCCGGTCGCGCCGGAGCTTGTTCTTGTGGTCGAGCCACCGCCGGCGCTCCGCGGGCGGCAGCCGCGCGAGCCGGTCGCGCTCGAGCTTGTTGCAGTGGTCGAGCCACCGCCGGCGCTCCGCGGGCGGCAGCCGCGCGAGCCGGTCGCGCGCGAGCTGGTTTGTGTGCGCGCGCCGGTCCGCGAGCGCGGCGCCGGGGGGCTGCGCGGCGTCGACGAAGCGCGACGCCGGCGCGCCGCCGTCGAGGCCGTCGACGAGGCGGGCCATCGCGTCGTCGTCGACGGACAGCGCCGGCGTGTTATCGCCGTAGGTCTCGGCTTCCAGGCGCGTCAACAGCCCGTCGAGCTCCGCGTCGTCCTCGCCCGAGGCCGCGGCGCCGAGGTCCGCGTCGCCGAGCGGGTCCGCGTCGCCGAGCGGGTCCGCGTCGCCGTCGCCCATGAGCATCGCCAGCGCGTGGTCGTCGCCGCGGACCGCAGCGTCGCAGATCGCGTCGAAGTCCGCGGCGTCGCCGACGAGCGGCGCGTCGCCGCCGAGGTCCGCGTCGCCGTCGCCCATGACGAACGCCAGCGCCTCCTCGCCGAGCTCTGCGTCGCCGTAGATCGCGGCGTCGCAGATCTTGTCGAGGTCCGCGTCGCCGAGGCCCTCGTCGTCGCCGAAGTCCTCGCCCGAGCCGTCGTCGAGGGACGCCGCGCTCGCGGCCACCGTCTCAAAGGACGGCACGTCGCGCGCGGCGCGGGCGCAGAGCACCGCCTTGGCGGCGGCGCGCTCGGCCTCCGCGGTGCCGCGAAGGATGAGCTTGCTCGCGACAACGGCCCCGCGGGCCTCGTCGAGTGCGGCGACGGCGTGAAAGAACTTTATCGCGACGAAGGTGTCGTCGTCGAGCTGGAGCGCGGCGACGATCTGCTGCCCCGCCATCTCCGCACTGAGCGCGTACGCCGAGGACGGATTCATCTTGAAGACCGTCGTCGCGAAGACGCCGAGCGACTTGATGAAGTCGCCGTTCTCGTCCGCCGCGCCGGCGAAGAGGACGATGTTCACGCCCATGTCGGAGAGGACGATGCGCCACTGCTCGACGCCGAGCTCGCCCGAGACGACGCCGGCCTTGAAGAGTCGAAGCTTCTCGTCGGCCGACGCGGACTCCGGCAGCTCGAGCGCCGGCAGCTCCGGGTGGTGCTTGCGCAGCGTGTTGTACTCGAGTATGGAAGCGACGATCGCGTCGAAGTGCGGCCCCAGGCTCTGCGCGCCGTGCGCCGTCGCGCCGTGCGACGACAAGCGCACGTGCCCGGCCTTGACTCCGCCGCTCGTCATTTCCCTCAGCCGCTTCCATTGATCCCTGACGCGCTGCTGGATGTCGGCTGCCTGTGCAAGGTGAAGGTAACTTTGCATGTGGTGTCGCGCGCGTCGCGCGCGTCGCGCGCGACGCGACCCCGCACGTCTTTTCTCTCCTCTACGCCCGCGCGATCGGCGCGGCCGCGAGGCACCGGGGCCCGGGGAACGAGAGGGCGCCGTCCGCGCGCGCGCGGCCGCGCGACGACGCGCCGCGAATACTCTCGCGACGACTCGAACAAAGACGCCGCGCGCGCGCCTTCGAGTTCGGGATCATCGGCGTCAGGCCCAGGCCGGACGCCGTGTAGCCGCGCCGGTTCTGGTTCCGGCCGCCCTCGCTGCCGATCTCGAACTTGCGCATGTCGGCCGCGACGTCGCCGATCGCGGCCGCGTCCTCGTCCGCGAGCTTGCACACGCCCATGTCGTCGGCGCCCGCGTCGAGCTTGGCTTGCAGGGGTTTGTCCGGGAACGTGCCCCCGCAGAACCCGGCCTTCTCGGCGTCGCCGTACGAGACGGACTCGTCTTGAGTGACGACGATGAGTCCCTGCTGCTTGACCTCATCAGAGCTCAGTAGAAGGGGGACGCCCACGAAGGGGCGGGCGGCGGGCGCGGGCCCGAGCCCGGGGGGAGGACCACCCATGATGAAAGCGAGCGCAGGGACGAAGGTAGCGAGCAGTGCGCGCGACATTCGCGTGCCAACGACGGCGTCCTCTCGACCGCTTTGAAAGTTTCGCCACAAGCGCTTCACCACGCTTTGTTGATCTCGTGTGTGCCTCGCACGAGGCGCCGGAAGACGCGAGCGTGCCGCCACAGCTCGAACAACCAGCAGGGGGCCCCACGGTTGGACAGCGACCCGCCCGGATCCGGCCATGCGAACGTCCGGGAGTCCGCTCCTCAATCACAAGAAGCGCCCCTCCTCGCCGACCCCCGCGGCGCCCGTCCAGTCCACGCGCGAGTCCATCCTCATTCTGAGCGTCACGCTCCTGTCCATCGCGCTCTTCTGCGTGAGCCTCGTCCAACAACCACACGATGAGCTCGACGCCCGCCCTCTCGGAGTATGAGCAGCTCCGCGAGGCCAACATCGCCCGGAACCGGGCGGTCATGGTCGCCCTGGGCTTGGTCGACGCCGACGTCCGGCTCCACGACGCCGGCGGCGCGAAGCCGCCGCCGCAGAAGAAGCGCACGCCCGCGGCGCCGCCCCGCGAGGGCGAGCGGCGGTCCAAGCGCGCCCGGGGGCTCGACCCCGCGGGCGCGCCGGTCCCGCGGCCGGCCGCCGGCGACGGCGACGGCGACGAATCGAACGGCGCGCACGCCTCCGCGCTCGCGGCCGAGCGCAACGCCGGCCAGCAGCGGCGCGCGACCATCGTCGGCACGGCGTCCTACGCCCACACGCTCATGCGCGTGCGCTCCATGTCCGAGGACGCGCTCCGGACGCGGATGACCAAGATCGAGAAGGCCAAGGGCCGCCACGCGGTGACGAAGATGCGCCTCTTCGCGCGCGTCGCCTACCTCGAGCGCCTCTACGACCTCGCCGACGCCTGCAAGGACGCCCTCGAGCGCCTCGTGGACGCCCTCGGCGACCCGAAGGACGACGAGACGACGGACGCGCCCGCGCCCGACCTCGGACCCGCGGTCGACGACGCGTAAGTGAAGCTTCGAACGAACCGGTGTGTGTTCGGCGTTGCGCGTGTCGTGCGCCCTCGGACATGGACCCTCGAGCCGCTTTCGTGTTCGGACTCGTCCTCGACGCGCCCGACGGGGCTACGCGTATTTGAAGCGACGGCGCCGATGGATCCGGCGTGACATGTTGAAGGCGGACTGGAACTGCTTCGAGAATCGCGCCGGTGCGTGCTCCTCATCGGGCGGCCACGACCGGCGCTCGAGGCGTCCGGAAACTGCAAGCACGGTCAAACTTTAGAACAGGCCTTCAAACTTGGCCTGAATCACATTCGCCTCGCCGCATAATTCCATCGGCTTCGCCTCGAGTTCGCTTGCTGCCGCCACCGCTGTGCCACCACCAGCTCCCAACGATGTCCGCCGAAGCTCCACCATCGATGGACCTCGGCGCGCCCGACGCGGAGCCCGTGCCCGGCCTCGAGCGCGACTTTCCCGGCGATGACAACGGCTCCGGCGCCAAGGCCGTCTACGACGCGGGCGGCGACACGCGGGCGGCCTTCGACCGGTTCAACGAGGACTACCCGGAGAGCGACGAGTCGAGCGACTTCGACGACGACTACGAGGACAGCGACGCGCCCATGGACCTGCTCGGCGACGGGTCCGTCGTCAAGCGGCGGACGCAGGCCGGCCAGGGCTGGGAGCGGCCCAAGGATCTGTGCGCCTGCGTCGTCGAGTACGCGGTGGTCGCCGGCGCGGCGGCGACGAGCGACAGCGGCGACCGGCGCGAGGTCGCGCCCGCCGCGACCGTCGAGTTCGCCGTCGACGAGGACGACGCGCCGCTGCCGTTTCTCGACGCCGTCGTCAAGTCGATGCGGGCCGAGGAGGTCGCCGTCGTCGCCGTGCGGAAGGGCGTCGTCGACGCCTGGGGCGACGACGCCGACGTCTACGAGATGACCGTGACGCTCAAGTCCTTCGTCAAGCAGCCCGTGGGCCACGAGATGGACGACGACGACGCGAAGAAGCAGCACGTCGCGGGGCTCAAGGCCAACGGCAACGGCTGGTTCAAGAAGGGCGACCTGGCGCGGGCGAAGCGGCGCTACGAGGCCGCGGTCTACTTCGGCGAGTACGAGGACTGCTGCAAGGACGACGTGCCCGCGATCCGCGGCAACCTCGCGATGGTCGCGATCTCCTCCAAGGACTGGCACGGCGCCGTGGCCAGCTGCGACAAGGTCATCGCCGCCGACGCGTCCAACGTCAAGGCCTGGTACCGCCGCGGCGTCGCCTGCGGCGAGCTCAAGGACTTCGACAAGTCCGTCGCCGCGCTGAAAATGGCCATCGAGCTCGACCCCAAGTCCGCGGCCGCGCGCAAGGCCCTGAAGGACGTCGCGGCGAAGCGCAAGGCCGCCAAGGCCGCGGAGAAGGCGACCTACGGCGGCATGTTCGCCAAGCTCTCCGGCTTCGCGTCCGAGAACCGGCCGAAGACCGCGGACGACGACGAGCGGCGGCGCGACGCGGCCTTCGACGACGACGAGGACGACTGGGAGGAGCCGCCGAATCCGGTCGCGCCCATCGTCCACGCGACGGGCCTCACGCGCTGCTTCTTCGATATTTCCATCGGCGGGGAGCGCGCCGGCACGATAACCTTCGAGCTCTTCGACGACACCGTCCCCAAGACGGCGAACAACTTCCTCAGCCTCTGCCTCGGCGACAACGACAAGAAGCTCACCTACAAGGGCTGCGCGTTCCACCGCATCATCAAGGGCTTCATGTGCCAGGGCGGCGACATGACCAAGGGCGACGGCACGGGCGGCGAGTCCGTCTACGGCGGCAAGTTCGACGACGAGGCCTTTGTGGACAACCACGACGCGCCGGGGCTCCTGTCCATGGCCAACGCGGGCAAGAACACGAACGGCTCCCAGTTTTTCATCACGACCGTGAAGACGCCCCACCTGGACGGCAAGCACGTCGTCTTCGGCCGCGTCGTCAGCGGCATGGACGTCGTATCCAAGCTCGAGGACGTCGCCGTCGACGACGCGTCCAAGCCCAAGAAGCCCTGCGTCATCGACGACTGCGGCGAGCTGCCGCCCGCCGAGGCGCCCAAGGACGACGAGGCGGCGAGCCTCCCGGACGCGGAGAACGAGAGCGACGCGCCGTGAGCGAGGCCCCGCGCGCCGCCGCCCCGCCTGTAATGCATGAACTGCGACGTCCGCGCGGGGGCCGCGGCTTCGAAGGAGGTTCCGCGGGCTGCACGCGGGCCTGCAAATCTGCAACAGAGGCTCAAGTATCAGCTTCTCGGGCCGGCGTTGCCGAAGCTGCCCGATCGAGAGGTCCCCTACGCAGCATGGCGGCCGAGGAAGCGGCCGTGCTGGCCGTGTTCATCACGCTCGCCGTCGACGGCGAGGAGCGGCCCTACAGCGTGCGGCTGAGCGTGCCGGCGAGCTGGAAGGGCAAGGACATGGACGCGCTGCTGCGGGCCTTCGTGAAGCGCGCCAACAAGACCGACGCCTTCCAGAGCGGCGCCCTCGAGGCCAGGCACCTCCAGCTCGAGACCGTCAAGGACATCGGCGCCACGCTCCTGGGCCGGAAGATCGGCGCGCTCTTCGCCGGCGGCGCGAAGCGCGCGGACCTCGTCGCGACGCCGCGCGCGTCGGCGTCGCCCGCGGACGGGGCCGGCGCCGCGCCCGCGCTGAGCAGCCTGACCTTCGCCAACGAGACGGAGCGCGCCGGCGCGCTCTACCAGTTCATGGCCATCCTCGAGCAGGTCCGCGTCAACGTGCGCGAGCGCGCGCTCGCGGAGCAGGTCGCGCTCGCCGTCGGCGCCACGCGCATCGACCTCGCGATGGCGCAGACCGTCGCGCAGGCCACGGGCGTCGGCGGCGACGCGCTCACCGTGGCCCACCCGAAGGAGAACTGGTACGAGACCATCCACCGCGGCGTGCTCAAGATCGTGCCCGAGGCCTTCGTGACCGCGCGCGCGCCGGGGCGGGACGAGGGCGGACGATTGTTCTCTCTCGGCCGTTTCCCACTCGTTTCGGCCGGTTTTTGGACGAGCGATCATCCCTCGGAGCGTCCTCGACGCGTGGATGTGGTTTCTGGAACGCGCGCGGAACATTCGCGTCGAATCGCCTCGTTCCCGCGCAGGTACTCGCCCGAGCGGACGCCGACGAAGGCCGAGGCGAAGCTCCTCGCGGAGTTCACGACCAAGGAGGAGTCGAACAACGGCGGCCTGCTCAAGGAGCTCATCGACGACGACCCGAGGGGCATCCGCGTCCCCGTCGCGTCCGAGCGCATCCGCACCTACGTCGTCGAGCCCCTGACGCGGTCCGTCGGCTTCGGCGTGCCGAACGCGGCCGCGCTCCAGCTCTGCGCGTCCCACGCGCCCCTCGTCGAGGTCGGCGCGGGCACGGGCTACTGGGCCGCGCGCGCGCCGGCGTCCCCTTTGTAGACGCGGTTCGGCGGACGACGCCCGCGGCGCAGGTTGCTGCGCGCGCGCGGCGTCGACGTCGAGGCCTTCGACGCGCAGCCGCCGTCCGAGGACATGAACAACGACTTCTTCTTCCAGACGCGCGCCGGCGGCGCGGCGCGCGTCGACGGTTTCGCGAGAGCCGCGGGGGTTTCAGGTACACGCGGGTGAAGCCGTGCCGCGACGCCGCGGACCTCTTCTTCCCGGGGTCGCCGCACGCGGCCCGGGCGCTCTTCCTCGTCTGGCCCGTGAGCTTCGACAAGGACGACCCGCCGGAGGCCGCCGAGTGGGACTGGAGGTGCCTCGAGGCCTTCAAGGCCGGCGGCGGCGAGAAGGTCGTCTTCGTCGGCGAGCGGCGCACGAACGCGCGCGGCCGGCGTCCGCCGTTTTTTTGAGAGAGGAAACGTCCGCGCCCCAGGCGACGGCGTCGCTCAAGTTCCTGCGCCAGCTGGAGACGGACTTCGACATGGACGACGTCGTCGCCGTGCCCAACTGGTTCTTCACGACCGACGACTGCTCCGTCTGGACGCGCAAGGCCGGGGACCCCGTCGAACTCGCCGAGGACGCGTAAGCTCCGATGCCGGGGGTGACAACGGCCGAGATCGGAGCCTTGGGAATGTCGCGCCCGTTCGCCGAGACACGCCTCGAGACCGATTTGACAAAAGTGACACGATATGACTCGACGCGTGACAGCGGCCGTCCTCGGAGGCGTTCTCGTCGTCGTCGGGCTCGTCGCCTTGGCGGCCTCCGGCGGCGGCGGCGGGGCCGGACGGCGCCGCCTCTCGGAGCACGAGGCCTTGGCGCCCGAGAACATCCGCAAGTGGGTCGGGACGGGGAGCGGCGACGTGGCCGCCGACCCCATCGACGGGCGCCGGTCCATGGCGCACCTCCCGGTGACGGCGTACCGGCCGGCCGCGAGCGAAGCGGTCTGGCTCGACGGGGCTCGCAAGGGCAAGATCTGCGCGACGGCGGAGCTCCCCGACGTCGAGGCCTCCGCGAAGCTCTCGACGGCGTACTCGAACCGCGCGTTCTGGGCGACGAAGGGCGAGCCCGCCCCGACGCCGACGCTCGCGGAGCGCAAATCGTTGTCGCAGTTCCGCTACGGTCGACTCGACGGGGAGCACTACGCGGAGCCCATCGAGCCCCTGACGGGCGTCGGGCGCCACCCGTTCGCGCCGGCGTCCCGCGGCCGAGACGATGTTCGAGAGACCGGGACATCGATGAACCATCGTCACTAAAAGTGCTCGGTAGGTTCGCGAACGTCGGCTGCCCCCGCTCCGCCGCGCATCGCCACGACGTCAACATCTTCGACCTCACGTACCTGATCCTGCACAACAACTGCGGGCGCGGCGGCCCGAAGCCCCGCGTCCTGCTCTTCGACATGGGCGCGAGCGTCGGCTTCAAGGGCGTCGAGGGCGGCATCTACGCGCCGCTCCGCGCGGACGCCGAACGCGCGACGCCACGGTTTCGACGCGAGCTCGCCCGTCGCGCTTCGCGAACTCGACGAGAGCCGGCGCGTCGTCCGCGGGCACGCGCGAGCCGAATCGACGTCGATGCGACCGAGCGCGCGCGTCTCCGGAGTTCGGACACCGCGCAGGCCAAAATGCCGAGAGACGCGGGGGGGCGGACGCCGTCGCTGCCCCTCTTCTACAAGATGTACGAGGACCGGTGCCTCGAACCCGACGAGGTCTTCGCGTGGGAGCCCAAGCCCGGCTGCTCGGCCCGCGAGTGGTGGGGCGAGGTCCCCGCGGCCGTCCGCGCCAAGGTCCGCTACTACGAAGACGTCGTCGAGGAGGGCGAGCTGTCGCAGGCCGCGGGCGACGGGCCGCACCCCGCCCGGTCGTTCCTCGCGATCCTCGAAGCCAACGTCAGGGAAGAGGACTTCGTCGCCGTCGGGGCGGGAAACGCGTGATTCGACGTCGCTTCAACGTTCCGCGCGCGCGCGTTCCGGAACAAGCGTCCGCGCTTCGAGAGAGCTTGGAGGGATGGTCGCTCGTCCGAACATGAGCCGAAACGAGTGGAACACGGCCCTTTGAAGTTGGGACGTTCGCACTCTCTTCCAGGTTGCCGTCAAGGTCGACATCGACACGCCCTTCGCGGAGCTCGCGATCGTCGAGGCCATCGCGGACCGGCCCGACATCGCCGCGCGCGTCGACGAGCTCTTCTTCGAGTACCACTTCAACTACGACGGCCTCGATTTCGGCTGGAAGTGCCACATCGCCGGGCGCTGCCAGGGCGACGTCGACACGGCCGTCGGCCTCATGCGCCGCCTCCGCCAGCTCGGCGTCCGCGCGCACTTTTGGATCTAAAAAGTGCCAGTGCTGGAACTTCACTGGAAGCAAGTCTGGAAGCGAAGCTTGTGGGAGGTGGGCGCCACGGTTGCTCGCGAGTGGTCCTTCACTGGGGAAGCTTAGTTACTTGCGGGAGCGCTTCTGGGCCTGCTGCTGGCCCGCGTGGCTCGGCGTCGGCGGCGGCATCTTGCGCTTCTGGGTTCCCTGGCCGTGCTGGGCCGGGTGGTCCTTGCGGCCCGACGACGCGTGCGCGCGGCTCGCGTGCGCGCGCTGCTCCTCGTACGCGACGCGGAGCGCCTTGAGCTCCGCCTCCTTCTGCGTCGCGAGCTTCTGGAGGCTCAGCAGGGAGACGATGTCGCGCCGGAGCGCGTCGTAGGCGTCGCAGACCAACTTCGTCGGCGTCGGCCGCGGCGGCACGCCGAGCTCCTCGAGGATGAGGGCCAATTTCGTGATCATGCCCTTGGACAAGCCCGACGAGCCCTCGGGCACGCGGAGCCGCGCGGACTGGAGGAAGGGCTGGCCCGGCACGGGCCGCTTCGGGTTGACGCCCGACGCGTGGACGCCCACGGGCGCGGGCCCGTTGCGGTCCGGCGGCCCCGCGGGCGCGGAAGTTTTCGCGTCGGCACTCGCCTGGCCCCGCGCGGCCTTCTTCAGGCGCCGCGACTCGAGCTCCACGACCTTGAGCTCGTCGCGGAGCGCGCGCTCCTCGGCCTCCTCGGCCCGCGACCGGCAGAAGGCCACGTGGAGCTGGCGCCGCCGCTTCTCCTCGTAGGACGCGTCGAAGTCCCGAGTCCGGTCGTTGATGCCCAGGTTCGCGGAGCTGTCGACGTAGCGCGGGATGCCGCCCTCGCTCTCCAGCCGCGACGACCCCCGGGACCGCGCGTAGCGGTCGCGGCCCAGGGCGTGGGCCACGAAGTAGTAGCGGGCCTGTAATTGTTCCAGCGGCCGCCGCGGCACGGGCGCGAAGCGGTCGAGGATCACGGGCCACCGCAGGTCCAGGCGCTGGCAGAGGTCCACGAGGTGGTCCGTGTCCGACTTCGTCCAGGACCCGTCCTTCAACAGCCGCGCGTACTCCTCGTCCGTGTACGTGATCTTCTCGAGGCGCACGTCGAAGCGCGCGTACGGGTACTCGGCGAACTCGACGCCGCGCTTCTGCCAGTGCGCGAGCTGCAGGCCGTCCTGGCGCGCGCTGTGCGTGAAGGGCGCCCACTCCCAGCTCACGGCGCCCTTCTTGTCGCCCTTCTTCGCGTCGCCCCCGACGACGACGCGCCGGCTCGGCACGATGGGCGCGTCGCCCTCCTCGAACTTGCCGTGCTCGACGACGACCTCGCCGCCGGCGAGCATGGTTTTTTGAAGGTGTCTGCGGGTGTGCGGACGGCGTGAGCGGCGCGGGCGCGGGTTTCAGGCGGCGGCGCGCGGCGACTTGCGGCGCGACTGCGGCCCCAGCTCGGCCCACCTCGCGATGGGATCTGGCCGGGGGTCCGTGTCGATCACATGGCGGAGCGCGCGCGGCGCGCGCGCCTACAGGGGTCCACGCTGTGACGCTCTCTCCTCGCGACCTTCTTCCCCGCGCCCGCCGGCGTCGCGCGCGCGCCGGGGCCTCGTCCACGGCGTTTGGAGGGGTTTCGTCTGGCGCGCGTCGCCCGTCTGGTCGAGCTGCGGGTGTGGGACTTCCGCGCGACCTTCAACGAACTTAATGGAGACTGCCATCTCGTTCGGCCATACGCCGCGGTGGCGCACGGGCTCTCCGAGGCCGAGGCGATGCATGACTTTCGCGTGCGCCGACGACCCCGCTCTTCGGGGCAGCACTACGGTCGGCGGTCGACTCGGCGGACGCAGGCCTCGTGACCCGCTGCGTCGATCTCGAGGACTCGAAGAACAACCTCGCGGACGAGCAGCTCCGCAAGGCCGCCGGCATCGAGGACCCCGACTTCGCGGCCACCAAGTACCACGCGCGAGCCTCGAAGTCGCTGCCAGTGCCGCGGAGATGGACGCGAGCTACGACCTGGACATATTGGTCCAACAGGAAACCAACCCGCACGCCAAACAGGGGTGCCGCATCAACGCTGCAGGCGCCAAGAAGTGGCAGCTGTACTGGGACCACAGCGTCCGGTTCCAGGAGCTCGCGCGCGCGTTCGAGATGCTCGAGGTCCTCCGAGTCGGTTGCAAGCTTGCGGAGATCGGCATCACTGGCCTGTGCCCGACTCAGGCTCGGAGCCTCAGACGAACCGGCGGCGTGTCGCCTTAACCCTGGCGCCATCACACGCCTCATCACTGGGCCCTGGCACGCCTCCTAGCCGGCCATCGGCCTCTGCGATAGCCTTGCGATCTGGGCCTGCCTCCGCCAACAAAAACAGCGACGACGATCAGCTCAGCGACTGCCCCCGTGCACGAGAGCTTTTTAGACGACGACCATGGCCCCCGCCGCGAAGCAGAAGAAGAAGTCGGCGCGCCGCCCGCGTCCCGCGACGCCCGACGCGCCGAACGCCCCGCCCCCCGCATCCCCCTTCGTCGCCGAACCCAACAAACCCCTCGCTCTCCTTAGGTCGTGAACCTGAACTCGCGCCTCGCGCTCTGCATGAAGAGCGGCAAGGTCGCCCTCGGCTACAAGACGTCCCTCAAGACCATGCGGGCGAACAAGGCCAAGCTCGTCATCATCGCGAACAACACTCCGCCGCTGCGCAAGTCCGAGGTCGAGTACTACGCGATGCTCTCCAAGTGCCAGGTCATCCCCTACAACGGCACGAACAAGGACCTGGGCACGGCCTGCGGCAAGTACTTCAACTGCTCCATGCTCGCCGTCATCGACCAGGGCGACTCCGACATCGTCAAGGAGTCGCAGGCGTAGGGCGGCCGGCGGCGGCGCGCCGCCCGATCGCGGCGCGCGCCGGCGACGACGAGGCGACCGACGGGGACTCTTCCGCCCGCGCCGCCGCGGCCCCTTTCGCGGAGGTCGCGGCGGCGGGCGCGTTTTTCCGCCCATCGCGTCTGGGACCGCGCGGGGTAACTCGCCGTCCTGGATTTACGGGGGCCGCGGGGATGGATCGCGGACCGCTCCTCGAGCGAGCGCGCGCGCCGCGGAGCGCGGTGGAGGATGCGGCGTCGGGGGCTCGTCCGCGGTGTCGTGGATGACCGACCCAGGGGGGCGTGTTAGATACGCGCGGCGCGCAGGGCACGCCTAAGATTGCGTGCCTCGTCGACGACTCCCCGGCGCGCGAGAGAGCACCAGTTCCCGCGCCCGCCCAAGGTAGGCGCGTAGGCGGGGTGCGTCGCCTAATGCGCGAGAGAGAGAGCACCCACACTGTATACAAAACGCGCGTGCGCGGCGAGTCCAAGCCGCCGCGCGCGGGAAACGGGGCGGAACCTAGCCGCGGCGGATGTGCGGGAGGAGGCCGTCGCGGAGCTGCTTGAGGGACGCGACGACCGTGTCGGACTCGAGCTTGTTCGCCGTGAAGGGCCGGTTGAGGTCCTCCGCGAGGTTCCCGAAGACCGACACGGCGCCGACGACCAAAGAGAAGAGCACGTGGACGCCGATGGACGCGTCCAGGCCGCCGTCGAGCGTGAACCCGAGCAGCGACGGCGTCCCGCCGTTGTGGTCCAGCGTAAGGTACGTGTACGCGCCCACCAACGCCACCGCTAAGCCGCGGAGCACGGCGAACTGCTCCGGCGCGATGGACGACCGCTCGAGGCTCAGGCGCTTGCCCCGCGCGGCGATGGCGCGCTCGACGCCGTCGAGGGCGAAGCCGAGGTCGAGGCCGAGCTCGTGCTGCGCGTCCTCGAGCACCGCGACGACGTCGAGGAGCGGGTCCCGCGAGTCCGAGATCGACGCGAGCTCCTCGGCCGTCGAGCCGCCGATGAGCGCGTCCGTGTGCGCGAGCACGCCCGCGGCGACGTCCTCGAAGACCCGGCCCATCTCCAGCGTCGCGTGGCGGCCCAGGAGCATGGACTCGAGGCGCCGCGTCACCGCGGGCAGCGACGTGACCTCCTCGACGGCCGCGGCCCGGAGGTTCGACAGCCGCGTCGTGCTGTCGGAGATCGTCGACGCCGTCAACGTGCCGTAGACGATGGACATCAAGGAAAAGAAATAGCCACCCTCGGCAGCGTTCGGGCTCGGCAACGCGGCGAGCGCGGACGCGATGGGCGCGTAGCTGACGTAGGCCGCGGCCACCGCGGCGCCGCGGAACGCGTTCGACTGCCAGTCCATGAGGGGCTCGAGGGCCGACGCCGCCGACGCCGTGTAGAGCCGGCCCAACCGTTGGGCGCCGCCGACGCCGTGGGCCCGCGTCACGCGGAGCGACGAGTCGACGAGCGCGCGCAAATCGCGCGGCGTCTTCGCGGCGGGGGGCGCGGCGAACTTGGCCGGGTCCGCGTAGGCGCGCTTCGCCTCGCGGATGGGGATGGGCGGCTCGGCGCGGACGGGCGGCTCGTCGAAGTCGCGGAGCGTCGCGGCCTCCTGGTAGCTCGACGTCGTCGTCGTGGTCGTCGCCACGGTGCGGCGCGGCGACGCGCCGGGGCCGCGGGCCCGCGCCGGCACGAGGCCCGACGCGCTGACGAGGAGCGACGCGACGACGACGAGCTTGAGCCAGAGGAAGACGTCGATGTCGATGTGGGTCGCGTGGTGCGCTCGCTGCACGACGATCTGGATGCGCGGGCTGCTCGGCGGCGACGCCAGCACGGCGAAGAAGCCGCCCTCGGTCGTCGCGGCCGGCGACGCGGGCGGGAACGCGTGCGTCTTCGGGCCGCGGCGCACGCTCACGGACACGGACGGCCGCCGCCCCTTCGGGCTGCGCTCCGCCTCGCTGAGGCGCCGGGAGCGGACGCTGAAGAGCGGGGTCGTCAGCAGCGCGCGGGGCGATGGGATGCCCTCCTCGTCGAGGACGATGGGCGACACGGCGATCTTCGCCGGCATCGCTTGCTTTGAGGACTTGGCTGGCCTACGGCGAGGAGACCGCAGCGGCCTTCCTGTCTCGAAATTTAGCTGATGACACGACTCGGGTCCACTCGCCGCCTTTCTAATTTGGGCTGCCTCTCGTAAGATGAGCTTCAACTGCTGACAGTGAACCTCTTGCCGCAAGCAATGGGTGCTACTTGCGCAATGAACCCGCGCGCTGAAAGCCGCATGGCTGCGCGATGCGCATGCATGATAGCACTAATGATGACACGCACAAGCGCGCTCAGCCTGCGACGCGTTTTGCAACACACGCATCACCTGCAGCTGCTCGTCGAGCCGCCGCCGGCGACGGAGCCGGAGGCGAAGGAACTCACGCAACGTCTGGTCGACGCCACGGGCGCCGCGGGCGTCATGGTCGACCCGGTCGCGGCGCCCGTGCCGGCGCTGCCGGAGGCGGTGCCCGTCGCGCATGTCTTCGCGCCGGTCGTCTACTTCGACAGCCGGTCGTCGCCGGACGCGCCCGCGCCGCCGCCGGGCGAGTTCGCCGCGAAGCTCGAGCGCCGCGCGGGGTCGCGGCGCCTGCTGCGGGTCGTCGCGCCGCTCGCGCGCGAGGCCGACGTCGCCGCGCGGTTCGCCGGCGCGCGCGCCGTGCTCGTCGCGCGGCGCCGCGGCCGCGTCGACTGCCTCTACGCCGTCGAGGGCGCGCCGCCGCGGCTCGCGGACGACGTCGCGACGTTCTGGGTCGAGAGCGGCGCGCTGCCCGAGGCCGCGGCGGGCCACGCGCGCGCGTCGAGCGCGGACGTCTTCGTGCGGCCGACGCGCACGGACGCGCGCGCGCGCCTGGAGCGGTGCCTGCCGGCGGACGACGAGCTCTACTGGCTCTGCGACCGCCCCGACGGCGTCCAGGGGTCGCGGCGGATGCTCCCCGCCGGCGCGCGCTACGTCGCGGACGTGAATCCCGCCGCGCGACTCCCGTCGCGCGACGTCGCGGAGGAGCTTCGGGACGCGGGCGCAATCGCACTTGCCCTCCGCTGGCACGCGGTCGAGAACGCGCTCGGCCCGGGACGGGACTGGGATGCCCTCGCGGTGGCCGCGCGCGACCTCCGCTCCGTCGCCGTCGCTTAACTAACGTATCTAGGCCGCGGTCGCGTTCTTGACCTCGTCGTCGAGCTGGACCCAGGACTCGGGGAAGAGGGGCCGGCCGTCGATGATGCGCTTGGCCATGGTGAGCTTGTTCTCCTTGTGCTCCGGGTTGTTGCAGAGGTCGATGGTCTTCGCCGTCTCCTTGGATTTGTCGGAGCACCACGACTCGCACCAGAGCCAGTCCTGGGGCAGCGAGTGGATCGGGATGGAGTTCTGCGCGTAGTTGGGCAGGTCCTGGTCCAAATTCGACAGCGAGTTCGGGTCGCGGCTCAGCTGGTCGTAGACGCCCCGGAGCTCGTCGCCGATGGCGTGCTTCCGGAAGACGTCGAGGTCTACCACATAAAGCGCGGAGATGTGGTACGGCTTCCCCCGGAGGTGGTCCTTCCAGTAGCCGCTCCGCCAGAACTGGTAGCCCAGCGTCTCCGGCCGCGAGTCGCAGAAGGGCACGTAGCCGTAGGGCTTGCCGCCCATGTCCGTGTCCCAGAGCTCCCGCAGATCGCCGCGGACGACCTGGTCCGCGTCGACGTAGATGACCTTCCTCACGTCCAGGGGGAACAGCACATCCAGAAACAGGATCTTGTAGCCCCAGATGATGCGCTGCTTCACGGTCTGGCGCCGCAGCCACTCGGGCCACTTGTAGGTCACGTAGGCGACGTCGAAGCCCTTGGCCGCCGCGAGCCGCTCGGCGTCGCGCTTGAACTCCGGCGTCAGGTAGTTCTCGAAGAGCCAGAACTTGACGGGGCCCGACGTGCGCTTGCGCACGCTCAGCATCATGATCTTGAGCATGCGCTCGTAGAGGGCGCCCGTGGCCAGCGAGAAGACGTGGACCGTGTCGAGGTCGTCGTTCGCCTTTGGGGCTTTCTTCGAGAAGAAGCCGCTGAAGTAGCCGCCGCCGGAATCGTCGTCGTCATCGGCCTTGTCCCCGAGCAGCTCCACGTCCTCCATGCCCGCGCGCTTGCGCACGCGCAGCTGGTGCGCCGACGCCTCGAAGTCGTCGACGACGACGGCGACGCCGTCGGAAGCCGGCGCCGCGGCGTCGAAGACGTGCGCCGCCCCCCGCCGCCGCGACCGGTAGCCGAAGCCCCGCCGGTCCGACGCCTCGACGGTCTCGTAGAGCTCGCGGCTCTTCGTGCCGTTGGCGAGGTCGACCTTCCAGTAGCCGGGGCCCGCGCGCAGCTGGAAGTAGCCCAAATTCTGCATCACGAGCGTGTCGTGGCGCGATTCGCCCGTCGCGCGGTCCACGAGCTCGATCTGCAGCCCGTTCGGCGGCTTGCGGTGGACGACGTCGTAGCACTGGCCCATGACGACGAGCGACTTGAGGGCGTAGCCGATCTTCGAGAGCTCGCCGGACGACGCGTCGTCGCCGCAGGGGCCGGGGCCCTCGCACCGCAGGTTGTCCGGGTCCTGGGCCGCCGTGACCATCTGCACGTCCCAGGACTCGGGCGTGTCGACGCGCAGCGTGAGCACGTGCGTCTTCGGCAGGCCGCTGAAGAGGGCCTTGGGCGGCCGCGAAGAGGCGCCGACGGACTCGGCGTCCAGCGAGAAGCGGTAGTACTTCTGGAGCGGCACCTCGCTGAGCTCCGGGTCCGGCTGGAGGCAGATCTTGATTTTGAGCCCCAGGACGTCCCGCAGCGCGAGCAGGATGGGCGCCGCGCGCTGCGCGGCCTCGGACAGGGGGTCGAGCAGCGCCGTGACCGCGGGTTTCGTGGACGAATCGTCGTCGCCGCCGCCGCCGCTCTCGAGCGTGAGGATGCCGACCTCGGGCGCCTGCTCGAGCATCTCGTTCAAGACGCCCTCGACGTCGTTGCGCGGCCGCGACGCGCGCTTGCCCAGGAAGACGCGCGCCGCGAGCGTCGCCGCGTCCGACGCCGCTTCCCCGAGCACGTCTTCGACGGCCGCGGCCATGGGCGCCTCGAGGTCGACGACGAGGGACACGTCGGGCACGCTCCGCACATAGCTCCCGGGCACCTTGCGGCCGTTGGCGAAGAGGCAGGCCTCGCCCGCGCCGCAGGCCTCGCCGTCGACGGACGCCGCGGGCCCCTCGGCGGCGGTCGCCGCGAGCGCCGCGGCCTTCAGCGCGTCGCGCGCGGCGGCGGGCGTCGACGCCGCCCGCAGGGCCCGCGCCACGGCGTGGCCCACGCCGGCGCCGGGCGCCGCCGGGTTGTGCACGACGGCGACGCGCCGCGCGCCGCGGCTCGCGGGCGCCGCGGGTTCGGGCTCGTCGGCGTAGGGGTCGCCGTAGGGGTCGCCGTAGGGGTCCATGGCGGCGAACATGTCGTCGAGCTCGTCCTCCTCCGTCGGCGCCTCCGGCTCCTCCGGCGCGACGAAGTCGGCGACGTGCGACAGCGCCAGGAAGGCGAGGCGCAGGCCCGCCGCGGTGCCGAGATCGGCGACGACGACGAGCGACACCGCGGCGCGCGCGGCGTCGTCCGCGGCGAACCAGGCGTCCGCCGGCACGTCGTGGTACGTCGCCTCGCCGCCGTCGTCGGAGAAGAGGGGCGAGTAGCGCTTCGACAGGTGCGGCGCGGACTTGGCGTCCTTCGCGCCCTGGAGGAGAGCCTTGCCGTAGACGTTCTTCGTGCCGTCGTCGATGGCGCCCCGGTGGACGAGCTGGGCCATGCGCCGCTGCTCCTCGCCCAGGAGGGGCAGGAGCGAGCCCTGGACGTCGAGGCCGTCCATGACGATGCCGTTGAGCGCCATCGAGCCCGCGAAGGACACGCCCTTCGCGGCGGCGTACGTCTTCTGCGCGTCCACCGTCAACGCGACGTCCTTCAGGCCCGGGAAGTCCTCGCCCCTGAGCGCCTTCCAGCCGTCCTTCTTCGCGCCCGCGCGCTTCGCGGTCTCGAAGCCGGGCTTCGCGTCCTCCTCGCCCTTGGTCACGGCGTCCGCGTAGGCGGCGACGGCCTCGCCGAGGTTCGGCGCCTGGCTCCCGTACTGCACGGCGTTGAGCGCCAGCGTGGCGAGGAACTCCCAGGAGCAGCGCGGGCCCCGCGCGGCGCGCGCGAGCGCCGCGAGCGCGGCGACGTCGCGGCCGGCGACGGCGTCGCCGTTGCCCGCGGCGGACCCGCGCGGCGGCGCGGCGACGTAGGCGGCGACGACGGCGGCCTGGCCCGCGTCGTCGAGGTCGAAGGTGCCCGCGGCCGCCGCGTCCTCCTCGAAGGCGCTCGCGAAGTCGCCCGCGTCGTCGTCGTCGGCCGCGTCCGCGGCGTCGCCCAGCACGAACGCGACGCGGACCGGGTAGCCCTGGCGCATCATGAGCGACGCGATGTGCACCGCCTCCAGGGCTTCCACCGTGGACGCGTCCAGAAAGAAGACGGCCGTGTACAGATTCTTGGCGATGGACGCGAGATTCCACGACGGGTAGAGCAGCTGGTCGACGTTCGAGGGCCACCGCTTGTACATGGCGTCCTTCTCCAGGTTGTTTGCGTAGCAGACCGCGCCCTTGGAGCCGCTCAATAAATCGACGCGCTTCACGGCGGCGCGCCGCCGGCCCTGGCCGCGCTCCGCGAGCTTGAGGAGTTGCTGTTTGGTGTCAACACTACCAACGTCGAGCGCGTCGAGCGCGCCGAGCTCCCTGACCTCGTCGCGCACGGCCTTGAGCATGCCGTGGACGCTCAGGGTCGGCGACGACAGGTCGTGGGCCGCGCCGCCGAGGAAGAGGAGCGCGCGCTGGCCCATGCCGCTCTGCAAAGCGAACTGCGACGCGTAGGCGGCGCCCGTCCGGAGCTCCTCCCGGACCTTCAACGTCGACAGTGCCGACGCGTGGGACGGGAAGTCCGACGCGAGCTCCCGCAGCTTCTTCAGCCCGTCGGGCGCGTCCAGGATCGCCGCCGTCGCCTGGAGCGCGAGGTCGCGCGTCCGCCACATCTTCAGTTCGCCGGAAGACGCGGACGCCTCCTCGAGGAGCGCGTCCTGAAGCTTCTTGAGCTCGGGCCCGAGCCCGGGGCGTCTCGCGTGCAGCGTGCTGAAGACGACGCCCCCGACCTCGGCGCCCTCGTCGAAGCGCACGTCCTCCGGTTCGACCTCGGACTCGCCGTCCTCGGACTTCTTCTCGTCGTCGAAGTTGCGGTACTCCATGTTCTTAATATCCAGGTTCGCGCCGAAGCCCTGCAAGTAGGTCGCGTCGGCCAACGCCGCGGCCGCCGGCGGGCCGTGGCGCAGGAAGTAGGACGCGGCGCCCGCGTCCGCGAGCGCTTTACACGCCGCGTGCCACCGCGGAAATTCGGGCGCGGACACGTCGCCCACGAGCTGCACCGTCGGCGCGCTCGGCGGCGCGCCGCCGGGGTAGGGCACCTCGGAGCCGAGGAGGTGCGTCGCGTCGTCGCAGCCGTCGCCGCCGCAGACGGGCGCCTCGGCCGCGGCGACGGCCGCGGCGACGTCCCCGGGCGCGCAGGCCACGCGATCGGCGTGACCCGGCGACGACACGACGGCGCGGAAGCTCGTGGCGCCGTCGCAGGCCGGCAGGCTCGCGGCGAGGGCGCGGTGCGCCTCGACGCGCGGCGCGTACTCTCGGGTCGCGAGCGACAGCTTGAGCAGCGCCGCGCGGAGCGGCGGCAGCGATTCCTCGCCGTAGTCGAGCGCGATGGCGCCGACCTCCTCGTGGGTCGCCGAGGCGTAGGGCCCGGAAAACGCGCCGTCGATGGTCTTCCGCGCCTTCGCGTCGCCGAAGCCGCCGCCCACGGCCTCGAGGAAGGCCCAGAACTCGGCCGCGCCCTCCTCGGCGAAGAACTCGGCCGCCTCGACGAGCGGGCTCGCCGCGCTGCTCTTCCAGGGCGCCGTCAGCGTGATCTCGATGGAACGCGCGCTGGCCTGCGCCAGCAGCGTCGCTGCGACAGCGACCAGGGAAGCGAACGCCATGAGCATGCTGTGGCGAGCGCGTCAACATCGACCAAAATCGGCTTGTTTTTGTGAGCCTGGACGACTTGCGGCGCCCGCTCTCGTCGACTTGCGGCGGCCATGGCTCTCCGCGCGCTCTCCAGGACCGTGCCCGCGCTGGCGCAGACCGGCACGAAGACCCCCGTGCGCTGGGGCGGCGGCGGGGCGCACCCGCCGGCGCCCGCCCACGTCTGGACGCCCGCGGGAGGCTGGTGCGTCGCACGCGCGCCCATCGCCGCCGCGCGCCGCCCCGCCGCGCGCCCACGACCCGCCCGGACGCGCCCCGACCGATGCGCCGCCGTCGCGGTCGTCGGGGCCGCGCGCGCGGTCCGCGCGACCGGCGGTCGACCGCCTCCCGCGCCGCGCGGCCCTCTCACCCCGCCTCCCGCTTAGGTTCGTCGACCCGCCGAACTGGAAGACGAACCTGGGCTACGCCTTCGGCGTCCTCGTCTTCTCGGGCGTCTGCATGTTCCGGATCTCCATCAAGATGGAGGAAAGGCCCGTCGCGCCGAAGCACAACATCCCCGCGCAAAAGTGGGCCAACGTGCCGCCCACCGACCGCGACCACTGGTGAGGGGAGGTCGCGCGTCGCTAATTTCTTCGTCTCCATGTTATCGGGGTCTTCGCCTAGAGCAGCGGCCGCGGCCGGCCGCGCGTCTCGCCGCCGCCCCGCTCGTGGGCCCGGGCCTCGGCGACGCAGCCGAAGCCGACGGTGGACCGCGCGACCTCGGGCCGCGCCGCGGACCGCTCGAGGAGCGCCGCGCTCACGGCGGCGAGGGGCTTCGCCGGGACCGCGAGCCGCCGGAAGTTCGCCGTCGCCGCCGTGCCGTCGCGCGCCGCGGCCGCGTTGAGCGCGTCCACCAGCAGGCGGCAGTCCCGCGCGTCGTCGCACTCGAAGACGAACTTCTTGTGCTTCGTCGCGAACTTGAGCAGCCGCGGTTTCCGCGCGTCGACGAGGGACACCTCCTCGATGAGCGCGACGGGCACGCACTTGCGGTCGCGGTCGCCGAGGGCGGCGCCCAGGTGGGTCGCGGGGCGGGCGTAGACGAAGGTCGCGTCCCCCGCTTCGAAGGCGAGGACCTTGGCGTGGCGGCGGCCGAACGCGACGACGCGGCTCGCGCGGACCGGGCCCGCGCCGAGGCGCCGGCGGAGCGCGACGAGCGCCGCGGAGTCCGCCCGGGCGACGTCCGCGGCCTCGCGGGCGGTTTCGACCTTCCGGCGCGCGGCCGCCTGCTCGGCGCGGCGCTCCTCGCGGCGCCTTTCGCGCTCCGCGAGCTCCATGGCGGCGACGCGCGCCTTCGCCTACCGATCACGACGGTGACGACGTCTCATTGTTTTCCCACCCCAAATCTCTCGAAAATCGTCACGGCCACAGGACGCTGGCCTTCGCCTCCGCCGCGCGCTCCAGGAGTGTTCGCTGGTAGCTGCGGAAGCACTCCTGGACTCGCAACGCGGCCAGGTTCTCCCGGTCGAAGCCCGCGACGGACTTCGCGCGGAGCCGCCGGGCGCGCGCGCGCGCGCGGATCCGCTCGAAGACGACGTTTTGCGGCCCGAAGAGCGCGACGCCCGCCGCGTAGCACGACGCCGTCCACAGCTTCGCGAGCAGGGCGACGACGGAGCCGTGCGCGACCTCCGAGTAGAGGAAGCTCGCGGCCGCGAGGACGAGCGCGGCGAAGGCGACCGTCGCGGTCGCGACGGGGTCGTCTCTGCCGCCCCAGACGGCCTTGGCGACGCGGAGCGGCCGCAGGGCGGCGAGCAGGCCCTTCTGCACGGGCCGGAGCCAGCCCGCGAGCGGGTGGAGCGACCGGAAGCTTTTCATGGGCTCGCCCTCCACGTGGCGGCTGTCGTGCTCCGTCGTCTCCTCGCCGCGGTCGACGACCGCGAGCGACGCTTCGTAGCGTTTCTTGCGCCAGGCGTCGACGAGCGACTCCTCCGCGGCGGCGCGCGCGGCGCCGAGCGCGAAGGCGACGTCCGGCGCCGCCTCGCGCGGCGCGAGGCCGAAGCCGAGGCCGAAAGCGGCGCGGAGCCAGTTCGTGAATGGGAGTTGCGGCCGCGCGACCGCGGGGCCCGCGGCGCCGAGCGCGTCGATGAGGTCCCAGGCGACGAAGCAGAGGACCCAGCCCGCGACGCGGCCCGCGTTGGCGACGCACGAGAGCCACGCGACGAGCGCCGTCAGCGATCGCAGCGGCCGCGCGTAGGTCGTCAGGTCCTTGACCTCGCGGGCGACGCGCGATCGCCGACGCGACGAGATCGATCAGCTCATCCGCGTGGTCCGCGAGCGCGTGGGAGCTAAAGGGCTCGTTGTTGGGGTCCGCGGGGCAGCCGCCGCGGCCGTACATGGCGAAGCGCACGTTCTCCCGGAGGTGGTCGCCCGAGGGGGTCTGCGGCGTCCGCACGAAGGTCTCGCGCGGCTTCGCGAGGTCCCGGAGCACGGACCGCGCGCAGGCCGCGTCGTCGCGCCACGCGACCTTGAGTCGAAGCCGCACGGCGCCGCGGGACTTGCGCGCTGCGCGGCGTCAAACTGCTGACGCCGTCGCCATGGGCCGGTCGACGACGAGCGCGCGCGCGGCCGCCGCGAGCGCCTCGCCCTCGTCGCCGCGCAGCGTCAGCGGGAACCAGGCGTCGTAGAGCGCGTTCGGCGCGAGCGCCCGCAGCGACACGGCGCAGCGGCCGATCTTGTCGTCCGGGTCGAGCGGATTCGGGTCCTCGTCGTAGACGCCCACGAAGAGCGTCGCGCCCGGGTCGCAGACGTCGACGCGGAACGCGCGCCGGTCGTCGCGGCCCCAGCAGGGCACCTTCTGGTTGGGCACCGTCGACGTCCGCGCGACGGCGCCGTCGACGACGAGGATCGCGAAGCAGTCCTCGGCGCTCAACGCGTCGCCGACGCCCTCGCGGCACCAGCCGCCGGCCGCGAGCACCTCGATGTCGACGGTCGCGACGACGGGGCCGGACCGGTGCCGCGCGTCCACGGACGCGTCGAGGAAGTCGCGCGACGGCCGTGGGTCCGGAGTGGCGAATTTCGCCTCGCGCTTGAAGGGCTGGGCGAGCTTGCGCTTCAGGTACTTCAAGCCGAAGGTCGGCACGGACGGCCGGATGGCGTCGACGGTGGCCATCCACCCCTGAATCTGCCATTTCAGCTCCTTCGCGGCGAGGGCCATCGCTGGAGCCCGACGGATCGCACGAGCTGAGAGATTCTCGCCGCTGGTGAACTGGATTGCGGCGCCTCCCGACGCTTATCTGAATACCGAGCTAGTACGGCCGCGCCGGGCGAACGAGATGATCAAGCGGCGGCGGCCTGGATCGACAGATTCTCGCCACTGGCGATCACCGGGAGCGCGACCTAGCGCGTGCTTGGAGGCACACCTCGGCTCGAGCGCAAGGACGCTTATACGTCCGCGCGGGGCGCTCGGGGGAGGCGCCCCCCCGTCGGGGGGAAGTCACGACGGGGGCCGCCGCGCGGCCGACGCCGCGGCGCAGGCCGCGCGCCAGGCGTCGTCGCCGACGAGGCGCGCGCAGGCGGCGAGGACCGCGTCGCGGTCCATGCGCACCTGCTGGCGCTGGAGGTCCGTGGCCCAGCCCTTGACGAGCGCCTGGTCCTCCGCGGCGAGCTGCGCGACGATCTCGTGGAGTTCGTTGATGCTCGCCGGCGGCGGCGCCCGCTCGTCGGCGGGGCGGCGCGTGTCGGGCGCCGGGGGCCCGGGGGGCGCCGGCGCCATGCCCGGCGGCGGCAACCCCCACCGCGTCACCCCGGACGCCGGGTCGTGGTAGTAGGGCGTGCCCTCGTCGTCGTAGTGCGTCTGCCACGCGACCGCGGCCGCCGGCGCGCCGCCCGCCGCCGGCGCGCCGTCCGCCGCGGGCGCCGCGGGCTCCGCGGCGACGGCCGGCGCCCCGGCCCCGTCCCGGAAGTCCCGGAGCATCTTCATGACGCCCGCGGCGGCCGGCGCCGCCCAGCCGAGGGGGCGGGGCGGCAGGGGCGCCGGCGGCGCCGACGCCGCGCGCTCGGCGACGGTGAGGAGCGTCGGCAGCGCGGCGCTCGAGCCGACGCGCGACAGCGACGCGGGCGTCGTCGCGCCCGGCGTCGAAGTCGCGGGCGACGCCCGGAGCGCGGACGACGCGTCGTCGGACCCGTCGTCGCTCGGGTGGTCCCAGTCGTCCTCGGGGATGAGGCACGACGCGCGCGCCGCGTCGACGTTCTCGCGGCAGTACCAGGGCCGCGCCGCGTCGAGCGCCGCGAAGGCGGCCTGCGGGATCTTGCGCCACTTGCCGCACGCGTCGCAGCAGACCCAGGCGTGCGCGGGCTCGGTCCAGGCCTCCTCGGGCGCGGCGCAACAATTCCGCGCCGCGTCCTCGTTGTCGGCGCAGGTCCAGCGCGCGTCCTTGGCGAGCGCGTCGAAGACGCGGCGCGGCACCTTGCGCCACTTGGAGCACGCGTCGCAGCAGACCCAGTCGACGGCGCCGTCGTCGGCGCCGCCGACGTCCCCGAGGCCCTCGTCGTCGGAGCGGCTCACCTCCTTGACGAGCTCGTGGGGCTTGGGCTCGCGGCTCACCTCCTTGACGAGCTCGTGGGGCTTGGGCTCGCGGCTCACCTCCTTGACGAGCTCGTGGGGCTTGGGCTCGCAGCTCACCTCCTTGACGAGCTCGTGGGGCTTGGGCTCGCGCGGCGGCGACCGCCGCGCGGAGGGCGGCCGCGGCGGCGGCGACCGCGACCGCTTCCGCTTCCGCCGCGGCGGCGGGTCCGGTTGCGGCTCCGCGAAGCAATCGATGCCGAAGTCGTCCTCCTCGCCCAGCAGCGCGCGCGTCGGCCCCGTCGGCGCGCGCCGGGCCCGCGCGCCCGGCGGCCGGCTCCGGCGCCGCGCCGCCGGCGGCGCGGCGCGCGGCTTCTTCGCGCGCGCGGCGTTGCGGTCGTCGCGGCGCCGCTGCGCGGACGCGATCTCGACCGCGCGCTTCCCGAGCGCCATGGCGTCGAGCTTCGCCTCGCGCCGCGCGGCGCCGACCGTCTCCAGGTTCGCCACGGCGGCGACGTCGCCGCCGGCGTCGACGCGGAAGCGCGCGACGAGCGGCGCGCGCGCGTGGCGTTCGGCGACGGCGCCGACGTCGCGGAACGTCCGGTGGCCGTAGCGCGAGTGCTGGAGGTGCGCGTCGGAGTAGACGCCCAGGGCCCGGAGCCGCGCGTCGCGCATGCGCGCGGCCTCGAGCTCCGTGTCGTAGAGGCCCACGAAGTCGTTCTTGAGGCCCGCGCCCTCGCGGTAGCGCAGCGTCGCGAGCCACTTCTCCGAGCCGCGGTGGAAGGCGACGTCGGGCCAGTTGTGGCCCACGCCGTCCGCGACGGGCCGGGAAAGCTCCGCCTGGCCCGCGGGGATGCCGCCGTAGACGCCGAGGTCCTGCCGCGCGTCCAGGACCCGCGGCGGCCGGATGATCGACAGCGGGAGCTCGCGCTCCTCCTCGCCGTCGTCGTAGTCGACGTCCACCGTCGTGAATTTGGCGTCGAGGGCCGTCGTCGCGACGTGGGCCGCGCGGCCGGCGCCGGCCCAGCGCTGGATGGCGACGACGGTGCCGGAGAAGTAGAAGTCGCCGCCGCGCCACCGGCTCTCGACGCGGCCGCCGACCGCGAGCTCCGGCGCGCGCGGCCGGCCGCGGGGTTGTGGCGCGTCGCCGACGGCCACGGGCGCGGGGATCTCCGGCAGCGCGCGCAGGTAGCGCGCGAGCGACGCGCGCGTCGCGAACGCGCGCCCGAGCGGGCTCGCGAAGCGCGTCAGGGCCCGCCCGTCGTCGTACGCGAGCCAGCCCCGGGGCAGCCCGCCGTCGGCGGCGGCCACGGCCTGGTACCGTTTCATCGTGCCGTGGTCCGCGAGCGCCGCCGGGTTCTTGCGCTCCGCGACGTGGGCCTTGACCTGCGCGATGTCCGCGAAGAGCCTGCGCGGAACTCAAATCTTCAACCCGACTTCAATGGGCGCGTCATCGAACGCTCTTTCTCTGTGCTTCGAGAACTCGACGAGAGCAATCGATCCGTCCAAAAATCAGCCGAATCGACATCGATTTGACCGAGCGAGAGAGTTCTGAAGTTTGGCGGGGACCCCCCGAACCGGCGGTTGATTTCCACGCGGCGTCGAGCCGCCGGTCCGGCGACAGGAAGACGCGCGTCGTCGTCCGGCCGCCCGCGACGGCCTCCTCGTCGAGCTTCCAGCCCCGCGGCAGGCCCGCGCGCGCCGCGCGCTCCTGCTGCGCGCGCATGACCGCGGCGTCGTCCGCGGAGGAGACGTTCGTCGTGCCCGCCGCGCCCGGCGGGTACGACCGCGGCGGCGAGTCGCCCGGCTCCAGGGGCTCGAGAATCGGCAAGATCCGGAACTCCTTCGGCGGCCGCAGGTACGTCGTCGGGATGCGCGCCGCGGGGACGAGCGTCGCGGGCGAGTCGCGGCCGTCGCGCGCGACGAGGATGGGCCTGTGTGGAAACGAAGCTCAGCCGAAGAGTCCGGCGCAATCCGTTCAATTACGCGCACATTGAAGTCTGGTTGAATATTTGATTTCCACACAGGGATGGGCTCGAGCGGCGGCGGCGTCGCGCAGTCGAAGCGCTGCTCGTCGGTCATGGACCGCGCCCGGTCCCAGGACGGGAGCTGGCGCCACTCGGAAAAATGCAAAACGGGCATGACCTCCGCGCGCCAGTCCGCGTCCTCGATCGCGCCGTGGAGCCGCCGCGGCGTCGGGAGCGACGCGACGACCCCGTCCCCGACGACGACGTCCTCGAACGAGTCCTGGCGCGACACCGCCGGGACCGGCCCGCGGCGTTCCACGGGGACCGCCGGTCCGCGGCGTTCCACGGGGACCGGTCTCGAGTTCTTCTTCTTCGGCTCGGCCTTGGCCGAAGAAGAAGAAGCCTTCGCCTTCTTCCGACTGCCCGTCGCAATCCCTTTCATCGTCGCAGGCGGTTGATGCCGATTCGGCGGTTGCCCTATGGCATCGCCGGAGGATATAGGCGCGCGTCGAATAGAACTGTTTGGACACGGAGGCGCGCGAACGCGAGACGGCGCGGCGTTTCCGAACGCCGCGCGAGCGCACGAGTCCGCGTGCTCCGCGAGCAGGTGGCGAAAGATCTTGATTCCGCAGATCGGACACTCTGCGAGGGAGCGCGGGGGACGCGAGGTGAGCTCCAATTCGGTGCGCGCGGCAAAGGGGTTGGTGGCGCGACGAATTGGGTACCGAACGCATCGAGACACGCGTCGCATGCCGGGGCTTCGAGAGCTCGCGATTCGAACGAAACGAGCCCCGGCCCGAACCGGCCGATTCGCACGGATTCCGTTTCGGGGCTCAAGCGAAACGATCCGAAACGATCCGCGACGTCCCACCGCCGGGAGCATGATCGCGTGACCAGTCAGACAGGCCGGATCTCGGAAGCCGCGTCGCGCCGCGTCCGCGACGCCCGACGGGTTTTCGTCGACGGGCGGACGACGCGCGATCAAGGGCTTCGCCGGCCCTCTCAACGCGTCACGTGCTTCATATCAACTCATAAATGGCCGCAGAAGAGCGCGCGGTGCGATTTGGGGCCTCTCTCGCGTCGCGGGGTCCGACCGCCGAGCGGTCCGATTTCGAACGAACGAGGTCGCTCGCTTCGGGCGGGGCGCGCGACCCCCCGTAAAAACGACGCCGGGATCGTGCCTCCGTAGGCCAGGTCTCGGCCCTCGCGAGCGGGGGACTCGTCATTCTCAGCGCCCGCAGTTTTGGAATGGCCTCCGGCGTCCCGGGCTTGGTCCGGGGGTCCGGCCATAGGCGCACGGAGCGAGTTCGGCGCCCCCCGATGCGCCCTTTCTTCTGGCGACGGCCGAGGGGCCCTAGGGGCCGATGCGAGCGTCGGGCGTCCTAAAAACGGCTCAGCGGACCCGCGGGGAGCAACATCAGCTCCACGTTTCGTCATCGCCGCCCGTTGAGAGAGTTCGCGTTGACAGGGTTAGGATTGGGGGTCGGGCCGCCGGGGGAGGGGCCCAGCCGCGGGTTGGCGACCTGAGGACGGCCGGGACCGCCGGGACTGCCGCGCGGGACCGCCCGGGACGCGCGTAGGACCTGGGAGGACTCGGGAGGGACGTCGCCGGGACCGCGCCGGGACCGCGCCGGGACGGCCGGGACCGCGCGGGACCGCCCGCCGGGACGGCCCCAGGACGGCCCCGGGACGGCCCCGGGACGGCCCCGGGACGGCCCCAGGACGGCGCCCAGGACTCCCGGGACGCCCGGGACGCCCGGGACCGGAGCCGGGACGGCGCCAGGACCAGCACACTCACCCCGGGACGCTCAGGACGCCGGTTGATTTTACAAATTTCGGAGAGCACGACGTATGCTCTCGCAACGACGGGCCTTTGCGCAGCGCGCGCAGCGCGAATGCGGCATGTGCGGCGTGCGCGCGTTGCAGGCGGAGGCCTCAGCACCCTTGCACCGCCGTGGAAGCGTTGCAACGCGGTGCAAAGCGAGTTCGGCGGAGCGCGGGCCGGATACGGAATGAGCTTTGGCGACGAGGATTTTCGGCGCGAAGCGACGTCCGTCCGCGCGATGCCCGACGCGTGCCGCCCCCGCGCGTGACTCGCGGCCACGACGCGCGTCGCCGAGGTCGGGCCGCTACTCCGCGCGGCCGCGCGTCGCGCGGCCGCGCGCACTCGATCGGGGTCGAACCGTCGCGGACCGCGCGCGCCCAAAACGATTCACGGACCTGCGGGGCTGGTGAGGGTCTCCCCAGCATGGGAGGAGGAACACCCGATGACCCCGTCCTGAGGAGACGTTAAAAGCTCGGGCCGGAGCGGGATGACGCAGTTCGGTCACTGCCATCCGTTGCACGCTCCGGTGCGCCGAGACCGCACACGGGACACCGACCCGGTGGGTCGAGGACGCGCACGGCCTTCGACTCGTCGGACGCCGCCTACCAGGATGTCAAATTCACGAAAAAAGTCCTCACGCGGGGCCCCCAGCGCGACTCTGGGGGCACAAAAAGTCCCACGCGGCGGCTGGCCACCTTCGGCCAACTGGGGTAGACTCCCCCAGTCGAACAAAAAAGTCCGTCGCCCGTTCGGGGCCGCGTCGATGCCCGGCCCGAGGCGAGCTCGAGCTCGCGCTCAGGTGGGCCGGCGGGCGCGGTCCTCGCGGAGCGCCAAGCTCCGAGGGGCGGCGACGAATCTCGGTGGCGTGGCGACCCACCCGGACACCAGCGCTCCGGAAACTGGCCCCACTTCAATCTACGACGCGGAAACTAGCTAGTAGGACGCGCGCGCGCGTGGTCGGAGGTCGGCCGGCCGGAGGCCGTGAGCGCGCGCGCTCTCCGCGCGTTCTCTACGCGCGCTCCGCGCGGGAGCGCGTGCTCCGCGGCGTCGGAGATCGTTCGGCTGATGGCGCGCGCGTCGGGCGCGGACCGCGTCGGCGTCGCTCCCAGGCGAGCGAGCATGCTCGCGAGGACTTCGTCGCGTCGCCGGCGGAGAGCGCGATCGCGTCGAGCGCGACGGACTCGCCGGCGCACGGCGACATCGTCGCCGTCGCCGCGTCCGTCGACTTCGTCGCCACGACGTGGGCGCCGCGCGCGCCGCGCGCACCCGTCGCGCTCGACGCGTCGAGCTCCTCGTCGGCCCGCAGACCGCGCGACGAGCGACGGCGCAGCGCTTCGTCGCATCGTGCGCGCGGTGCGTACAGCGCTCGAAGTCGCGGACTTCATGCGCGACGCAAAGCAGCTGAGATGGCACGCGGCCCGCTGTGCGCTGCAGCACAGCGGCGCCGAGCTGCACTCGATGAGGGCCGCCTCCGCCGGCTCGGTCCCGACTCGTCCCGGCTCGGTCCTGGCCGGGGCCAAGAGGTCCTGCGGCGTCCTGGGCCCAGGACGGCGCCGGGACCCGGCCAGGACCCGGAAAGGATTCGCCAGGACCGCCGGGATTTGCCAGGATGGCCGGGAATGTCCCGGGACTCCCGGGATGGCCGGGTCGGGCCGGACTCCGCCGGGACTCCCCGGGACCGCGCCGGACCGCGCGGACCGCGCCAGGACCGCCCCAGGACCGCGCCGGACCGCGCCCGGACGCCCCGCCGGGACGCCCCCGGGACCCCGCGGGAACCCCGCAGGACTTTACTCAGGACCGCCGGGCCACCAACCCGCGGCTGGGCCACTCGGGGGTAGAGCTCGCGCGAGCGCCGCCGGGCACGACACTTCCACAAAGTGCACGAGCATAGCTCTCCGCGCCGTGCTCTCTTTCCAAGGGAACCCTCGACCGCCGACGCCGCCCAGGACTCGCGACGCCGTGGGCCGTTCGCGCGCCCCCTCGCCGATGAACCACGTCAAATCAAAACTTACTGGTAGTAGGACCCCTCACCCCACCAGTTCTTCCCCGTTCGCGAGACGTCGACGTGTGCCTCGTCGTGCGCGTGCGCCTCACGAGCACCATGCACCGCGTCGTGCGCGGTCGCCGCGACGTGCGCGTGATGTATGTCGTGATGCGCGTCGTGACGCGCGTCGTGCCGCAACTCCGCGCCCCACGTCTCCGCGATCTGGCGTGCCTCCGCTGCATCTCGCACCACGTGGACCGGCGCCGGCGTGTCGCAGAGCGAGATGCACCACTGCGCCGTGCGGCGCGCGAGCGGCGAGCTCACGGCGACGCAGACGCCCCGGACGCGGCGGTCGAGCGGTTCCGAGTTCTCGGAGCGGCTCATCCAGCGGTTGCCGTAGAGCAGCGCCTTGCGGCTCGACAGGCCGAGCTTCATGCTGCGCAGGTCGTAGAAGACGGTGAAGGGCGTGTCCCGGTCGAGGTGCCGCCGCAGCATCGCCAAAAGCGCGCGCATCTGGGGCTCGTCGACGACCGCGGGCTTCAGCTCGATGTGAAAGCGATCGAGCGGCAGCGCGCCGCGCTCCTCGACGACGGCCTCGAAACAGGCGCGGACATCGTGGTCGAGGACGACGTCGGTTCCGTGCCGCAGCGTCGACGGCAGGGACGGTGGTCGCTGCAACGCGCGCGCGGTGGTTAGTACGCTGAGCAATAACAGCGGCAGGCGCGTATAGCGCGATTGAGTCTTAATAGCGCGATTGAGTCTTCTGGACTGCGGCATACTTCACCGTTCTGAGTGCTCCAACATCGCTCCCGGCGTCGCGTGCAAGGTGACGTCAACATCCCGCCCGGACGCAGTCGGGCGCGCATCCCCCTCTATAGCTTGGTCAACATCCACGGCCGGGACGCGTCCGAGTCGCGCGAGTGCCCGCACGGCGACGCATCCGAGTCCGAGACCCCCGCAACGCCGACGCATGCACGGAAATAAAACACCCACGAGCACCCCCTCGCCTCAAAGCCGCGTCGCGGTGCCGTCCGCGCGGCCGACGACGACGATGGGCGGGTTCTCGTCCGCGGGCAGCAGGCCGTGCTCGACGACGCCCGCGGTGCGCGACAGGTCGTCGGCCGCGCGGCGCACGTCGCGGAGGGGCGCCTCGAGGAAGAGGTCCACGATGAGGTTGCCGTTGTCCGTCTTGTAGACGGCGGCGCCGTCGTCGCCGGGCATGGCGCAGCCGGGGAACCCCGCGGGCGCGGCGCCGACGCGGAGCCGCGCGACGGCCGGCTGGAGCGACGGCAGGTTCGCGAGCTTGCCTGGGCAGGACAAGGGTGATTCAACGTCGCTTCAACGTGAGTGTTCCGCGCGCGCGCGTTCCGGAAAAAGCATCCACGCTTCGAGACCAATCCGAGAGATGATCGCTCGTCCAAAAATCAGCCGAAACGAGTGGAAAATGGCCGAGATATGAGCCTTTGAAGTTGGGAATTTCGCTCTCTTGTCCTGCCCTGGAGCTTGCGCAGGGTGCGCTGGTGGTACGCCGGCGCGATCTCCACCTACGAGGACCGCCGTCGCGGCGAGAACGAACGAGCGCGGACGCCGACGGGAGCGACGGGGATCGGGTACGTGCTGCCGACGGCGTCGCAGACCTTCCCCTCGGCGCAGCAGACGACCCAGGCCTTGGCCGCGTCGCGGAGGAGCTTCTCCCGGAGCATGGCGCCCTTGCCGCCCTTGAGCACGTGCTTCTGCCCGTCGACGGCGTCGCAGCCGCCGATGGCGAGGTCGACCGACGCGTCCGAGTCGTGGCGGAGCGTCGGGAGCTTTAACGTCTCCAGCAGCCGCGCCGTCGCGTCCGACGTCGGCAGGCAGAGCACGTCCTTGAGCGCGCCGCGCTCCAGCTTGTCGGCGATGCGCCGCAGGCAGAGCTCGACGGTCTTTCCCGTGCCGACGCCGAGGATCATGCCTATATACGGGAGACGCGTTTCGGCGTCGGGTCGCGCGAATTCGTGCGCGGCGCAAAGGACCGTCGCCCACGAGCCCGTCGACGGTCTCCGCCGCCGCCGCCTCGGCCGCCGCGTCCGCGGCGGCCGCGCGCGGCGGCGTCGGCGGCCGCGGCGGCGCGGCGGCCGCGTCGACCGTCGCGCGCCGCACCGTGCCCGCCGGGAGCTCGTCCAGGGCCGGGTACGACGCCTGGGCGCCGCGCTTCAGCACGGACCGCGACGCCACGGCGACGGCGCCCGGGAGCGCGTCGGCCAGCGACGCGCCCGCCGCGACGCCGTGCGCGAGCGCGCCGAGGAACGCGTCGCCCGCGCCGGTCGTGTCCGCGACGGCCGCGGCCTCGAAGCCCGCGGGCACGGGCACCCACACGGTCTCGCCGGCGCGCACGAGGCAGCAGCCCCGCGCGCCCAGGGTTAACACGACGTTCTTCGCGCCCTTGGCGAGAATCGCCCGGGCCGCGACGACGCATTCCTCGTCCGTGCTCGTCTCCAGACCCGTCAGGATGGCCGTCTCCGTCTCGTTGGGGCACACGACGTCGCACAATGCGAAGAGCGCGTCGGGCAGCGGCTCCGTCGGCGCCGGCGCCGCGTTGAAGACCGTCAACGCGCCCGCGTGTCGCCCGCGCTCCAGCGCGCGCATCGTCGTCGCGAGCGGCACCTCGAGCTGCGTGAGCACGACCCTGGCGCCCGCGATGGCCGCGTCCGCGTCGTCGACGTCCGCCGGCGCGAGCTCGCCGTTGGCGCCGGCGACGATGATGATCTGGTTCTCGCCGGCGCCGTCGACGACGATGTGCGCGATGCCGGACGCGGCGCTCTTCGTTTGGGCGACGTGCGCGGCGTCGACGCCAAAGGACGCGAAGTTGCCCAGCGTCGACGCGCCCAGGGAGTCCGCGCCGACCTTGGCGACCATGGACACGCGGCTCCCCAGAAGCGCCGCGGCGACGGCCTGGTTCGCGCCCTTGCCGCCGAAGAGCTGCTCGAAGCGCGAGCCCAGCAGGGTCTCGCCGGGCCTCGCGAAGCGCGGCGCGCAGGTCACGAGGTCGACGTTGGCGCTGCCGACGACGACGACGGCCATGGTTGCACGTGTGGCAGCGGTTGACAACTCGTGTCTTGCTTGCTTGCAGTGCCGGCGCGACGCGACGACCTGGAGCCTGCGGCGCGATGTGAGATGCCACTGCTCCTCCGCGGCTTCATCGACCTTGAACCACTCTGAGAGCATGGTGGGACGAGGATTTTTGTGATGCGGCTACTCCTCCCCCGCTCTCTCTAGCACATTAGACGGGTGAGCTCGCCCGCGACGGGCCGCTGCCCCCACCGCTCTGTCTAGCGCATTAGACGGGTGAGCTCGCCTGCGCGGGCAAGCGGGCCCCTGTGTGATGCGGCTGCCCCGCCGCCTCCAGGAGCCCAAGCCCTGGGAGGACGACGCGCACGTCCACGTGCCCATCATCTCCATCAAGAAAGGCCACGCCGGAAGAAAAGCACGACAACAGGTGGAGTACGCGGGCATGCTCGTCGCGCTCGTAGCCTTCGTCAGCGCCTGCGGCGTCCTCTACGAGTGGCTGAGGAAACGACGACGAGAGCGACACGTGCTGCCGTCGCTCGTCCAGCGCGCCAAGGAGTCGGCGGCGACCAATCCCGGGCGCGCGGCGCGCGGCGAACCGACGCTGCGTTTGGGCGGCGAGGCGAAGCCGAAGCCCGTGCCGCGCGGCACGCGCGGCGAGCCGGAGCTGCGGCTCAAGAAGCCGCCGCCGAAGCCCGCGGAGCCGCGGAACCGCGGCGAGCCCGCGCTGCGGCTCAAGAAGCCGCCGCCGAAGTCGGGCCCGCGCACGCGCGGCGAGCCCATGCTGCGGATGAACTCGCAGGCGCTCTTCAAGGTCCACCGGAAGAAGTACCGCGAGGAGCCCGAGCTGCGCTTCAAGCCCATCGACGAGGAAAAGGCCGTGACTTAAATCAACCTCGTCGAGGAAAAGCAGCCACTTAAAAGGAACAACCTAGGAGATGGCGCACTTGCATTTCTGGCCCTCGTCGAGCTTGTCGTACTTGGGCATCTTGCCGCCGAGCACGGCCTTCGCGAGCCACTTGAAGTAGCTCAGCTTCCGTCCGTGCTTCGCCGCCTCCTGCTGCTCCGAGAGGAAGTCGTCGGTGATGTCGACGCCCGGGATGCTGTCCATGTACTTGTTGTAGTTCTCGACGATCGCGTCCTCGTCGGTGCACATCAGAAACGACACGAAGCATTTGCGGTGCTTGGCCCGGACGATCTTGCGCAGACCGTCGAAGCTCGTGTCGCTGGGCACGCCGTCCGTCATCACCAGCACGAGCACGTCCGTCTCCGCGCCGTGGCCCTTCGGGTGCCACGAGCCGTCGAGGACGGGCTGCATGCGGCCCATGAGCGGCGTCGTGCCGTGGGGCGACCTCCCGGTGAAGAGCCGCACGACCTCCTCGGGGCGGTGGATCTCGTGCCAGGTGGCGTCGTTGAGGAACTGGACGTGGAAGCCGTCGGCGTGGTCGACGACGAGCAGCATCTTCGCCAGCGACGTGAGCGTGTTCTTGAGCTCGTCCCAGCGCGTCGTGTGCGCCTTAAAGTCGGAGATGGCGTTCATGGAGCCGCTGTCGTCGGCGATGACGACGATGTCGGCGCCGGAGACGCTGAGGAGGTCACTGACCATGGCCTCCGGGAGATCCAGTTCTTGCTGCATGGCGTGCACGCGCTCCGCGAGGGAGATCTGCGCCGGCGCCACGACGTCGCCGTCGACGACGCCCAGCACCTCGGCCGCGGGCGCGGCCATGGTGGTTCGGCACGACGACGAGAGGCGGTGGCTCTCCGAGAGCTGGAACGGCGCCGATGGGCTGCCCGAAGTTGCCGTGCACATTGACATACCGGTTGGCGCGCCCAAACATCGCATAATGGCGGCAGCCCGCCTGCTTGTGGGCTGCGTGCTGCTCGCCAACGCAGTCGCGGGCGGCCCGGCGCTGTCCTGCGCGCCCGGCGCGGCGGCGTGCCGCGCCTGCAGCAAGCACAAGCACGGCGCCAACGCCGTCGAGGCGACGCAGGAGGAGGTCCTGGCGCTGCGCGCCTTCGCCCTCGCCGCGGGCAAGTCCTGGTGGATCGACATGCGCGGCGACCACCGCGAGCAGGAGCGGGACCACTTCGCGGCCATGGGCGCCTGGGCGCGCAAGACCTTCGGCGACCGGGAGCGCGCGCGGCCCGTCGTCTACCCCTTCGGCGGCGCGGACCTCCAGACGTCCGCGACGATCTTCGACGGCGCGGCGTCGCACACGCTCGTCGACGCGCTGCCCGTCGGCGACGTCACATGTTTTCTCGATGCGAAATGCCGCCAGCGGGCGACGGACGCGGCCCAGGCCTGGTTCTCGAAGCTGCACATGCGAGGCTTCCGCTTCTCGGAGACGGCCGAGTCCGCGGAGATCTTGAAGGACGTGGGCATCCTGCCGGCGCTGCTCGTCGCCCTGGAACTCCTCTACCACCGCGTCGTCGGCGCGACGTTCTGGTCCGCGGGCGCCACGGCGGGCGTCACGCTGCACACCGCGCGGCGGCGGAGCCCCGAGCTCGCGTGGTCCTGCGGCACCTTCGAGTACGTCTCCGCCGCCGTGAAAAACGAGGCGGACTGGGCGGAGATCCTCGACGCCGTCTCGGCGCCGCCGCCCTGGAGCGTCCTCCTCAAGGCCGCGCCGCGCGACGGTCCCCAGGCGGCGCCGTGGTTCGCCGAGTCGCTCGTAGAGCGGTCCGCGGTCGTCGTCCAGGACGCGACGGGCCCCGGCGTCGCCGCTTTCGCGGACGTCGGGTGGGTCCTGGAGCCCTTCGGGTCCTTCGGGAACAGCACGCGGGAGCGTTCGGAGGTCGCGCACGCGGACAACGGCGACGCGCTCGCGCAGCTCTACGCGCACGGCGTGATCCAGCGTCCTGCGGCCGCGACGATTTTCGAGAGATGTCGGCTGGGGAAATATCGTTACCGTCGTGCTATCTAGGCATGATCCTGCGCCCCGGCGAGGAGCCCCACGGCGACCCCCACACCGCCGGCGCCCTGGGGTTCTGCTTCGGCGCGTGCGTCCACGCCGCCGACGGCGTGCTCGTCGTCGCGGCCCGGGAGGCGCCGGACGCCGTCGCGCCGCCCGGCCCCGGGCTTTTGGTCGTCCTCGGCGACCACCGCCCCGAGGTCGCCGCCGTCGCCCTGGCCCTCGACTCGCTCGAGGGCTGCGCCGTCGCGCGGAACGCGACGCCCGTGCGCCGGCTGGAAGAGACCTACGCGGCGCTCGCCGCCGCGGGCGCGCGCGTCGTCGGGCTCCCGTTGCTGTGGCACGAGGTCAAGGGCGACATGGAGTTCGCCGTGCGCTGGCTCCAGGGCAAGGGGGCGGCGACCTACGTGCACGTGTCGCGGCGCGACGGCGTCGTGAACCTCGTCGCGTCGCTCGAGCCCAAGGTCGCGGCGCAGGAGCTGATTTTGGACGACCGCGACAAGATCGAGGGCATGACCAAGGTCGCGCCGCCGCCGCCCCTGGCGCTCGACGCGGCCAAGTACGCGTCCTACGCCGCCCACTACGCGGCGCAGGAGCGCCACCTGCGCTGCTGGTCCCGGAGCTGGGCCCCCGCGGGGCTCCACGTGTTTCTGGAGGATTTCGCGCGCGACCCGGCGAACGCGCTCCGCGCCGCGGCGGCGCACCTGGGGCTGCCGCCGCCCGGCGACGCGAGCCGGAGGGTCGGGGAGGCCGTGCAGCGGGCCTACGCCGAGGAGCGGCCCTGCCGGCTGCGCATCGCGGACTACGGCGCGGTCCTGGCCGCGCTCGCCGCCGCGGGCCACCACGGCTGCGACGAGTGCAAGGCCGCGGACTTTTAAAAGCGTGTTAGGCCGGCGGCCCGCGCGTGAGGCGGCTCGCGAGCTCCTCGGCGATGCGCCGCCGCCGCTCCTTGGCGGAGACGGGCTTGGGCGCGGGCTTGGGCGCGGGCCGCTCGCGCGTCGGGTCGAGGCGGCTCAGGTGGCTGTCGAGCGTGTAGGAGACGCTCTTCGCGCGCCAGTCGATCTTCCGCGGCGGCTCGACGAAGGAGCGGATGGACCGCTTCCCCGCGACGTCCGCGGCGCCGCCGCCGCTCGGCGGCCGCAGCAGGCCCGCGGGCAGGTCGACGATGACGCGGAGCTCGCCGCCGCCCTGGGCGTTCGCCAGGCGGAAGGCGTCGCGCCAGTCGCCGTCGCTCAGCAGGATGATCGTGCGCCGGTTCACGGGGTGGCGGTAGCAGATGGAGAAGTCCGGCGCGTCGAGCACGCGGTCCGACGGCGCGACCCCCAGCGCGCCGCACGCGGCGCGCCCGAGCGCGCGCAGCGTCGCCGCCTCCTCGAGGAACACGGTCACGGGCACGGCGGACGTCTGCGAGTCCTCCTCGTGCTTCCGCGACGCCTTGACGTAGAGCGCGAGGCTCGGACCGCATGGCGCCTTCCGCGGCGACTTTTTGGAGGTCTTCGGCGCCGCGGCCGCGGGCGCGGTCGCCTCCGCGAGGCTCGGCTGCTTCGCGTCCGCGTCGGAGCTCCGCTCGGCGACGCGGGGGACCTGGGACGGCGCCGTCTTCTGGCTCCGCAGGGACGGCGCGCCGAGCGAGTCCTTGGACTCCTTCTTCGTGACCTTGACGACGGGCGCGGACCTGGGCGGGGGACACTCGTGATTCACGTACGTGAGCGTTCCGCGCGCGCGCCATCTCCCACAAGCATCCACGCGTCAAGACCGTTCCGAGCGATGATCGCTCGTCCAAAAATCAGCCGAAACGAGTGGAACACGGCCGAGCTCGGAGCCTTTGTGAAGTCGGGCACGTCGCGCTCTCGTCCCGCGCGGGCGCGGACCGCGGCTGCGGCACGCCCTCGTCCTTCTCGCGGCTCAGCACCTCCCGCAGCTCCGTGCGCACGAGCCCCAGCGCCGAGCCGATGGTGAAGGGCGTGCCCGGCGCCACGGAGGACGCGCGCGACGAGTGCGCGTACGACGCGACGGAGATGGACTCGCCGTCGTCGTACTTCGTGGCCATGATGCGCTCCTGCTCCCTGGGGATGGATCCGGGGCCCGACGAGTCGCCGTTGCGCGAGAACTTCGCGGAGACGTTCTCCGCGTCCTCGTAGAGGCTCACGTTGAGGCGGCCGTCCGCGTCGAAGGTGCCGTTGACGAAGAACGGCGACGTCGACGTCAGCGCGGGCGACAGCGCGGACCCGGGCGACCCGAGCGGGTCCGCCGCGGCCGGTGCGTCGTCGAGCGCGAGCGCGCCCGGCGCCGGCGCCGGCGCGAGCGCGTGGGGCGCGCCCGGCGTCGTCGTCGACGCGGGCGACAGCGCGGACGGCGCCGTCCTCTCGGACCGCGGGCTCGAGACGCCGGGCGTCGGCGTCGGGCTGTAGAGGTGCACCGTGAGCGCCCGCGACGCCGGGCGGTCGGCGTCGCCGGGGGCGCCCCTGGAGAGCTCCGCGTAGGACCGCTGGGACCGCGCGGACCCTAAATCGTCGTCGTCGCCGCGCCGCCTGTGTGGAAATCAAATCTTAAACCCGACTGCAATGTGCGCGTATGCGACAGTTTCGACGCAATCTCTTCCGCTGTGCTTCGAGAACTCGACGAGAGCAATCAATCCGTCCAAAAATCAGCCGAATCGACTTCGATTTGACCGAGCTCGAGAGGTTTGAAGTTTTTGCCGGACAGGGCGTTCCACTGGTTGATTTCCACACAGCGCGCCGCCGGTCCAGCTCGTCCTCGACGACGAGGCTCCGGTCGTCGACGAGGAGCCGCGGCGACCGCTTCGGGAGGTCCGGCACGTCGAAGACGCGCTGGGCGAGGGGGAGCTGGGACACCGGCGCGCGCCGGAAGGCGCCTCCGGGCGACGGAAGCGAGTAGTACTCGACGGCGCCGAACGACGGCGCGCCTGGCAGCTCGTCGAGCGCCGCGTGGCGGCCGCGCGCGGTCCCGACGAGCGCGTCGGCGAACCTGAAGCCCGGCTTGAGGACGCGGCTCCCGTAGGGGTTCGTCGCCGCGTCGTAGTCGCCGCTGACCTCGAGGACGCGCGCCGCTTTGGCGCGCGCGAGGAAACCGGCGGGGAACGAGTCCGTGAGGAGTTTGTTCGACGTGCGCTCGGGCAGCCGCAGCGCGCCGAGCTTCGGGACGGGCGTCGCGTGCGTGAAGCGCGCCAGCGGGTCCCGGTCGATCTCCCGGTCCTCGAGCGGCCGCAGCCGCGTCGTCAGGCGCCGCGCGTCGGCGCGCGGCGCGCGCTCCGGCGCCTCGCCGGGCTCGGCGGTGTCGCCGAGCTCGGGCATGGAGCTCGAGTACTGCAGGTGGCTCGACGACGCCTGGCCGCTGGAGGCCCCGTAGGACGGCGCCGGCGCCCAGGGCGTCGGCGACACGTGCTGGGGCTCGCGCGTCCCGTTGGCGGAGATGAGCACGCGCAGCTTGTGGCCCCCGGGCGTCTCGATGGTCCCGTTGCCGCCCGTGCCCCGGCTCAGCACCGAGTCGTCGAAGAACATGGTCGTTCTTGTATGCTCGAAGCTGCCTCACGCCATCGTCCGTCGCGTTAAAGCCAGGCTAAGATTTGGTTTGCACTTTCTCGCCGCGTGAGGGCGAGAGGCTGCCCCATGGGCCCAGATGTCAGACAGGCGCGCCCGCAGCGACGCAGCGCTCGACGACAGCGACGAGCGCGAGACACGATGGGTAAGAAGTCGCGCAAGCCGCCGAAGCAGGCCGCCGACGCGCCGCCGCCGCCGCCGCCGGCCCGCGAGGTCGGCGCGGCCGACGACGACACCTCGCTCTGGCACGGCGCGCGCGAGCGGTTCCACGCCGGCGCCGTCGTCGCCGTCGCGGAGGCGGACCCCGAGGGCCCCTTCGCCGGCGGCGTCCGCGTCGTCCGCTTCGACGGCGCCGGCGGCAAGTGGGTCTGCGAGGTGCCGCGGATGCCGGGCCGGCTCGTCGGCCTCGGCGAGGACCGGCTATCGCTCGACTACGCCGCGCGGCCGGCCAACGCCGCGGCGCCGCCGTCGGCGGCCTGCGCGTTCTCCGACGCCCAGGGCGGCTGCGGCCGGGGGCTCGTGGCGACGGCGGCGCTGCGGCGCGGCGCCGAGCTCTTCACGGAGTACCCCTTCTTCGTCGTCGACCGCCGGAGCCACCGGTCGCGCTGGGCGGCCTACGTGCAGCTGCGGGCGAGCGCGAAGCGCGGCGACGGCGACGCCGCCGCGGCGCTGGCGGCCTTCGACGAGCTGCGCTACGACGTCGCGACGGCGCCCAAGGAGGCCACGGTCGAGGCCGCGGGCGCGATGGTCGACGGCGCGCTCGAGCAGCTCCGGTCGCTCCTCGGCGCCGACGCCTTCGCCGCGCGCCGCGAGGCCGAGGTAAAGACCGTCGTCGACGTGCTCCGGAAATTCGAGGGCAACCAGTTCCAGTTCGAGCACGGCGGGCCCGGCGTCGGCGCCGCGTGCGCTCTGTACCGGCGCGTCGCCCGCGCCAACCACTCGTGCGCGCCGTCGCTCGTCCTCGCGCCGGCGCGGCTGCCGCAGCGACCGGGGGAACGCGTCGCGGGCGACGGCGGCGTGGCCGTGCGGACCTGCTGCGACGTCGCGGCCGGCGAGCCCCTCACGATCTGCTATGGCGCCAAGGAGCTCGTCGGCTGGGACGTCGCGAAGCGCCGGGCCTACCTCGAGAAACACAACGGCTTCTTCTGCCGCTGCGTGCGCTGCGAGCTGGAAGGGGCGTCGTAAATGAGGCTCGCGAGAGCTGCTTGAGGGCAACTTGAAGATCTCGAGCTCGACCGATGATGTCCGACGCGAGCCTGCTCTGGGCACTCATCGCGGCGCGCGCCGCCGCGTTGGCGCCGGCACCGCTCAAAACGACGGTCGTCGTCGACGTCGACGACACGGTCAAGTCGTCCGGCAACGTGCGCCTCGCGGGCATCCCGCTCGGCGGCATCGACGGCCAGTACGACCGCGGCGACTTCTACCCGGGCATGTTCGACTTCGCCTACGAGCTCGGCGCGCCGGAGCCCGTCGCCGTGCTGACGGCGCGCGCGGAGGAGTTCAAGTTCGCGCTCGAGCTGAAGGAGAGCGACAAGGTCGTCGCGGCGTTCCGCGACTGCGGCCGGCGGAACGGCGCCGCGGGCTGGGGCGTCGGCCTGGACCGCGTGCTCTACGGCAGCGTCCACGAGTGGGTCTTCCAGGACTTCAAGGGCTGGGTCAAGTTCCAGAACTTCGAGCGGCTCGCGGCGCGGCTCGGCGACCTGCCCCGAGGCGACGGCGAGGAACCGGCGCGCCGCTACGTCTTCGTGGGCGACACGGGCGAGCTCGACGGCCAGGCCGGCGAGATCATGCTCGCGCGGCACCCGGACCTCTGCGCCGCCGTGCTGCTCCACTGCGTCGGCACGGACGCGCGCGGCCGCGGCGTCGCGGTGCCGGACGGGTACGCCGTGAACGGCCGGCCCGTGCGCTTCTTCCGCACGTACGTCATGGCCGCCTTCCACGCGCTGGACCTGGGGCTCATGGGCGAGGAGGGATTTGACCGCGTGGTGGAGGCGGCGCTCCGCGACGTCGGCGACGCCGACGACGGCCGGGGAAGGCGCGCGGACGTCGTCGCGGACGTCGAGGACGCGAGGGAGCGGCTCGCGCGGCGACATTAGTACCCTTAGCTGCTGATGTCATCGCATTCCAGGGACCTCCCTCGGTTTGATGTGCTTGCGTCCGCTCGCACGGCCACATTAACTAAGCCTAGACATTATTTCACCACCAGCCCCAGCCACCGATCGGGGCGGAACGGGCGGGCAGGACGGAGGCCCGGTCATAGAAGTCCAGGATGTGCTTGAATACCTCGTCGGGCGGCGTCGTCTGCGCGGTGCTGCTCGCGAGGCGCTTGGACCGCGTCCGCGCGGCCGCCGCGCCCGCGACGGGCTTCGGCGCCGTCGACCCGAAGAGCCGCAGCAGCTTCGGCGGCGCGTGCGCGCGGCCGGCCAGGCAGAGGTAGCGCATGGTCCACAACTTGACGCGCGGCTCGCGGACGACGCGCACGTAATTCTTCCAGGACCCAGCCCGGTCGACTGCTTCGAGCAGATCGATGATGTGGGAGAAATGACAGCGCCAAACCTCGCCTGCGATGCGATACCCGCCGCCATGCTCTAATTCGTCGTAACACTCCAGCAGTTCAGACGCGATCTCCGCTGCGGTCTTGTTGTGCTGAAAATGTCCAACCGGAGTAGCTGCCAATGTCGTATCGGCTCCGTGTTTCAGCAGAACGCGAATGGTCTCAACTGAGCCTGTCTTTGGCTGGCCACGGGCGCCATCGTAGCAGGAGCGAGACTCGTAACCGTCGCTGAGATCCATCAGTCGGAGCATGAGGGGTGTAGAGCCGCGGTTGGTTCGAACGTCGACCTGCGCGCCGGCGGCGACGAGAAGGTCGATGATCTTCTCAGAACGGTGCGTAAGTGTCATACGGGAAGTCCACGGGGCTACATTTCTCCACGTCTCCTCTGAGCGGTCGCTCGCGACGATGTGCAGAGGACGCTCGCCGCGTTTATTATCGCGGTTCGGATCGGCGCCCCGCTCGAGCAGAAGGCGGATGACTTGGAGCTGCGCATCCAGAGGCACGTCCGCGACGGGCTCGTCGTCGTCGTCGTCGTCGTCCTCTTTCATCCACGGCTCAGGCTTCTCAAGCATCGCGATGTTCAGCAGTGTATCTTGGGAGTGCTCATCATCCATGTGTCCATTCACGTCGTCGCCAAGATCAAGGGCGTCCCGCAGGGCGCAGACGTCCCCCGACCGCACGGCGGCGACGGCGGCGGCGGAGAGGACCATGTTTTGGGTGCTCTTTTTCTTAGCCATAGGCGATCCACGCTTCGCGCCTTGCTCTCGATTGCGGCTGCCAGTGTCTTCACCTTGGCGATTCGCCTCACTCGCGAGGACTCACCGTGCGGACGCCGCCGCGGCGCGTGCAGCAGATCTACGCACGGCAGACGCCCGAATCCCCCACGCCGCAGCGGTCCTCCCTTAGCTACGTAGCATCCCCGCGCCGCCGCCGCGTCTCCGCGTGCTTCACGAGGCGCCGCGCCTTGCGCGCGTCCTTGGCCGCGGCGGCCCAGGTCGACGCGAGCGCGTTGGAGAGGACCTTGGCCTGGGTCCGCGAGAGCGACGGCCGCGACGAGAAGACGAGGAGCTGCGACACCAGCTCCGGGTGGTTCGCCGGCCGCGCGCGCGGCTTGAAGGCCGCGGCCGGGAGGAACGCGTGGCGATGCGGCGCGAGCGTTTCCTCCGCGAGCGGATCGAGGGCTCGGAGCGCGGCGAGGTGCGCCGAGTCGTGCCCCAGGCGCCCCGCCTTCGCGGGGGCGACGACGACGCACGTCGTGCGGTCGTCGAGGACGCCGGCGACGCGCGGCGCGAGCTCCGCGAGCGCCTCCGGGCAAAACGGCGGATTCGCGAGCACCAGGCGGTGCTCGCCCCCGTCGTCGGGGAGGCGGAAGGACCCGAAGGGGCCCAGCCCACCGAAGGGCCCGTCGACGCCCGGAAAGGCCGTGCCGAAGCGCCGCGGCCGCCGCGTGCGGCGGTGGTTGAGCGCCGACGAGTACGCTTCGAAGACGGTTCCCTCGGGCTGGCGCGCCCAGCGCTCGAAGGTCGCGTAGACGGCCGCGGGGATCGCCGCCTGGTTGCCGTTGGCCACGGTGTTGTAGTGGCAGAGGAGCGCGAACACGTCCGTCGCGAAGTCGCCGCCCTTCTCTCGCGCGTGCGCGCGCTTGAGCCACTGGAAGCGCTTCGCGTCGACGCTGAACTGCGCGCCGCCGTAGGACGCGACCCAGGCTTCCTTCGATGCGCGCGACACGGACGCGGCGCCGCCCTCTGGTAATCCCGCGGCGCCGGCCGCGCTCGCCTCGGCGAGGCCTTCGACGATCGCCGCCGCGGCGGACGGCTCGACGCCCTCGGCGGCGAGCTCCGCGGCGACGCGCGCCAGGCTCGACCGGCAGGGCAGCAGCGCGTCCGCGCGGGCGCCGCCGACGAAGGGCGACGCGTCGAAGGCCTGGAGCACGGACCGCTGCGAGGCCACGGGCAGCGTGCGCACGCCGGCCTTCAGGCTCCGCCGCAGCTCGAGGTAGCAGCGGCTCCGCGCGAGCGCCGCGGCGGCCATCGGTCTTTGCAGAGACGCTCACGCTCAGCGTTTGTGCAGAGATGCTCTCGGGTGTTCGGGAGCGATTGGAGCGACGCAAATTGCCATTGTCATGCTCTCAGTTCATGCTCTCTCGCCTCGCAGCTTCATCTTGAACTCAAGAACTGCATTCGGCATGGGCAGCCATCTCGCCGCGCTGCTCGCCCTCGCCTTCGTAGTCTGGTGAAGTTGGGGATCTAAGTGTTGCATTTGGCATGGGCAGCCTTCTCGCCGCGCTGCTCGCATCCGTCGCCTTCGTCGTCGCCCACTCCATCAACGACACGACGGTCGTGTCCGTGGCCTTGTCGCCGCACGCCATCCCCGACCGGCCGGGCTTCATCCCCCACGACCCGCGCTTTTGCATCTCGCCGCCGCCGTTCGGCAAGCAGTGCACGATGCACGCCACGGAGGCGCTCCGCGCCTGCCTGGGCCTGCGCGGCTGCCGCGGGCTCGTGTGCCCGGACCCGACGCCCTACGCGCGCGGCCAGCCGCGGCGGCGCATCACCGGGCCCGTGTGCCAGGCGCGCGGGCGTTTGGCCGCCGGCGAGCGGAACCACGACATGTGCAAGCCGAGGGGCTGCGCCCACGTCGCGGTCGACCGGCCGCCGGCGCCGACGGCCGCCGTGTCGCTGCCGGAGCGGCTGCCGCCCTGGCTCGAGGCGGGCCTCGTCGATCCGAAGTGGGTGCCGCTCGACGGCGGCGGCGGCGGCCGGCGGCGCTTCCGCGTCGTCGAGCCCTACGTCGAGGCGCCGCGCGACGCCGAGGCGCGCGAGCGGCCGCCGCTCCGACGGCCGCCGGGCGTCGCGGCGGAGCGGGCCGCGCGCGCGCACCGGCGGCGGCGGCCCGGTATGCGCTAGTAGGCTTCCTTATAGTCGTCGTCGGTGACGGCCGGGGGGCTGTGGCTGTTGGGCTGGACGCGCGTCACGTTGCCGAGGTCGCTGTGCGCGTGCGCGTTCGGGATCGCGCCGCGGCTCTCCTCGCGGTCGTCGCGCTTGTTCCAGATCCAGTCGTTCGGCCGCATGAGCGACGCGTCGACGCCCTCGACGGAGTAGTGGAGGCAGTGCTCCCATTCGAAGTCGTGGTAGACGTAGGGCACGCGCACGGCGTACTCCGGGTTCGCGGGGTCGAGCAGGTCGCGCCAGACGACGTTCGACAGCGTGCTCGAGTCGAGCGTCGCCTCCAAGTCGTCGCCGACGTCGTCGCTGTCGAGCTCGTAGTCGAACCAGACCAGCTTGTAGGACGGGTGCTGGCCCGGGCACGTGCCGCTGTCCGGGCCGTAGGGCCACGTGCTGTTCGTCATGTTGCCGCTCAACGCGAAGCGCTGCCACATGCGCTCGACCTCCGTGTGCGTCGCGAAGAAGGCCACGTCCATGGGCGAGTTCGACCCGAGCATGTCGCCCGTCAGCACGTCGACGTCGCAGACCGTCCGCAGGAGGCGCAGCTTCTCCGGCGCGCCCAACAGGTCCAGTTTCGCGCGCGCGCGGTCCGCCTCCCGGAAGCCGTCGAACGCGCCCGCGACGACCTGCTTCCAGAGCTTCGAGTCGGCGATGTCCTGGGCGTTTAATGTAGAATTGTCGTAGCCCGCCTGGAGCGCGCCGAGGCCGTGGCAGCGGCAGCCGCACTCCTTCTGCCTCAGGCCCGCGCACTCGCCCCTCGAGGGACACGACTTCGCGCCGCCCATCCACAGATTCTTCTGCAGGTCCGAGGACTTGTCCTTGATCTGGTCCAGGTAGTGGTGGTCGATGACGATCTTGCCGAGCTCGTCGTATTTCGCGCTGCAGTCGCCGAACGCGCCGCCGGCGAAGACGTGGACCGTGCCGTGGGGCGACACCTGAAGCTGGATCATGTAGTCCGCGAAGCTGGTGTACATGCCCTGCTGCTGGGCCCAGGCGACGCAGTCCGGGAACTGGGCGTTGTTCGCGCTGCCGCACATCTTCCGCGACCGCACGACCGTCGGCTCGCCGCGCTGGTTCCAGGGGCTCCGCAGCAGGCCGAAGGCGTTGCCCTGGTGCATCGTCGACGCCTTCTTCTGGCGCAGGAGGCTCAGGGCCGGGTAGGTGCAGACGTCGTCGGTCTGGCCGTAGCAGGACGCGAAGCCGTTCGTTCGGAAGTGGCCCGCGAAGCCGGAGTCGTTGAAGAGCCTCTCCGAGAGCAGGGGCACCTTCGTGTGGGCCCAGGCCCCGTCGACGATGACGCCCGTGTCCTCGTCGGAGGCGCCGAAGAAGTCCGCCGTCCAGACCGGCGACTCCCAGAGTCGCAATAAATCGCGGGACCCGTGCGACTTGTGCTGGCCGTTGGGCGCGCGATCTGTATATAACCACTTGTCGAGCGTGTAGTCCCAGTAGGGCATGGACACGGACGGGTCCACGGCCTGCATGGCCTGCTCAACCATGCCCCCGAGAGCCGCGTGGGCCGTCACGAAGGCGTAGCCCGTCGCGCCGTGGATGAAGTCGCACATGTTATTGCCCGCCAAATCGTTGTGGATGACCGCGACGTGGTGGATGTCCTTGTAGCGGTCGCCGTAGATTTCCACGCCGTCCGCCGTCGACACCTTCCAGAGCGTCGACGCCGCCGCGGCCCAGGCCGCGCGGTCTTCTCTCGTCAGCTGGCGGATCTCCCTCCGGACGTACTTGACGTAGAGCGTGACGTTGAGCGCGCTCGCGACGCCGAGCGCGCCCGTCTCCGCGACCGTGAGGAAGCGGTAGATGCCCGTCTTGTTGAAGCGGACGTTGAGGTCCGGCCCGGCGCCGGACGCGACGCCGCTCCAGGCGTACGTCGCGCCGGCGCCGCCGCCCTCGATCCTTAGGACGTAATCGCGGTGCGGCTCCACGAGGACGGCGTCGGCTTTGCCGAAGAGGAAGGGGTAGTAGGACGTGTTCAGCCGCCCGTAGCCTTCGCTGTAGGCGCCGACGCGGAACGGCGTCGCGGCCTCGCCCGCGGTCGTCGCGTCCGCGGTCGCGAGCGCCGCGACGGGAGGCGGCGGGCCGCGCGTCGCGGCGCCGACGAGCAGCGCCGCGGCGACGGCGCCGGCGACGACGGCGGCGCGGGGCCAGCGCCGCCGGTCGCCGACGGCGATGCCCTCCGGCGCCGGGCTGCCGGCCTGCTGATAGCCGGCCTCCATCACTTAATATGCTGCCCCGGCGCAGGATTCGTGAAGTCGTGGGTGCCGCGCAAGCAATGTTAGTAGAAACGCGCGGGCTTGGCACTCGGGCGCCCCCCTCTCACGTCTCCATGGCGTCGGCCGCGGGCGCGTCGTCGACGGCCATGTTCTCGGCCTGCGCGGCGGCGGCGTCGATCTCGACGGTGTCGAGGTACTTCTGGACGTCGCCGTCCTCGATGATCTGGGTGGCGGCCTCGCCGGCGGCGGCGTCGAAGGACACGATGGCGAGGCTCGCCGACGCGGCGTCGAGCTCCTTGTCGCCCGCGACGCAGCCCGCCAACCCCTTCAACGCGTGCTTGCAGAGCTCGTCGACGCCGCAGCCCTTGAAGGCGTCGACGTGCTTCTCGAGGTAGGTCTTGGCGCTCTGGGCCCGCGCGCCGATGGCGACGGCGACGTACTCGTTGTAGTTGCCCGACGGGCACGTCTCGTAGAGGTGCGGGCCCGTCGCGTCGACGCAAGCGACGAGGAGGCCGACGCCGTAGGGCCGCCGCACGTACATCTGCGTGCAGCGCTGGTACTTGTCCGCGATGTCGAGGACGAGGCGCGCGCCCTGGAGCGGCGCGCCGTAGACGTAGCGGTGGTTGAGGCACTCGGTCCGCATCGTCTTGGCGAGCGTCCGCGCGTCGGCGTTCAGGCCCGCGACGGCGATGGTCATGTGCTCGTCGATTTTCAGGAGCTTGCGCTGGTAGCCCGACAGCTCGTTGGGCTGGCGCTTGAGGGCGGCCAGCACGACGCAGCCCTCGCCGACGATGCCGAGGCACGCGGACCCCTGCTTGACGGCCTCCATGGCGTACTCGACCTGGAGGAGGCGACCCTGGGGGCTCCACACCGTCACGTCCGTGTCGTACTGGGAGCGGAACATGGTCGCGGACGCGGGGGCGGCTCAGGCGCCCCGGTTCCCCTGCGCGCGCGACGACTTGGCCGTCGAAAGGCGCTCACTCGAGCAGGCACAGACCGCGAGCGTCTCGTGGGCGCCAGATTTTGCCCCGGCGGCGACCCGGCGTCGTCGCCGCGCGCTGGCGCAGGCGCGCGCCGATCCGGACCCCTAGCACCCACACGGACCCATCCTCCGGAGTGTGCACAGCTCCTGCCGACCAACATACCCAGTAGGTTTTAAACACGCCGCGTCACCCCGCGGCCTCGCGCGCGGCCTCGTCGGTGAGGTACCGGAGGATCGCCTCCGTGCCCGGCCCGTCGACGTCGTCGTCGTCGCCCGCGAGGACGCCGCGGAACGCGTCGAGGGCGCCGTCGTCGCGGTCGACGAAGCGCAGGCTCCGGTCCGGGTCGCCGGCGTCGCCGTCGAAGAGCGCCGCGCGGTCGCCTGGGCAGGACAAGGGTGATTCAACGTCGCTTCAACGTGAGTGTTCCGCGCGCGCGCGTTCCGGGAAAAGCATCCACGCTTCGAGACCGTTCCGAGAGATGATCGCTCGTCCAAAAATCAGCCGAAACGAGTGGAAAACGGCCGAGATATGAGCCTTTGAAGTTGGGAATTTCGCTCTCTTGTCCTGCCCTGGCGATCGCCCGACGCGCGGACGCAGGCCTCGACCTCGCGCAGGAACTCCGGCGCGTCGTCGGCGTAGGCCCGCGCCGCCGCCGCGTTCTTCGGCGCCTCGTAGCCCTCGAAGCCGTCCTTGATGTAGAAGATCTTCTTGAGGAACGTGAGCACGGTCACGACGTAGTGCTTCGCCGGGTCCCACTCCGGGTAGGCGAACTTGACGTCGAGCTCGCCGCTCTCCGCGTCGACGAGGGGGCTGTAGATGCGGCTCGTGAAGAAGACGCGCGGCCACGCGCCGACGTCGTTGTACTCGGGCGGCAGCTCGACGCGGAACTTGAAGACGCCGCTCGCGTACATGCCGCGGCGCACGAAGATGACGCCGTGCCACGTGCGCAGGTCGGCGAAGGACGGCACGACGTAGATGCCGCCGGGGCTGTTCTGCTTCAGGTGCTTGTACTCGACGGTGAGCTTGTAGTCCTTGATGGCCTGGGCCCGCCGCGCCTCGATGCCCGACATCTGTTGTGGTGTGCTGCGTGGTCCCTCTCGGGTGCGGCGGAGTCCTGCGGTCGGCGCGGCGGCGCGTGGCACGTCTGGTGGCGGCTTACGGCGCAGCGCGAGGCGCGCGAGCGCACACCATCGTTGTGGCAAAAGACTCGACCGGCCGGTCCAGTTTAGCGGACGGAGCCATGCTCGTCGCGCTCCTCCTCGCGCACGGCGCAGCGTTGAGCGCGCCGCGCGCAGCCTTGAGCACGCATCGCGCGCAACGCACGGCCCTCTCTGCGAAAAAACGCGACTACATGAGCGGCGGCCTCGGGTCGAGCAAGCAGGAGAAGTTCGCCCAGCTCTGGCGCAACCGCAACGACCCCGAGGCCGAAGCGGAGGCGCCGCCGACGGACCTCGCGGCCTGGGAGAAGGAGATCAAGCGCGCCGAGGCCGCCGACGCTTTGGTGCCCGACGCGAACTGGCGGCTCCGCGGCGCCGCGGGCAAGGCGGCCGGCGCGGCGACGTCGGACACGGCGCGGTCGCTCGCGGCGGGCCGCGCCGTCTCCTCCGGCGCCTGGACGGAGCTCGTCGGCAGCGACGGCGCGGGCTACGCGGCGGCCGGCGGCGACGGACGCCGCGGCGCAGGCGCTCCACGACAAGCTGCCGCGCAAGGTCGCCTACGTCGTCGCCGTCGCCACCGGCGACGCCGCGGGCGCGGCGAAGCGGCGGAAGAAGCGGCTCGGCGGCAAGCTCGCGAGCCTCTACGACCCGGGCCGCGGCTTCCCCGGCGCCTGCGGCGTCGGCGCGGAGGCGCGCTGCCTCGTGCTCGCGCCGCCGCACCCGTCGCCCGACGCGCACACCATCGTCGCCAAGTTCCCCGCCGACGCCGCGGCCGCGGCGTCGCTCCCCGACGCGATCACCTCGGCCCTCGCGGAGAAGCGGATCCTCAACGCGAACGGCATGAAGCGGTCGTAACGTGACTCTCTAACGTGACTCCGGTACGTTCGGAGCGCTGTTACACCGACGACTGGCGGCGGAAGCTCAGGGAGGGCCGCCAGCCCGTCGACCGGGACCGCGCCGCGCGCGGTCCCCCGGGGGGCGACGCCGGGGGGCGATCTCGCGGCGACTCGGGCGGCGCGGCGGACCGGAGGACCGCGGCGCGCGTCCGGGTCCCGACGGCGCCGAAGGCGCGCGTCTTCGCGAGCGCGAGGATGACGGCGACGCGCTTGTGCCCGTGGAGCCGCGCGAGCGAGAGCGGCGTGTGGCCCTCGAAGAGCGAGCCCGGCGGGAGCTTCGACGCGCGCTCGACGCCCTCGGCGGCGACGAGGGCGGCCGCGGCGTCCGCGTGGCCTTTCCACGCCGCGCAGTGGAGCGCCTGGAAGCCGTGCGCGTCGCGGAGGTTCGGGTCCGCGCCCGAGGCCACGAGCAGCGCGACGACGGCCGCCCGGCCCTTGCGCGCCGCGAGCACGAGCGCCGTGCAGCCGCCGTCGTCGCGGCGGTCGACGTCCGCGCCGTGCGCGACGAGCACGCGCGCGACGTCCGCGTGGCCGCGCGCCGCCGCCGCGTGGAGCGCCGTCGTGTGCCGCGCGCCGCCGTCCGGCGACACGCCGCGCGCGAGGAGGAATTCCACGACGTCCGCGCGGCCGCGCTTGCAGGCCAGCATCATCGCGACGCGCCGCGGCGGGCCCCGGGGCCGCCGCGGCGCCGCCGCGGCCTCCTCCGGCTCGTCGCCGAGCATCCCGTCGACGACGTCGCGCCAGTCGCCCGGCGCCTCGGGCGGCGCCGCGCCGTACCAGAGCAGCGAGAGCCAGCTCGGTCGCTCCGGGACGTCGCCGGGGACTTCGAGGGGCCCCGGGGGCACCAGGCCCTCGCAGACGCAGCACGTGCCGTCGCAGAGCTCGCAGGGCGCGCCGACGCGGCACGTCGGGCAAATCGGGCAGCCGCAGCGCCGGTCCGCCGGGTAGCCCGACCGGGCGTCGACGTGTGTCGCGACGTCGCGATTCTCGCAGCCCGCGGACCACGTGCCCCGGGCGCACAGGCACGCGGACCGCTTGCCGCGGAGCCGCAGGTTGTCGTCGCCCGTGGCGCCGCAGGCGTAGCACCACGCGGCGCCGCAGGCCGGGCAGCCGCCCGTCGACGGCGAGATGTGGTGGCACGCGTGGCCGTGGAAGTGCGTCGTCCGCGCGCCGCAGCCCGGGCAGCCCCGGGACGTGAGCCGCACGAGGCGCGACGTCGTCGGGTCCCGGGTTCTGTTCGCCCGCGCCTCGCAGGAGCTGAAGAGGAAGCCGTGGCCGTCCCAGGGCTCGCGGCAGGCCGCGCAGCTCTCGTAGCCGCATCCCGCGCAGGGGACGCGCGCCGGCGCGTCCGCGACGGCCACGTCGGCGACGGCGCCGCAGCGCGGGCAGGCCAGGCGCCGCTCGCGCGGGATCAGCGCCGCCGCCATGAGCGCGCCGAGCGCGCCGACCTCCTCGTCCGTGAGCGCTTCGACCGGCGTCGGCGGCGCGCCGCGCGTCGCGCGGTCGTCGGGCAGGAGCGCCGCGCCCTTGTCGCGGACGTTTCGGGCCGCGTCGAGGTCGACGCGCGCGCCGCACCCGGGGAAGACGCAGGGCACGCCGCCGGACGTGACGCGCCGCCTCTCGCCGAGGGCGTCGCGAAGGATCTGGCTCGTGCAGCCGACGCAGATCTCGTGGCCGCAGTCGGCGACCTTGCAGAAGGCGTAGTCCGGCCAGGTCTCCGCGCACGCGACGCACTCGCGCGCGACCATCGAAAAGTCCGTGCAGCTGCAAAGGCACCAAGCCTCCGCGCCTACGGTGCCTCACCCGCGGGGCTGCCGCCAGACGGGGGTGCGGCCATATGAAAATTCAACATGCCACATCCCAAAGCACTGTCCCAAAGGTGCCGCTCTCGCCTCAGGCCATCACGGAGGCGAAAGAAGCGTCTATGGGCAACAAGCTGAGCGCTGCGGGCCTCGGGAACGACGACTCGTCGCGCCGCAAGGCCGAGCGCTCCCAGCTCAAAAAGAAGGACCTCAAGAAGGAACAGGAGCAAAAGGCCAAGGAGCGCAAGGAGCGCCTCAAGGCCCTCGAGGACGCGCGCGCGGGCCACGGCAAGCGCACGTCCCGGGGCGCCGCGGAGCTCGACGCGCTCAAGAAGCAGCAGTCCGTGCGAACCGACCCCGGCGCCGCGTGGCCCGAGCCCAAGTGAGCATGGCGTCGCTCGCCTACGCGTCCGAAACCGGCACGGCCAAGGACCTCGCGTGGCGCTGCTGGTCCTACCTGTCGCTCCGGGGCGTCGACGCCGCGGAGCCCCGGCCCCTCGACGACGGCGATGTATTTGGGCGACCGGACGCGCCGCTGACCGTCGTCTTCGCGGCGACCTGCGGCGACGGCGCGTGCCCCGGCGACTCCAAAAAAACGTGGGCGCGGCTCCTGTCCAAGGCCGCGCCGCGCCTCGACGGCGCCCGCTACGCCCTCTACGGCCTCGGCGACGCGCGCTACGGCCACAAGTTCTGCGCGTTCGCGCGGAAGCTCGACGCGCGCCTCGCGCAGCTCGGCGCGGCTCCCGCGGTGCCGCGCGCGCTCGGCGACTCCGCGACGGCCGCGGGCGTCGAGGGGCCCCTGGCTTCCTTCCTCGCGGCCCTCGCGGGGTCGCTGGGCGTCGACGACGGCGACGGCCGCGTCGGCGACGAGGCGCCCGCGTCCGCGGAGGCCTACGCGCCGGGCTACGCATCCAGGAAAACCGACGCTCCCGCCGACGACGGCGACGGCTACGACAGCGCCGCGCTGGCCCTGGGCTGCTTCGACGCGTCGCCGCCCGCGGCGGCGACGCTGGAGGCGACGGCGCGGCTCACGGCCGACGACTGGTGGCAGGAGGTGCGGCACGTCACGTTCTCGACGGCCGCGGCGTACGGCGCGGGCGACGTCGCCGTCGTGCTGCCGCGCAACGCCGACGCGGACGTGGGCCGCGCTTTGGCCATCCTCCGCCGGCGCGACGCGGCCCTGGGCCTCGACGAGACCTTCGCGTTCGAATCGCGCCGGGGCTCGCAGTTCCGGCCGCCGCGGCCGCCGCTGCCCGGCGCCGCGACGCTGCGCCGCGTCCTGAGCGCCTGCCGCGACCTCGGCGCGCCGCCGCGGCCCGAGGCCCTGGGCATCATGGCCCTCTTCGCGAGCGACGCGGAGCAGCGCGACAAGCTCGTCGAGCTCGCGACGGCCAAAGGCCGGAACTTCTTCCGCGAGTACGTGAGGTCGGAGCGGCGGTCGCTGCTCGACGTGCTCGAGGACTTTGACAGCGCGGCGCCGCCAGTCGACGCGCTCCTCGACGCGCTCGACTGGCTGCGGCCGCGGCAGTACTCCATCGCGTCGCCGCGCGGCGGCGAGTCGCTCGAGCTCTGCGTCGCTCGCGCGCGCTACGACACGCCCCTGGGCCAGCGGCGCTTCGGGCTGGCGTCGTCCTGGCTCTGCGGCCTGCGACCGGGCGCGCGCGCGCTCGTCGCGGTGAAGCGCGGCGCGTTCGCGGCGCCGCCGGACGCGGCGCCGCTCGTCTTCGTGGGCCCGGGCACGGGCGTCGCGCCCGCGCGGGCCATGATCGCCGCGCGGGCGCCCGGGGCGCGCACGCTCCTCTTCTTCGGCTGCCGCGACGAAAAAAAGGACCGGCTCTACGCCGACGAGTTCGCGGAACGGTACCCGGGCCTCGACGTCGACGTCTCCGTGTCGCGCCACGCGGAGCCCGCGAAGCGGCGCCGCGTCACGGCCGCGCTCCGCGCGCGCGGCGCCGAGGTCGTCGACCTGCTCCTCACGGGCGGCGCCCACTTCTTCGTCGCGGGCAACGCGCAGATGGCGTCCGACGTGACGGACGTTTTGCTCGACGTCCTCGTCGCGCACTGCGCCCAGCTCGACGCGAAGAAGGCCGGCGCGCTGCTCCGCAAGCTCGACCGCGAGAAGCGCTTCGCCGTCGAGGGGTTCGGCTGAGCGCTCGGGCGTAAGGGACGGCGCTGGCGTAGCCTTGGCGTGCGCGAGGCGGTCGACTTGGGGGTCGACGCGCGGCGCGCTCGAGGCCTCGCTCGACCGGCTCGTGACCGGCTCGCCGCTCACGCTCACGAGCTTCCGCGACCCAGCCAGCGAATCCCACCAGAAGCGAGCAAAATGGACGGCCCTACGCGCGCTTCTGCGTCCCCGTTTTGCAACACGCGCGCCCCCCTCTCGCCCGCCATCATCTCCTCGTCGACGCCCAAAGTTTTTCTACAAAAACCGCGGCGATTCGATCGAGAAGTTCGAGACTGTTTCAATAGGTACATCAAAGTGTTCAGCGGCGTCATGGGCATGTATGGTATGCGCCGGCGTCACACACGCTCGGGAGTACCTCCGTCCCCGCGAAAATCTCGACTCGTCCGCCCGCCTCGCGTCGCGCGCGAGCCGCCGCGACTCGGCGCGGAAGGATACGCCGAATCCGCCCGCGGTGAAGCCAGAGAAGCCCCCCCCCAACGGTCCACCGGCCCGGCCCTGTTCTGGAAGCACTCCCGCCCGCCCGCAGGCGCGCAGATGCTCTTCGTGCCCCAGAAGATGGTCACGGACCACTTCGACGCGCCGGCGACGCCGCTGCTCCAGTTCTGGATCCGCGGCTCGTCGTGCGCGTTCCTCGGCCTCGTCTACACGCTCTACACGAAGGTGCCCGTCGCCGAGGCCCTGCCCATCGCGACGGCCGTGTCCTTCGCCTGCGGCGCACTCTACCCGTGGAACGCCAAGTTCGGCTACATCTCGCCGGGCCTGCCCGTCAAGTACCCGATGCACTACGTGCCCGAGATCCTCATGGTCGCGCTCACGGTCCTCGGCATCAAGGCCATGATGTAAGGGGATCCCAGCAGCAGCGACACCCGCCGCTCCCCGCCGCGGCGCCCGCAACGGGCGGTCCGCCGGGTCCTAAGAGAGTCACATCACACTATGTCCGCGTCGCGGTCGCGGTCGCGGTCGCGGGGGCGCGTGACCTAGTACGCGCCCCGGTGGAGGTCGTCCCGCGCGGCGACGAGCGCCTGGGCCTCCGCGGGCTGGAGGTGCATGTCGGCGACCAAATCCGCGGCGCTGAGGTAGCTGAGCGTGTCGAGGTCGATCTCCTCGGCCGCGAAGACGCCGTGGAGGTGCTCGAGGCGGCACGACGCGAGGAGGCCCCGGAGGTCGCGCGGCGGCGCGGCGGGCCACTCCTCGGCGGGCCGCGGGGATGGGCGCGAAGTGGCGCGGCGAGACGGCGCGCGACGCCTCCATGGCGCGCTCGACGTCGGCCGCGTCGTAGTCGATGCCGGAGCCGCGGCCCCAGTGCTGCGCCGGCTGGAACTCGGCCGCGGAGAGCGCGAGCGCGCGCTCGAGGTCCGCGTCGAACTCCGAAGTCTCCGCGGGACCGCCGCCGCCGCTCTCGCGCAGGCTCTCGGCGATGACGCGGTCGAGCTCGCGGGCCTCGCGCGCGCGGGCCTCGTCCTCGGCCGAGCGCCGCGGTGGCGGCCGCGGCGCGGCCGCGCGCTCGGCCTGCTGCGTCGCGGCCCACTTGGCGCTGCCCACGGGCGCCGCGGGCGCCCGGGGCTTCTCCTTGCGCTCCGACGGCAGGTCGTCGTCGGCCGACAGGCCGAGCGCGATGCGCTCGCAGCGCGGGGAGCAGTAGGAGCTGCCGGGCTTCGCGGCCTTGGCGCATTTGAAGCCGATGTCGTCCTCGGCCCGGAGGCAGCGGCGGACCTTCGCGGGCTGGCGGAAGTTCTGCGTGGCCTTGCCCTGCTTGTTCGTGATGCTGCACACCGCGGCGTTCTTGTCCGCGACGCGGGCCGGTGCGCCCTTGGCCTTGGCGCCCGACTTGGGTTTGGCGCCCGTGTTTTCGACGAACGCGAAGCGGTCGAGGCCGAAGGTCGTGACGAGCTTGTTCGCGCGCTTGTCGCAGAGGCCGTCGCAGCTCTCCTTGAACGTCGCGACCCAGTTGGCCAGAAAGTAGAGCTTCATCTTGCAGCGCGGGCACCGGCGGCCGTCGGCGGGCGGCGCGTCGAGGAGTTGGCACTCCGTCGGCATGGCGTCCCACTTCGTCCAAAAGTCCTCGTCGTGCTCGAGGCGCATCCTCGCCGCCCAGGCGAGGCCGTTCTCCTTCTTCTGCTTGTGCTGCGCGGAATCGTGGCGGGACATGGTCGCGAGTTGGCGCGCGGCAGGCCCCTCAGATCGAAAGGCCAGGCCCAGACGCCGCTTCGCACGGCACCCGCTTTTGGAAATCCAGAGGCCATTTGTTTGACGCTCACAAAAGCAAAGTTTACCCATGTTTTGATGGCTTCGGACGAAAGCACGCGGTCTCGGACGAAAGCACGCGGTCCGACGAACCTCGAAGAGACACGCGATGGGCATGTAATCACCAAAGGCAGCCCCCTAGCGCCGCGCGCCTACCACGGCGCCCATGGCCCCCGCGGCGACTCCCGAGGCGCGCAACAAGGGCTGCACGCTGCAAAAGAAGCGACGCGAAACGAATTGCAACTCGGCGAGAACGGGTGGTTTTAGGGGGTCCTGTGGGTCGTGATCGGGCCACGCGACCCGAATTTGGCTGCCTCGGACGCGGTGCAGCGTCGGAGATCGTTCATAGACACCCCGGGTGCCTTCCGTCGCGCGGGTTTGGCCGTGGAGGCCCAGGTTGTCGATAGAGAGTGCCCCGAGGTTGTGCGCCGCGGCCTCGCGCCGCGCCGTCCCGGGGCCGGAGGTCGCAAAAGTAAGGTAATAAAAGTTGCGGAACCCATTCCTGGTACCATGGGGCGGCCAAAAACGCTCGAATATTACGTTACTTCGACGGCGCGCCCCTTCCAGCCCACCGCCGCGAGCGCGGACGCAGTGTCGCGTAACTCGGCAAAGACGTCATGAAATAGGACCGCGTCTTCGACGACGCAGCCCCCAAGACGCGCGCGCAGGGCGCCGCCGGCTTGGCGCGGGCCGAGCGGCCCGCAGTGGGGCGGCACGGGGCTGCCGAGCGGAAGGAGTTCTCCATAAGACCGAGTTCCAAAAGCTCCTTTTCGATGATATCAAGCGGCCGTGTTCGGTGCCCCAAGCTGTCGGCGATGCCCTGCGCTTGCAGTTCACCACCGGCTCGACGAACCGGCGCGACCTTACGCGCGCCCGCTCAGACCTGCGCCTGGAACGTCGCGCCCGGCGGCAAACCCGGCGGAATCTGGACCTGGGCTTGCCGGCCGTCGGGCAGGCCGAACATGCAGACCGCGCCCGGCGCGGCGCCCGGCGGCACCTGGAGCGTGACGACCTGCGGCTGCGCGATCACCTGGGCGACGGGCGCCTGGGGCTGCATCTCCATCGGCGGCGCCATCATCTGCTGCGGCGGCGCCATCATCTGCTGCGGCGGCGCCATCATCTGCTGCGGCGGCGCCGCCATCTGCTGCGGCGCGGGCGCGACCTGCTGCGCCGACACGTTGGACGCCACGAGCCCGTCGACGAGCATCGGCGAGTCGCTCAGGATGACCACCGGGTATTTCTCCGTGAGCGACGCCCAGGACCTCTTGTCGAAGTCCTCCCAGCCGTTCCGCTCCATGTAGTCCGGCGTCACGTGGCCGCCCATGAGCGGGCTGAGCGCGATGGACGGCGGCGCGCCCTCGACCATGCCGAGCGCGGCGACGGCCTCCCCCAGCTGGAAGCAGGCCTCGGAGGCGCGCAGCTGCTTGTTGCCCGACCCGAAGAGGTGCCACTCCTGCGTGGACCTGCCGTGCCTCGCCATGAGCTGCAGGAGGCCCGGCGACGGGTCGCTGCCCTGCCCGAGGAAGAAGTCGTAGGAGCCGGACCGCTCGCCCGCGTCGGTCTCCGAGAAGACCTGGACGGGCGTCGTCGCCGCGTTGATGTAGACGGAGCCGCCGACGTCGTCCGCGAGGAAGAAGTCGCGGCCCATGCGCTCCTCGACGACGGTCACCCAGCGCCGGTCGTCGCCGCTCTGGACGAGCTCCTCGACGCGGACCTCGTAGTAGACGCAGAGCTTGCCCGAGATCGGGGCCTGGAGGCAGCCCGAGTGGGCGGCCATGGCGCAGCGCCCGACGATCTTCTGCACCTCGCCGGTGCGCGCGTTGCTCGGCAGCGTCCCGGGGAACTTCGACAGCACCTTGCTGATCCGCTGGTCCTGCGACACGCAGCAAAAGCACACGTTGCCCATGGCTGCAGGCAGCGCGGCGAGCTCGAGCTCGAGACGAGCAGTGGGCGCTGCCCCGATCGAGCAGTGCAAACACCACGGTGTTCAACAACATCTGTTTTTGATGCGTCTGTCTGGCAAACGTGGGGCAGCCTGCTTTTTGTTCGGACAGACGCCGTGCGTCGCGCGCCTGGCGCCGGGTTCGCGGTCCGCAGCGGTCCGCGGACGTGCGTGACCCGTCCCGCGCCTCGCGCATCACCCGTCCCTCGCCCGCGACGTTCGCGCTCCGGCAGCCCCGGAGGCGCGCAGGCGCCATGCGGAAGGGGACATTCATCCTCCTGGCGGCCGTCGCGCGCGCCGCGGCGGAGGGCGCGCCGTGGACGGCGGCGGCGGGCGCGTCGATGTCGACCGGCGCGTCGATGTCGACCGGCGCGTGCCAGTCGCGGTGGACGGCCGCGGTGCTCGAGCACTGGCGGGGCTGGGAGGAGGCCCTGCCGCGGCCGACGATGCGCTGGCGGTCGCTCGGCAACGCGTCCTTCTCGGGCAAGCGGCGCGTGAAACTCCTCGCCAAGCACTACCCGAAGATCGGCGACCTCGAGCGCCCCGCGGACGTCGACGACGCGCGGGAGCCGGACGGAGCGCTCCTGCGGGCCGGCTTCGCCGCCTTCGTCTTCGTCGTCCTCCTCTGGCGGTGCAACGACGACGCCTATTTCGAGGAGCGCCGTTAAGGATTACATGCCCCCGACGTCCCGCCACGCGGCCCGGTTCGCCGTGGCCTTGACCGCGGCGACGTAGTCGCGGACGCGGCCGTGG
>NW_008705573.1:1134854-1154146 GCF_000186865.1 Aureococcus anophagefferens | reverse complement strand
TCGCGCCGCGCGGCAGGCGGCCAACGCGTCGGCGACGGACGTGACGCCGCAGACCTTGGCCAGGGGCCGCGTCGCCTCGTCGGCGACGGACACCGAGGCCTCGACCGTCCCTTTCAGCTCCGCGACGAGGCGCGCGGGGTCGCTGCTCCGCATGAGCGCCTCGCCGACGAGGACGCACTCGACGTCTTTGAGCGCCACCACCTCGGAGCGCATGGACACGCCGCTCAGGGACGCGAAGACCAGGTCCTCCGACGCGCCCCGGGATCGCGCGTAACTCATCAACCGCTCCGTCGTCGACATGTCGAGCTTGAAGGAGTGCAGGTTGCGGTTGTTGATGCCGATGCACTCGACGCCGGGGCAGTCGAGGGCCAACGCCATCTCCGCCTCCGTGTGGACTTCGACGAGCGCCATGATGTTCTGCGCCGCGCACGCCTCGACGAGCGCGCGGAGCTCCGACTTTTCGAGGCACGCGACGATCAGCAGCACGCAGTCCGCGCCGTAGGCCCGCGCCTCCAGCACCTGCACGGGCCGCGACACGAAGTCCTTGCGCAGCAGCGCGGGCCGCCGCGCGCCGAGCCCGTGGACCGCCTCGCGCGCCGCGTACAAATCGTCGAGCGAGCCCTGGAACCAGTCGGGCTCCGTGAGCACGGAGATCAAGGACGCGCCGGCGGACGCGTAGAGCGACGCGACGTCGGCGATGGCCGCGTCGACGTTGATGGGGCCCTTGGACGGGCTCGCGCGTTTGAACTCGGCGGCGATCGCCACGCTATCGCCCGCCGCGTCCGCGCGGAGCCGCTTCGCGACGTCCATGGGCGCGCCGACGGCGGCGTCGACGGCGGCGACGCGCTCGCAGAGCACCCTCTCGTAGGCCGCGTCGCGCGTCTCCGCGAGGGCCGCGCAGCGCGCGTTGATGGTCTGGAGCGTGCTCATGACGTGGTCCGCGTCGCCGAAGCCCAACAGGTGGCCCGCCTCCGCCTCCGTCGACCGGAGCGGCGCCGACGCGCGGGGCGACCGCGGCGCGCCGAAGGCGCAGGCCGCGGCCACGACCACCGCGGCTCGCAGAGTTGCACAAGTCATCGCGTCGCGCTTCACCTTCGCTTCACCTTCACGGACCATGTTGTACTGCCTCTCCGTCTCTGAAGCTGCCCGTATCTCCTCGCTTCCAAGGACGATCGTCGTGATGGTGTACGGGGCCACGGCGCCCGCCGGGCCGCTGGCGGCGCCGACGCGACGGCGGCGCGGCGTCGCCGGCCTTTTTGTGGCGACGCTGGGCGGCTCCCTGCTCCTCGGGCTGCGCGTCGCCGGGCCGAGCCGCGCCCGGCTCGCGGCGCTGGTCGCGAGGCCGCACACACAAACCCTGGTGGACCCCGTGGACATCCGAATCGCCGTGAGTAACGAGTACGGGCCCTGCGAGACGGACAAGTACCCCTTCCTCTACGGCATCGACGACGCGTTGCTCGTCGAGCCCCACAAGACGACGTCGCTGACGATCGAGAACTCCGTCGCGGGCGCGGCGTACGCGTGGACCGCGGGGCCCTACGCGAACCCGAACGACGGCGTCGACGGGCCGTCGATCACCGTGACCTACACGAAGACGGGCGTCCACGCGTTGAGCGTGGAAGGCACCGTCGACGGCACCGCCACGACGCACCGTTTTACGGTTTACGCGAAATACGTCCGGCGCGAGGTCCGCGGCCTCAAGGACCGGGACCGCCTCGCGTTCCTCATGGCGGCCAAGGAGGTCTGGTCGCTGAGCACGGTCGAGGGCCAGGCGTTGTACGGGGACCGCTTCAAGAACATCGACCACCTGACGTTGATCCACAACGACTTGGCGGGCAACGACCAGTGCGACTTCATCCACGGCCAGACGGGCTACGCCTTCGTCAACGCCCACGCGGCGCTGGGCAACATGCTCGAGCAGTCCCTCCAGTCCATCGACCCGGAAGTGTCGCTGCCCTACTGGGACTACTCCATCGACAAGTGGCTCTCAGGGCAGCACAAGAGAGCGAAATTCCCAGCTTCAAAGGCTCCGATCTCGGCCGTTTTCCACTCGTTTCGGCTGATTTTTGGACGAGCGATCATCTCTCGGAACGGTCTCGAAGCGTGGATGCTTTTTCTGGAACGCGCGCGCGCGGAACACTCACGTTGAAGCGAAGGTGAATCACCCTTTTGCTGCCCAGGTGGCTCTACACGGACCGCGACGACGCGACGGGCGACCGGCTCTCGACGTCCAAGGACCTGCTGAACCTCTGGGAGTCGCCGATCTGGAGCGCGGACTACTTCGGGAGCGCGGACCCGGACACGGGCGTCATCCGCGACGGCGCCTGGGCCTACACCGAGGTGCCCGTCATCTCCGCGAAGCTCCTCAACGAGAGCGGCTTCAAGGGCCACTTCAAAACCCACGGCTTCGCGTCCTGCGTCGGCCAGGACGTCGAGGTCTGCGAGCAGCTCTGGCGCGCGGGCTTCCGCTTCGACATGGACGAGGGCGTGGACGAGGGCGAGCTCGCGGGTTTCACCGAAGACCGCACGGGCGTGGCCGAGCGCCACCTCGGCAACTCCTTCGGCCTGTTGCGGTCCCCCTGGAACATGCGCGCCGAGCCGACCCTCGTCCGCAGCCGCAAGATGTGCGGCACGGCGAACAACGCCCAGTTCCCGGACTGCACGTCGTTCATCGCGCAGCAGCGGCTGTACGACACGTTCGAGGACTACGTCGTCAACCTCCAGGTGTCGCCCCACGGCACGGTCCACGTCTTCACGGGCGGCGCTTTTGGTTCTTGTTCCGAGACCTTCGGCGACCTGTCGAAGCACGTCGACAACGCGGGCTGGGTCGAGCAGATCAAGTCGAAGAGCAGCGACGTGCAAAAAAACCTCTGGATGGACGGCCTCAAGTCGTGCCCCGCGCGCGGCGAGTGCCTCGGCATGGCCCAGGACGAGTGCTCCTGCCACTGCGTCGAGGTCGAGCACATGCTCCAGCACGAGGGCGCGAACAACGTGAGCTCGACCTACACGTGGCAGCGGTTCCTGCAGATCACGCTCGACGGCTACCGCCACGAGCGCAGCGCCCGGGACTACCTGGAGTCGTTGCCGGAGCCCGCGAAGCTCGACATCCTCAAGGACGTCTGCGTCGACGTGCTGACGGGCGACATGCTCGGGTCGAACTCGCCCTACGACGTCGCCTTCTTCGCGACGCACGTCGCCGTGGAGCGCCTCTGGCAGCGCAAGGCCCTCTCGGGCAATTTTAGCGACATGACCTGGCCCGGGCAGTCCAAGGCGACGGCGAACACGCCCCTCTGCCCGGGCCAGAAGGCGGGCTACAAACTCGTCTGGTTCGACTACGAGCTGGACGGCGCGCCGGCGATGAACTCGTCGGGCCTCACGAACGTCGCGTGGCGCGACCTGCTCAACCCGGCGAACCCGACCTACGCGGCCCACATCCCCTACGTCTACGACTCCTTCGCCTGGGACCACTGCCTCAACTACGTGACCGTGAATTCGAGCCTCGCGGAGACGGGCATCGACGCCTCTTTGATGGGCGCGGACCAGTGGGTCTGGAACGCGGCCCCCGGCCGCGACGCCGAGGTCGCCTACCAGTACCGGGACCCCGTCCACGACCGCGTCTCCCAGGCGCTGGAGGCGCTGGGCGGCGACGACGACGACGTCGAAAGGCCCGCGGACCGGCAGCCGCCGGCGCGGCCGCCGGCGTTCAGCGACGACGACCGCGTCTTCGACGCTCTAACCGGCGAGGCGCTCCACCGCACGGCCTGCACGGAGGGCTGCAACTGCAGCACGCTCACGGAGCCCGCGCTCCGGGGCATGGACGTGACGACGTACTTCCCCGACTCGGGCAGCGGCTCCGTGTCCGAGGGCTCCGCGGAGTTCCAGGCGGAGTTCGGCGGGTTCCTCTATTATTTCGCCAACGCGACGAACCGGGACACGTTCCGGGCGAACCCCGTCGACTACCTGCCCATGTACGGCGGTTTCTGTTCCTACGGCATCGCGACCGAGTACGAGTCCGACGGCTTCTACTGGAACGCGTCGAACCTGGGGCCGCCCATCTCGACGTCGGACTACAAGGTCATCAACGGGTCGCTCTACATGTTCATGTCGTCGACCGTGGCCGAGGACTTCGTGGCCCAGGTCGACCTCATGATCGAGTGGGCGAACTCGCGCTGGAGCAAGTGGTTCCCGGACCCGGCGACGCCGCTCGTCAACACGGCCTGCGTCTGCTCGAACACGGAGGACGACGACGACGGCGTCGAGCTCTGCTACTGGTAGTCGCCTTCGTTTTTAAACTCGCTTTTTCTTAGCCGGGCCGCCGCTTCTTCCCCCGGCCCACGTTGATGCCGCCGACGAGGTTCAGGCGCATGCAGAACTTGAAGAAGGAGGTCCGGTCCATGCCCCGGGCGTCGCGCTGGGTCGTCGCGAGGCCCGCGTAGCTTTTTTCCCAGTGGCGCTCGATGAGGGGCGTCGTCCAGTTGTCGTAGGCGACGCGCGGCATCACGGGCGGCGGCAGCGTCGCAAGGAGCGCCTCGAGCTCCGCGAAGGCGAGGAAGCCGTCGCCGTCTTCGTCGCCCTTCACAAAAAGGACGTCCGCCGCGGCGCGCCGCTTCGTCAGGTCCGGCCCGCCGGAGATGCCCGGGTTGATCCACGGGAACGCGCCCGCGGGCGCCCTCTTCGGGTCGAGGTGCAGGAACGGCCCGAGCCGCTCCCAGCCCTCGCCGCGCATGACGTCCATCACTAAAAGCTGGCAGCAGGGGATCAACCGCAAGACCTTGGCGTAGTGCTCGAGGTAGCGCTTGCGGTAGAGGTGCGCGTCGAAGGCCACGGCGCCGAAGGCCGACGCGCGATTCCGGCCGATCGTCGTCCCCCGGATGGGCCGCGAGAACTGCTGGAAGGCCGACCGCCCCCAGTCGTCCAGGCGCCGCGTCGTCAGCACAAACAACGCGTCGGGGTGGGCCGCGAGGAGCTCGTCGACGAAGGCCGCGGTCGGCAGGTCCGTGCCTCCGGTATGGCGAGCGAAGAGCCGCTTCGTCCGCGCGGCGACCGCCGAGCCCCGGCGCGCCGCCTCGCCGCCGGCCCAGAACTCCAACACGTCGGCCTCGCTCGCCGCGTCGACGACGGCGGGCCAGAACTCGTCGGCCATGTCGCTGTTCGAGAAGCCGACGCTCAGCAAGGCGTTGTGGAGCGACGTCGTGCCCGTCTTGCTGAGGCCGACGCCGAAGACCTTGCGCGGCCGGTCCCGCGCCCGGAAGCCCGTCGCCACGTAGGGCGCCGCCGGGTCCGGGCAGGCGCGGGCGTCGTAGTTGAGCACGCGCCGCCGCGCACTCGGCCAGCCGGCGGGCGTGGCGTCGACGCCCTCGGACCGGAGGAACTCGGCGGCGAAGGCGACGTCCTCGAACGCGACGTGCGCGCAGCGGTCCTCCGCGTTTTCCGGCAGCGCGCTGCGCCAGAGGCACGCGGCGAGCGCGAGGCGTTTGAGCATCTCACTCAGGGCTCCATCGTCCAAGTCGACGTCAAGGTGTGAGATGGCGCAGACGACGTTGAATCGACGGCTCGACGCCGCCGATAGGGCTCAGATCTCAAACGGTTCCGACCGCCTCGACCGCTCCCGACGCCTCAAAACGCACTCGTAGAAGCTGCTTATGTCCACGCGAGTTCACCCCATCGATCCCCTCGACGTCGCCGCCGCCGGGCGCAAGTCGCCGGCCGGAAGCTTCGGGCTCTTCTCCGCGGTTTCTCCGCCCAAGAAGGGCGACAAGTCCTCCTCCGACGAAGAAGAATACGCGGCCTACGAGGCCCACCAGGGCCGCCCCCGCGCGGATTCGAACGCGAGCAGCACGTCCAGCTTGATCGACGAGTGGTGGAAGAAGCGCGGCCAACGCGACGCCGACATGCGCCGCGGCGCCGCCAAGTCCGACGCCGCGGCGCGGCGCGGCGCAAAGGACTCGGTCGCGTCGCGGACTCGGTCGAAGGTCACCGCGGCCGACGACGTGCTCACGCGCGAGGAGGTCGACGACGTCGTCGAGCTCAAGGGCGACCTCGACCGCCTGCTCGCGGCAAGCCCGCACTGGCGGCGCTCGCTCTGCAAGTACCTGCCCGCCGGCCTCGCGCGCTTCGTCCCCGACGAGATTGATGAGACGCACGCCGTGGCGTTCCTCGCGGGCGCCGTCGTCGCCGCGCTCGTCCTCTCCAAGCCCAAGTAGCGCGGGTGTACATAGGGCGTGTAAGATTACGTGGCGCGCGCCCGGGACGACGTCCGCCGCGACGACGTCCGGACGTCTAAGATCACGTAACGCGCGCCCGTAGCCGCGCGGCGACGACGGGAAGCATGGCGACGTCCGCCGCGACGACGTCCGCCGCGTCGAGCGCGTCGAGGTCGTCAGCGGCAAAATACCGGATGGAACGCTGGCCCTCGAGCGCGTGCGGCGTTCCGGTCCAGGCGTCGACGAGAAAGAGGGGCATGAGGAGGTGCCGCGCGCCGAGCGATCGGCTCGCGAACGTCACGGGCTCGAACGACGCCGTCGCGTCGACGACGACGTCGAGCTCCTCGCGGAGCTCGCGCGCCAGGGCCGCTTCAGGCGTCTCGCCGGCGTCGACCTTGCCTCCCGGGAACTCCCAGAGGTCCCGGCCGTCGACGGCGCGCGTCGCCATGAGCACTCGATGCGCCTCGTCGACGAGCGCCGCGGCGACGACGAGTAGCACGCTCGACGACTCCGGCGCGCCGCCCGCGCGCACCGCCAGCGCGCGCGGTGCTGCTCGTCGCGACGACTCCGGCGCGCCGCGCGGTGCTCGTCGCGCGTCGCTGCACCGCAGGGCATGGTGGCTGGTGCAGCACAGAAGCAGGCAAGCGGCAGAGCGCCACATCGCTGCGTTTTTTGGCGCAGCGATGGCGATGCGACGCGTTCGCGCGCTGCGACGGATGATTCGTGCGCGCGATGACGGCGGCAGGCCGGCCTAGCCGCGCGCCAGCCACTGCAACCTGGCCAACTTGCACTCAAATTGCCACTCGATTTATTGCATCCGATTTTGCGATGAAGGCGCCACCAGCGAGGCGCGCGCTCGCCGCAGCTGCATGGCTATTGCTGCTCGCAGCTGGCGAAACTCGCAATGGCTTCCAGGAGCTCAAGACGCCGTGGCTCAACCGCGGCACGTCGACGCCGGTGCCGCGCCCGGCGCACCTGCGCGGCCTGCTGCCCCACGGCGAGATCCCGCTGGCGCTGCGCGTCGAGCACGCCATGGCCGCGCTCCGGCGCCACGCCCACGCCATCGACAAGTACCAGTTCCTGCAGCACGTCCAGGACAGCGACGAGACGCTCTACCAGGCGATTCTGCTGGAACACACCGCTGAGGTCATGCCCATCGTCTACACGCCGACGGTCGGCGAGGCGTGCCAGCGCTGGGGCGAGCTGCACCACGCAGGCCCGCGCGGCGTCTACGTGACCCTGGACGACCTCGGCGGCGTGCGCGCCGCGCTCGAGAACGCCGCGCGCGACGCGGTCGACGTCGTGGTGGTGACGGACGGCGAGCGGATTTTAGGCCTCGGCGACCTGGGCGCGCACGGCATGGGCATCCCCGTCGGGAAGTTGGCGTTGTACTCCTGCTGCGCGGGCATCGACCCGGCGCGCTGCCTGCCCGTCGCGCTCGACGTCGGCACGGACAACGAAGAGCTCCGCGAGTCGCCGTCGTACGTCGGCGCGCGCCGGCCGCGCGACCGGTCGGCCAACTACGACGCGCTCGTCCGCGAGCTCGTCGACGCGGCGAAGGAGCTCTACGGCGCGAACGTGTTGATCCAGTTCGAGGACTTTGGGAACGCGAACGCGTTCCGTCTGCTCGAGGAGTACCGAAGCGAGTGCTGCTGCTTCAACGACGACATCCAGGGGACCGCGGCCGTCGTCTTGGCCGGGCTTTTGAGCTCGCTGCGCATCACCGGCGGGACTCTGGCGGACCAGACGTTCCTGTTCTTCGGCGCCGGGGAAGCGGGCGTCGGCATCGCGAATCTCGTGTCCGAGGCCGTCGCGCGCGAAACGGGCGAGGCGCTCGACGACGCGCGGAAGCGCGTCTTCCTCGTGGACAGCCAGGGCCTCGTGACGAGCGCCCGCGGCGACCTGGCGGTCCACAAGGCCCCCTACGCGCGCGACGTCGGCGGCGCGGCGACGCTCCTCGACGCCGTGGAGCTCGCGAAGCCGACGGCCTTGATCGGCGTCGCCGCGGTCCCCGGCGCGTTCGACGCGGCGGTCCTCGAGGCCATGCAGCGACTCAACGACCAGCCCGTCATCTTCGCGCTGTCGAACCCGACCTCGAAGGCCGAGTGCACGGCCGCGGAGTGCTACGCGGCCGCGCCGCGCGCCGTCTTCGCGTCGGGGTCGCCCTTCGACGCGGTGACCATGCCCGACGGCTCGGTCCGCGTGCCGGGCCAGGGCAACAACGCCTACTGCTTCCCGGGCATCGGCCTCGGCGCGGTCCTCGCGGGCGCGACGCGCGTCACGGACGAGGACATGTACGCCGCCGCGACGGCCCTCGCGGCGTCCGTCGCCGACGACCGCCTCGCCCAGGGCTGCGTCTACCCGCCCCTCGCCGACATCCGCGACGTCTCCGCGCGCGTCGCCGCGGCCGTCGCGGCGAACGCCTACGACGCGGGCACGGCGACGAAGCTCCCGCGGCCGGCGGACCTCGTCGCCGCGGCGCGCGCGGCCATGTGGCGGCCCGGGGGCTGAGTCAGTTATGAGTACGAAAGTAACCAAGCCGGCTCGCAAGAAAGACGCTTCAAGCACCGACGCTAGCTAAGGTAACCTTGATCAATTCCATCATCCAGTTCTTCGGCCGCCGGCCCAAGAGCTTCTACTTCCCGCGCTGGCTCTTCGTCCTCGCGCCCGCGGCCGACGACGCCCGCTGGCGCCCGAGCGCCGCCGCGAGGTAACGCGCGATGTTTAGCCCTCCTCGGGTCCCAGGGACGCCTCGCCGGCGACGACGACCGACTCGGCGGTCTGCAGGACCGCGAGGACGACGGTGAGCGCGGAGAAGCTCACGCCGAAGAACAGGGCCAGGCCCGGCCCCACAACGTCGCGGAGGAAGGCCGCCTTCGACCGCCGGTACCCGACGTAGTCCCTCGGGTCGCGGTCGCGCGGGATGGACCAGAGGCACGCGACGGGGACGACGTAGCAGGTCACGCAGACGCCCGTCGCCCCCGAGAGCGAGAAGATGAGCAGCGACTCGAGCGTCGACGCCAGGACGACGCTCAGGACCACGAGCGCCAGCACCGCCGCCGTGACCGCGCCGTCCGTGACCTCCCGTCCCGCGAGCGCGGCGACGGAATCGCGCAGGGGGTTCAGCATGGGCGCCGTCGCGAGCGCGAGGTAGAGCACGGTGCCGCCGGGCACGAAATTCGCGGCCCAGGCGCCGCCGCGGACGCCCGGCGAGAACGCCGTCGACACGTCCGAGGGCGTGGCCCGCCCGAGCCACGACGCGCCGGCGACGCCGAGGACGACGTAGATCAACGTCGTCGTGAGGAAGCAGGCGTGCGTCGCCCGCGCGACGACGCCCAGGCGCCCGGGCCGGTCGTCGACCATGGACAGCGCGATGGGGCCGACGTAGAGCGAGTAGCCGAGCGTCGAGACCGCGGACGGCAGCTCCGCCCACGACTCGGGCGCGAGCGGCGGCGCGCCGCCGTCGCCGAGCGTCGCGGCGCAGGCGCCGACGACGGCGAGGAGCAGCGCCGCGAGGAACAGGAGCCCCAGCCCCGAGGTCCAGGCCATGTCGTCGAAGGCGCGGAGGCCGGCCGCGGCCGCGCCGAGGCCCGCGGCCGCCGGCGCTAAAACCCGCGCCTCCGCCGCCGCGCGCCAGCCCGACGCCGTGTGCACGGCGCGCGCCGCGTTCTCGCCGACGGCCGCGAGGCAGGCCGCGAGCGACCCGAAGAGGAGGATAGCGCTCGACGCTTCGACCGCGAGTTTGGTCCGCGCGGAGAAGTTGGCGCGCGCCGCGAGGTCGCTGTAGCTGCGCGCGACGCGCTCGCCGAGGCGCAGCGGCGCCGCCGCCGCCAGCAGCCACTGCGTCGTCGCGTCGTTGAGCAGCGCGACGGCGACGCAGCAGGCGACGCCCAGCGGCACGCCCACGGCGGCGAAGCAGTGCGGCAGCGGCAGGACGCCGGAGCCGCTGATGGCCAGCTGGAGCGTAATCCAGCAGTTGAGCTCCTCGCGACTCGGCCAGGCGACCATGCCGCAGCAGCGCGGTCGGAGCGCCCGCAGGGCGACGCAGCAGCGCGGTCGGAGCGCCTTGCGCGACGGCGGCAATGGCGGCACTTGAATCGCCACAGCAATCTCACGTCAAAACAACGGCAAGGTGCCGCGCTGCAAAATGCTCTCGATGCAAAAAAATATGAATCGCGATGCGGCTGGGCAGCCTCGGAGATAGCGCGCGATGCTGCTCGTAATCCTCCTGCTGCTCCCGATCGCCGCGAGCGACGCCTACTGCGACGCGCGCGCCTTCGGCGCCGCGGGCGACGGCGTCAGCGACGACACGGCGGCCATCACCGCGGCTTTGGGCGCCTGCGACCACGTCGTGCTGCGCAAGGGCTCCTACCTCTCCGGCACGGTGCGCCTGCGGAGCCACAGCGTGCTCGAGATCCGCGCGTCCGCGGCGCTGCTCGCCATCAAGGCGAAGCGGGGCCGCTACGCGCGGCCCGAGGCCGACTTCTACAGGAAGCGGAAGAAGACGGCCTGGAACCAGGGCCGGAACAGGGTGATGCAACGTCGCTTCAACGTGAGTGTTCCGCGCGCGCGCGTTTCGGAACTAGCATCCACGCTTCGAGAGCGCTCCGAGAGATGATCGCTCGTCCAAAAATCAGCCGAAACGAGCGGAAAACGACCGAGAGAGGAGCCTTTGACGTTGGGCATGTCGCACCCTTTTCCTGCCCAGGCCTGGAACCAGGACCGGTTCCAGGACTACGGCCACAGCAACCTCGACGACGCTCTAATCCTCATCCACGACTGCGAGAACGTGACGCTGCGCGGCGGCGGCGCCGTCGACGGCCGGTCGGAGATCCCGCACACGGAGCCCGTCGGCGGCCGCTTCGACCCCGCGACCAACTACCCGACGAAGCTCATCGTCGTCAAGTCGTCGAAGAACGTCGCCATCCACGGCAGCGCCGGCGAGCCCCTGCGCCTCGCCCGCGGCGGCTGGATCACGCTCCTGCTCAACAACGCGTCCCACGCGGTCGTCCGCCACGTCGACGTCGCCGCGGCCCGCGACGGCGTCAACGTCATCTCGTCGCGCCACGTCAAGCTCGACCGTTTGCACGTGCGCGGCGGCTCCGACGACGCCATCGCGCTCAAGTCGGACTGGGCGCTGCGGCGCGTCCTGCCCATGTACGACGTCCAGGTCACGAACTCCGTCGTCCGCTCGGAGAAGTGCAACGGCCTGCAGATCGGCTCGGAGACCGTGGGCAACATCTCCGACATCTTATTCCACAACGTGACGGTGCTCGGCGCCGCCAAGGCGGCCATGTCCATCGTGACCATGGACGGGTCCCACATCTCCCGGGTCCGCTACGAGCGGATCCGCGCGCAGAACGTGCAGGCCCTGGCCTTCATCGTCGTCGGCGCGCGCCTGCGGCGGCCGGGCATCGGCGATGCTCAAGTTGTGATGGACGAGTGGATCGGCACCATTTCCGACGTGTCCATCAACAACGTGCTCGCGCACAACGTGTCCGCGCCGAACGCGTGGAAGGGCTACTCCTACAACTACTCGACGCATCTGGACGGGCTGGCCAAGGGCCGGTGGACGTCGGGCTCGAAGCGGTCCGTGCCCGCCTACGAGGCCCTGGAGAACCACCCGCTCGGGCCGCGGATCTCCATCACGAACGTCCGCGCGGAGGTCTGGGGCAAGGGCGAGGCCGCGATGAAGCTCTGGGAGCCCGCGCACAACCCCAAGTCCTACGTCGAGCGCAACGTCGGCCCGTCGCCGGCCTTCGGCGCCTTCGTGCGCAACGCCGTCGACGTGACGCTCGAGAAGTGGGACGTGCGCGCGGCGCACAACGACGACCGGCCGGCCTTCGTCTTCGACGGCGTCCGCGGCAACCGCCTCGTCAACTCCGCCGCGGACCGGGGCGCGGCGAGCGCCTTCGACGTGGGCCTGCGCAACGCCGCCGACGTCGCCGTCCACGGCGGGCTCAAGGCCGTCGACGAGGGCGCCTTCGAGGTGCGCCAGCGCATCAAGCCGCCGCTCAACTCGGGCCTGCCCTACCCGCCCTACTTCTTCGACACGTAACGCGTTAGGACAGGACGCACCGGGCCTGGTCCGCTCGTCGTCGGCCCAGGACGCCGCGAAGCCGCGCGACGTCGTCCGCGGCGCTCATGAGCGACGCGGACCGTCGCGCGCCCTTCCAGAGCACGATCGGCAGCTCGCCGTCCCCGAGCGTCGCGACGAGGGAGCCGACGCCGACGTCGTCCGGCGCCGCGGTCCGGCCGTCCTCCAGGAGCGCCGCGTAGGCCGCCGCGTCGAGCCTCAGCCGCCGCTTGTCGCCGAGCGACGGCAGGAGCGCGGCGACGCCGTCGCCGCAGAGCCGGTGGGGCATGCCGCCCGCGGCGCCGCCGCCGCGCCGGTCGAGGATCTTGACGCCCGCGTGCTCGACGGCGCGGCCCGCGGCCTGGAGCCGCGACGCCTCGTCTCGCGCCTCGTCGCTCAGCAGCCACGCGGCCTCGCCGTGTTCGGACCGGACCATGACGTGGCCGGGCGCCGCCGCGAGGTCGAGGAAGTCGGCGACCGCCGCCCAGGCGTCGGCGCCCATGGGCCGGTAGGCGCCGTCGACGAGAGGCGGCGCCGGGGGCGGCGGCGGCGGCGGAGGCGGCGTCGCCGACGCGCGCTTCTCCAGAACGGCGCAAAAAAAACCGCCCGTGTCGCCGTCGTGCGGCAGGAACCGCAGGCACCGCTCGAGCGGCGGCGCGTCCTGCTTCGGCGGGAAGCGGCTGCCGCCGTCGTCGTCGAGGCGCGCGACGCCGCCGCCGTCGTCCCTGCAAGGGGCCCACGTCGTCAGCCCCGGCCGCGCCGGCAGCGGCGACGCCGCGGCCGCGAGCTCGAGCGTGGGCTCGAGGCGCAGCACCTCCGCGACGACGGCCTCGTTCTCGACGGGGTTCAACGAGCACGTGCTGTAGACCATGCGCCCGCCGGGCCGCAGAAGCGCCGCGCAGCGCCGCGCGATCGCGACCTGCGTCCCGTGGAGCCTGTCGCCGCCGTCGCAGGCCCAGGCCTCGCGCACGCGCGGCGCCTTGCGGATCGTGCCGTCGCCGGAGCAGGGCACGTCGCAGAGCACGCCGTCGAAGCGGCCGTCCGGCCCCGGCAAGCGCGCCGCGTCTCCGGACGCGACGACGAGCCGAGCCGCGCGGACGCCGAGCCGCGCGGCGCAGTGGCACGCGAGCGCGTAGGACCGCTTCTTGGACAGGTCGTTGGCGACGACGAGGCCGCCGGGGCCGCAGCGCTCCAGGAGCTGCGCGGTCTTGTTGCCGGGAGCCGCGCAAGCGTCGAGCACGGCCCAGCCCGGCGCCGCGCCGAGCAGCAGCGCGGGCACCATGGACACGGCCTCCTGCCGCGACAGGTTCCGGCTCGTCGTGCCGGAGACGAGGAAGTCGCGGAGCGCCGCGTCGCGCGCGGCGTCGCGCGCCGCCCGGAGGCCCCGGCGCGACTCGCCCGCGAACGTCCACGCGGTCGACGCGCCGCAAGCGTACCACGGCAGCCGCGTCGCGCCGAGCCGCGCGGCCTCGGCCTCGAGCCAGGCCGCGTGGCCGTCGTGCGTCGCGTCGGTGATGCGGAACGTGATGGGGAGCGGCGTTGCGAGCGTTTTGAGGAAGGTCGGCCACTCGCTGTCGGGCACGATGTGTTGCAAGGCGTAGTAGGTCTCGAAGCGCGCGGCGCCCTGCTTGTCTTTCTTGGATTTGGGCATCGGTGTCACGAGTGCGTGTTCTGTGATTGCTGGCAGCTTATTGCTGCAAAAGTGCGGCGGCTAGCAGCCTTAGAGTGGCACATCGCCTGTGGCAAAATCAACATCGAGTGCAAGCCCTGGTCAACCAAAGCGTCGAGCGTCGTGTCCTTCGCGTTCACAACGGGAGCGCTCCATTCCAGCAGTGCGCCGGGGTCCGTAGATGACGCGCTGGGTCGCATTGATGGTCGTCTGCGGCGCGAGCGCCTTTAGCAGCCGCCGCAGTCCATCTACATCGCTTCACATGCCCTCGACCAGTCGGCAGCACTTACGGTCCGATGCCGCGCTGATCGACGCGCGCGCGCGGCAACGCACGGCGCTCCGTGCCAAGGAATCCTCGTCACCCAACGCGCGCGCGCGGCGGCGCACAGCGTCGCGCGCGAAGGACTCCGACGAGGACGCGCGGCCTCCTGGCTTCGGCGAAGGCTGCCTCGAGCCGAAGGACCAGGCGGGGCTCGCGTTCCTCGCGGTGCTGAGCGGCTGGCACTTCTTCATCGGCCCCGTCGTGCGCGAGGCGGTCCTCGCGGCGCGGGCCGCCGAGGCCGCGTTGTGACGCGCGTCGTCGGACCGAGGTTCGACTTGTGAGGGCGTCCCCTATAGCACTCGCGGCGACGGTGGTTTATGGGGCGGGGTGCGTCGCGCGAGCGGCATAGGGGGAAGCGGGGGCGGCGCGAGAGGGGGGGGCATCGGGCGGCCGGCTCCGGGAGCGGCGCCCGGCGAAGGGGGGACGGCGAGTCGGGGGCAAGGGGCGGGGGACCGCGGCGGCGGCCGGCGAGCCGCAAAAAAGGCGGGGGCGCGGCTCACAGGAGCGCCGCGCCCCCTCGTCTTCGCATGACCGCCTAGCAGTCGCCGCCGAAGACGTTGGGCAGGAAGACGCGGATGAGGTCCTGCGCGACGAAGAAGCCGTAGGACACGAACATCGCGTTGCCCATGGACTTGGTCATCCGCCACTTGTTGTAGTTGATCATGCCCACGACGAGGCAGATCATGCCGATCAGCACCATGATGGAGATGGCCAGGTTGCCCGCGCAGACGAGCACGGGCTCGTCGTGGTAGATCGCGTAGCAGAGCCACGGCACGGGGAGCCCGAAGAGCACGTCGAAGATGTTCGAGCCCACGCTCGACGACACGGCCATGTCGCCGTGGCCCTGGCGCGCGACGATGACCGACGAAAGCAAATCCGGCACGGACGTGCCCGCCGCTAAGAAGGTCAGCCCCATGACGACGGAGGGAATCCCGAGCGTGTCGCCGACGACCGTCGCCCACTCGACCATGAAGTAGGAGAAGATGCCGATCCAGAGGATGGACACGACGAAGCGCGCGTAGGGCCCGAGGCAGGTCATGGAGCCCTTGAAGAGCGCCACGAGCGGGAACGACGCGACGAAGAAGAACTTGCCGGACGGGCTCGCGTCCGCCGGCCACGACAGCGACAGGCCCTCGCCGTCCTCCTCGTCGCCCGCGGCCTCGACGACGGCCTTGGTCTGGCTCGACTTGGCCTGGAAGAACTCGGACGTGGCGAACCAGGCCTTGAACTCGTCGAAGCCCACGGTGTCCGTCGACGCGGGCAGGGGCGCGCCCTTGTCCGTGAGCTCGATGCCCGCCGTCTCGACGCCCGACGCCCGCGCGCCGTCCTTGATCTCCGCGATGGCTTTCAGGGCGCCGTCCTCGTCGACGTCGTCGTCCCCGGACATCTGCTTGAGCACGTGGACGACCTCGGACGCGTCGAGGCGGCCGTCGCCGTTGAGGTCGAACATGTCCCAGCAGCGCCGCGTCTCCGCGAGGACCTGGGCCTCGCAGGTCGAGTACCACTTGACAAAGGCCTCGCGCGTGATCTCGCCGTTGCCGTTGCCGTCCATGTCCTCGACGGCTTTCGCCATCGCCTCGGGCGAGAGCTGCTCGTCGCAGCAGCCCTCCTTGCGCAAAAAGGCCTCGAGCTCGTCGCGGTCGATCTTGCCGCTGGCGTCGGCGTCGATGCCGTCGAAGGTCTCGTTGGCGTCGCCGACGATGCGCGTCACCGCGGCGATGCCCGCCATCTCGAAGACGGTCTTGCGCTCCGTCAATATCGTGAAGACGCCCGCGCGGAAGCGGCCCGCGAGGGCCTTGGACCGCGCGTTGACCTGGGACGCGCGCCGGGGCTTGGCGCCCGTCGCGGGCTCCTCGACCTCGCGCGATGCCTCGGGCTCGACGGCCTCGTCGTCGGCCTCGGCGATCTCCGCGCGGCACTCCGCGTCCGACTTGCCCATGACGCGCTTCATGAAGGCGTAGTGCAGGTTCTTGTTCTGGGCCATGACCGCCAGGTACCCAAAGTACATGAGGAAGAGGATGAGCGACTCGTACCAGTGGATGACCGCGGGGTCCGAGTTCGCGAAGAAAAACGTCAGCGCGCCGAGCGCGATCGCGTAGTACGTGCAGTCCCTCAGCAGGGGCCACCAGGTGAGCACGAGGGGCGCCGGCGCGGCCGACGCGCAGACGCCGATGACGAAGAGGATGTTGAAGACCGCGGACCCGACGATCGTGCCGAAGCCCAAGTCGGACCGCTTGAACGTCGCGACGAACGACGTGAAGAGCTCCGGCGCGGAGCCGCCCGCGGCCATCAGGGTCGCGCCGGCCATGTCGAGGGACATGTGCATGTCCTCGGCCATCTCCTCGAGGGCGGGCACGAAGTACTCGTCGCAGACGATCGCGAGCGCGAGGAACATGTACGTGATGCCTCCGATGTAGAAGACGACGAGCCACCGCGGGTCCGCGCGGACCTTGTCGCTCCCCGAGCAGCAGCCGTCGTCGTCGTCGTCGCCGCCGAGCCGGCGCCGCGCCTCGCTCCCGACCATGGTGATGGAGACGAGGAAGACCGCGAGCACGAGGAGGCTGCTCCGCAGCACCCAGGTGCGCACGCGCAGCCCGCGCCGCGCCGTCGATCGCTTCAGGGCCAGGGCCGTCGCGGGGCCCCGCCGCCGACGCCGCAGCGTCGACTGAAGCCCGTCCATGGCCGCCCGCCCGGGGGGGAAGTTCTGCTGCCCGCGCGCGTCGTGCGAGACCGACTGTTGTTATCGGCGTCCTCAAGGACCTCGGAGCCGAGCACTTGGCGTGCGTTCCTTCACCACCGACTCGATGCCGCCGCATGTGCCGCCGCGGCGCCGGACTTCCGCGGCGCGGCGGCCGCGGCGCGCAGACTTTCGCGCAGCACCTCGCGCAGATTCGCGCAGCTGCAGCGCATGCCCGATGCTCTAGCCCGATGCACCCAGGTAAGAACCTCTCCAACCAAAAAGAAGACACAAACAAAAACGACGACGGTCGCGCGTTAAAACGACGGCGCCTCACCACTCCTGTTGCCTCACGGGCGACTTCGACTTGCGGGCCGGGGCCGCCGGCGCGCCGGCGCGCTCTCGGACGCAGCGGTCCGAGTCCTCCGGCGCGAAGATGAGCCGCCCGTCGTCCGTCTCGATCTGGTAGGGCGCGAAGAAGCCCGGCGGGAACCCGGCCTCGCTGTACCAGAGCGCGACGACGGTCCCCGGCTGCCAGACGCCCTTGCCCACGCAGCACTCGACGGCCTGGCCCATGACGAAGCGGAGCTCGTCGTCGCTCGGCGGCGCGGGGGCCGGCGGCCAGGGCGTCGACCGGCCCCGGCGCCAGTCCTCGAGGACCTCCGGCGGCGGCATCGACCCCTCCTCCTCGAGGTCCGCGGGCTGCATGTGGTCGACCTCGAAGGGGAAGCCGATCTCGCCGCGGATCGCGTTGTCGAAGACGAAGGACACGACGGTGTCGATGGGCGAACACGCCGGGTCGCCGCAGACGATCTCGCGCACGTCGATGCGCAGCTGCTGCGGGTTCGCCGCGAGCTGCCGGAAGTTCGGCGGTAATTTCTGCCGCACCCACTGGGACACGCGCCTACGCAAAAAGGTCAGGGATTCGGCCGGGCGGCGGAAGCGGGGGGCACTCACTGGATGGCGACGCGCTTCTCCTTCTTCTTGTTCACGTTAGCGGGGTCGAACATGGTTCTTCTTAGCGTCGTGGGAGAGGGGCGAAGACGTCAAGGGGGCGTTGGGGGCGCGTCGCGACGCTGTGCACCCGAGTCCGCGGCTTCGCTAGGATCTCGCTAGGCGCCGACAGTCAGTGCAGCAACGACGTCAACGTCCTCGAGTTCAGGCGTGCGCAGGCGCCGCAGACTTCGCCGCAGCGCGTGCGGGCATGCCCTGCGAGGAGGAGAGCTCGTAAAGAACCAGCACCGCGGAACGATGATAAACCCCCAAACCCCCAGCCTCAGTCGTCCCAGTTGCCCCGGCGCGGCGCGTCGAGGGACCGGTCCCAGGCGTCGTAGCGGGCGCCCGTCTTGGCCTTCTTCGGCTTCGGCCTGGGCCGCGGCGCCGCGGCGGCGTCGTCGTCGTCCCAGCCGCCGACCTCGAAGCCGCCCCAGACCGTGTGGTTCGAGGGCGCCGCCTCGAGGGGCAGCGGCGGCGGCATCGCCGGCCGCGCCTTCGGCGACTCCGTCGGGCCCGGCGGCGGCATGTCGAGGCTCGGGCCGCGGACGCGCGGCGAGAAGGGCGGCCGCGGCGACAGCGGGCCCAGGGCCGCCGTCGTGTCGCCGTCGTCGTCGTCGTCCGAGGAGGCGTCGGCCTCCCGCGCCGCCTTCGGCGCCTCCTCCTCCTCCTCCTCCTCCTCCTCGTCCTCGTCGACGACGCAGAGCCGGAGGCGCTTCCGCCGCCGCTTGCCCACGGCGAGCTTGCGCGGGTAGCCGTGGCTCACGGCGACGACGCGCTTCCGCGCCTTGTCGCGCGCGGCGAGCAGGCGCCGCCGGCCCGTCAGCAGGTCCATGGCGACGACCGAGACGACCGTCGGCGTCGCCGGCGGCGCCGGCGCGGGCTCGGGCAGGTCGATGGGGTTGTTGCTCTCGATGCTCGCGGCGCGCTCCCGCGACACGAGCTGCTCCGGCGGCCGCGTGTCGCGCGCGTAGAAGAGCATGTAGGCCCTCTGGCGGAGCACGTCGGCGAGCGCGCACGCGCGGACCGCGTCGTCGTCGAAGGACGACCAGGCCCCCGACCGCGTCCGACAAAAGGCCGTGTAGTGGCCGCTGTGCGTCGACTGGCCGTGGTGGACGAGGACGCCGACGAGGCCGTAGGACGCGGCGCCGCCGTCCGTCGTCTTGAGCTCGAGGCGCGCGCCGAAGGCGACGTGCGCGTCGACCTTGCGCGCGACGCGGCCCCGCGCGTCGAAGCGCTTGAGGTGCACGACGAGGGCCTCGGGCGCCGCGGCGACGCCGAGGCGCTTCGTCGCGCGCACGGGCTCGGAGCAGCCGCCGCAGCGCCACGCGTTCTTCGCGTCGAGCTTCTCG
>NW_008705573.1:1132811-1134479 GCF_000186865.1 Aureococcus anophagefferens | reverse complement strand
GCGTTGCAGGTGCGTGCAGTGCTGCGTCTCCCCTCAAGAGGGGTTTTGCGCGCGCCGGTCTGGTCGCCGCCGCCGCTGCCAGAGGAGGTGTGGCCGCAGCTCGCCCGAGCGCTGATGAGCTGAGTGGCGAGGCGATGTTGACCAGTTTGTTGAAGCCTTATTGAAGGGGACGCGCAGCGCCCGATCGCGACTGATCGACTGCGTCCGTCCGGGGAGGGGAGGATGCTGCGCCGCCTTCGAGCTAGGAATACCTAGTAGGCTCATTTTCAGCGCGAGCCGGCGCCCACCGGGATCCCGGCGCGATCCGGCTCGATCCGGAACGATCTCCAACGATATTGCGCGATCCGGAGCGATCCCGCGCGCTCGGACGCGATCCCGGCGATAGGAAACTAGGCGGCGCCGGTCATCGAGAAAATGCGTATGTGTTAGCGAGCTTGCGGAGATGGGGGAGCGGCGGACGGGAGACCGCGCGCGGCGAGTGTGGGGCCGCGCGTGGTGCAGGCCGGTCCGGCGCCTCGAGAGACGGGGGGAGCATGTGCACGAGGGCCGGCGCGCGCGTCCGAGTCGGGCTGCGGCCGCCGCTCTTTCCCGAAGAGCGGCGGCCGCGGCCGTCATGGAGGTGTGGACGCGTCGCGCCGCGGCCGGGGCGGGCGCCTAGCACCCTCAGCCGCCGCCCTGGTCCTCGCCGTACTTGCCGCGGAAGGTGTTGATGTCCTTGCCGCCCTTGGTCACGCCCTCCTTCGTCGTCCAGTTCTCGTCGTGCTTGCGCACGTGGTTGTCCTGCTTGATCTGCGCCTTCGTCTCCTCGCGGTGGCGCTTCGCCGCCTGGCGCCTGTGCCGAAGATGGGTTATTCCAGCCAAACTTCAAACCTCTCTTTTTCCACACAGGCTCGCGCTGTTTCTTCTCCTGCTCCTCGACGAGGCGCCTCGCTTCCTGCTTCGTCGACAGCTTCTCCTCCCGGGGCGCGCAGCACGACGACGCCTTGGGCGTGCCGTCGGCGTTGAGCGCCGCGGGCGCGGGGCGCGGGGGCGCCGGGGCCGCGGGCGCGAGCGCCGCGGCGACGGCGGAAACGCACGACGGCATCAGCTTATCTACGACGAAGAAGTCCTCGCCGTCCTCGGTCTGCTTGCGGAAGCCCATCATCGTCAGGACCGTCATCGCCGCGGGCTCGGCCGTGAGCTTCTGGCCCGCCTTGCCCGACAACTTGATGCGACGAAATTTCTCGTTATCGGGACTCGTTGCCTGCGCGCGGATCGGTGGGCGTCGACGCTAAAAAAAACCAAACCGCCTCGCGCGTCTCTCGTGCGGGCACCTTTTCACCCAGGCGAGCCAGCGGTGGCGCCCCCCGCCCGGGCGGCGCACGGGGCGCCTTCGGGTGTAGTTTCAAGTTTACGGTACTTCCACGCCGAAACGCACCAAGTTCCCCGTCACGACGCGAAGCAGAGGGACCGCGGGGCTGTCCGCCGGGAGCTGCTTGGCGGAGGCGGTCGCGAGGCCCTCCATGTTTTCTTACGAGGGTGGCGTGCGCGCGACGAAAGCTCCTGCGGCGCTCGAGTCACCCGCCGGTGTCGCACTGGTTGCGAGTTGCAGTGGATACCCCGTCGCTTGAACTATTGCAAGCCAAGACAAACTTGAAGAAATCCTAGCTTCTAGAGGGCTAGAGACGG
>NW_008705573.1:1127786-1132761 GCF_000186865.1 Aureococcus anophagefferens | reverse complement strand
ACGTGCAACGATCCCAGTGGCTTTGAGGTCCGCAAACATGTGGGTGAGGCACATGAAAAGACGCGACATCCGGACGATTGCGAGGCGACGCAAACGGGCAGCCTCAGGGGGTGGAATGAGGCGCGGCAGCTTCCCCCGACCCGATTTTCGGTCCCCTTCGAGTCACAGAGCGTCGGGAATCGTTCGTCATGGGAGCGACCAGATGCCCTCGCGGCAGCTCTTCGACTCGAGCCGATTTGATCGAGATCACCTCACCGGCTCCGAGAGGCGCGCGGCGCCGCGGGCGACACGGTGCTCACCGCGCAATGCACGAGGCCGTATGTGCGACCAAGCCCGGACAGCCCCCTCGGGAGGGACATTCCAGGGGGTGTTTCTTCGAAGTTGGTCGCACATACGGGACCTCAGCACTAATGCGAGCCCCTCGTCGGTCGCCCCCCACCGATAACCGCCGTTCTCGTCGTCCACGGGCTGCCCCGACGCGAACTAAGTTGCTCCCCATCGACCGATGGTCTTTCCCGAGCGACTCGCAGCCGGGCCCAAGGCGCGACATGGTCCACAGACCGAGCGCCGCGCCAAGTCCTGGAACCGCTGCATCGCGTGCCCAACCTGGGCGAGGCAGCTCGGAGTCAACCAAGTGATGTCACGCCGAGCGTCAACATGGCAGAGTATCGACTGCAACTCGCAACCAGTGTCGGGCAAATGTGCAAGTCTAAGAGCTTGAAGGGATGTTGCCTTATCGGAGGGATGCGTTCGAAGGGAGAGCTCGAGGAGGGACTGGGGCGCCGCGCGCGGCGCTCGGAGGGCGGCTGCTGCTTCAATCGACGTTGTCCTCCTCGAGGTCCGGCAGGTCGTCGAGGTCGTCGTCACCCGCGGCGAGGTCCGCCTCCGCGCCGGATAGGTCCGGCGGCGGGCCCATGTCGCCGTCCATGCCAGGCATGCCTCCGCCCATGCCCTTCATCTGCTCCATCATCGCGGCCATATCCATGCCTACCGAGAGAGTCGGTAACGGTTGTTCGTCGTTTCCCCAGTCAAAAATCTCTCGAAATAAGTTCGTCGAAAAGTTCAAGTTCGTCGTTTTCCCAGCCGAACTCTCGAAATTCGCCATGGCCAAGGACGCTGGCCGGCGCCGCCCATGCCTCCGCCCATGCCTCCCATCATCGAGGCCATGTCCATGCCGCCGGGCATCCCGCCGGGCATGCCGCCGGGCGCCTCGTCCTCCGGGTCGAAGCCCGTCGCGGGCGCGGCGATCAACTTGCTCCACGGCTCGGGCTTCTCCTTGGTCAGCTTGAGCACGACGCGGTTCTTGCCCGGCTTGCGGAGGATCTTGACGGCCGTGACCTCGCTGAAGATGTGGTTGAGGGTGAGCTTCCGGTCTTCGCCGCCGATGGTGATCGAGAATTCGACCTTCTTCGGCGAGACGAGCACCAACGACATGGCGTCGTCGGCGACGTCGTCGAGGCCGTCGAGGTCGACGTAGACGCTCGCCTTCTTCGGGCCGTCGCCGAAGGCGTAGTCCGTGATGCGCGAGCCGACGGCGCCGTCGGCCGCGTCGGTCTTGCCGCCCTCCGTGCCGCTCCAGTTGTACTTGCCGGCCGCGCAGCCCTCGAACTTGGGCGCGGCGGGCGGCGCCTCCTCGGCCGCCTCGTGGTGGCCGTGGCCGTGGTCGCCCTCCTTGGCCGCGTGGTCGTGGCCCGCGTGGTCGTGGCTCTTCTCCGGCTTCTTGTGATGGTCGTGGCCGTGGTCGTGGCTCGATTCCTCGTGGCCGTGCGCCGCGTGGCCGTGGTCTTCCGTGCAGACCTTGCCGTCGCCGTGGTCGTGGCCGTGCGCGTGGTCCTCCGTGCAGGCGCTGTCCGTGCACACCTTCTCGGCGTCCATCTTGGCCTTGGCAGCCTGCGACCTACCAACATGTCGGTCAAAATCTCTCGAAAATCGTCACCGCCACAGGACGCTGCCGCGACTCCTCGAGGCTCGACTGGGGCTGCGTGTCCGGCACGGCGGCGCCGTATTGCTTGAGCATGTCGGCCGCGGAACCGCTGAAGGTGGCCATTGTAGGGCGGCGGTGGTCGCGGTCGTCGACGAGGCTCTCGGCGGCGGCGACGGCTGCTCGCTGTGTGGATTCGACGAAGCGCCTCGACCTCGCGCGGCGCGCGGCCAGCGGCCCTGCCAGCGGCCGGCGCCGGCGGCCGCGCCGGCAGACGTAGTCGCTCCCGTGCGTCAGCCCCAGCGGCCCACAGACTTGGACTCCGACTACAAGTCCCGAGAAACAATTCGCACATTACGCCCCACCATTACTTGTCACGGAGAACGTCGTCTCGACGGGCGGCGTGTCGACCGGCGCGAGGGACGCTCGCCATGGAAAAAACCGACGCGGCGTCGACGGCCCGCCCAGGGGCGTCGTGTCCCGGCCCTTGGCCAGCAGCGACGACCGGCGCTGAGAGGGGTCCTCGGCGTGCTCCGGCGAGAAGCGCGCGGCCACCGCCGACACGAATCTCTCCCCCGAGAACTTGCGCTTCTCGCGCCCGACGACGGCCGACGACCGCCGCCGGTGCGACGCCTTGCGCTGGGTCTGGAGGATGGCCAGCGCGCGCGACTTCGTCGGGTTCTCGTCGATCTTGACGTCGAGCACGATGCCGCCGAGGTCCGGCAGCGCCAGCCGCCCGCCGTCCTCGCGCGCGGCCGCGAGCGCCGCGAGCTCCGTCCAGAACGACACGAGCGCCCAGGACCGGTGGCGCCCGCCCCTCATGGCCTTGGCGCGGCACGACACGGTCGCGATGCCGCCGAAGCGCTTGAACTGGCCCTCGAGCCACTCGGGCGCGCACAGCGCCTCCGGCACGCCGCCGACCCAGACCGTCTGGCTCCGGGGCACGCCCGAGACGCCCGCCTGCTCCGCGAGCATCTCCAGGAGCACCGTGTCGCCCTGGGGCCACACGGGCAGGACCCCCTTGCGGAACGCGTCGCGCGGGATGTAGGCGAGCGAGCAGTGGTCGCAGGCCTCGGCCGTCAGCTTCTCCGTGAGCGGCGCGAGCGACGCCTGGATCTCGTCGTCGAGGAGCGCCGTGATGGCGACGACGTTGTTCACGTCGGACCAGCGCAGCACCTTGAACTCGGCGCCCGTGCCGTCGAGCACCTTGACCTTGCCCGCGAGGACGATGTAGACGCAGTCGCCGTACGCGCCCGGGTCGATGAACGTCTCCCCGGGGCTGCAGGGCCGGCTCAGCACCTGCCGGGCGACGGCCGTGATGGCCGCGCCGGGCACGCGGTTGAAGATGGGGTTCCGCAAGAGGATGGGCCGGAAGATCTCGACGCGGAGCTCGAGCTTGAGCGCCTTCGTCAGCCCCAGGAACCGCGGGTCGTCGTCGTCGAAGGAGCTGTAGGTGTGCATGTGCGCCGCGTAGGAAATGTAGCGCATGATCTTCGTCTTCAGCCCCTTGTGGACCTTCATCTGGTCCAGGTACGTGGTCAGCTGGTTGCGCTGCGCGACGGACGACACGTCCTCCATCAAGATGACGTCGTAGAGCTTCTGGATGTGGAGCACGAGCAGCGCGAAGGCCGCGGCGCCGACGATCTCCGCCAAAATCGTGAGCACGAGCTCCGGGAGCAGGCTCGGCACGATGTCGCCGTAGCCGAGCGTCGTCATCGTCGTGAACGCCCAGTAGATCGAGTAGACGTACTGCTTCGGCGGCCGCATGTCGTCGACGCCGTTCTTCTCGCGCCACGACTCGCGGCCGCCGCCGCCGGATTTGAAGACGACGGGGCAGAGGAAGAAGAGGCAGCCCATGACGTGGGCCACGAGGAGCGTGAAGATCATGTAGAGGAAGAAGCCGATCTTCACGCTGTGGATCGCCCAGTCGTGCGTGATGCGGTGGATGATGCGCGGCGCGCGCAGCACGCGCAGCACGCGCACGAGCGACAGCAGCTGCAGGACGGGCTTCTTCACGGACGTGCACTCGGACACGAGCGAGTCCCAGGGGAACGTCGACACGAGGTCGCAGACGAACCAGCCCCCGAGGTAGTGGCGCAGCACCTGCCCCCGGTCGACGACGAGGCAGAAGCCCCCGGACACGTAGGCCGTCTGCGACGACACGGCCATGTCGACCCAGAAGAGCGCGTCGACGGCGAGGTCGTACCAGCGCCAGTCGTCGACGTAGTCGAAGGTGCACTTGTACGTGTCCCAGAAGCACGCGTAGACCTACCGCCGATGCGTCGGTGTTGCGAACGCGTCACTTTCGGGACGCCGGTTTCACACCAGGATGAAGAAGCACATGACGTAGTCCCAGTAGAGCAGGCTCTCCGGCAGGATCGCCTCCTGGCCGTTCAGGCAAAAGCCCATGATGTCGCCGCCCTCGTCGTCGTCGACGGCGCCCGCCGTCAGGTCCTCCATGGCCTCGAAGCTCGCGTCGCCCAGGGTGCCCGAGTAGTTCTCGCCGCCGAGCGACGCCTGGGAGCTGTCGCGGCGGCCCGCGCCGAAGCTCCGCCGCGACGGCGCGTCCTTCGGCGCGTCCTTCCTCGGCGCGTCCTTCGTCGACGCGCCGTCGCTCGGCCGCCCGACGGGCGACGGCAGGAAGCGGCCGAGGACGCCGAGGCTGAGCTGGCGCCCCATCGACCGCCGCGGCGACGGCTCCGCGACGGCGCGCGCCTCGGGCGTCTCGTTTCCCTCGGGCGCCGTCGCGTCGCGCTCCCTGGCGCCGAGGCTCAGCATGGCCTTGAGCATGGCGGGCGCCGTCGCGTGGTGCTCGATGCGCAGGTGGTGCTCGTCGTCGTCGTGGCCCTCGTGCCGTCCCTCGAGCAGAAAGTTCTTGCCCCGGAACCGCGAGCCGTCGCAGGGCCGCGGCGGGTCGTCGCCGCGGGGCCGCGGCGCGTCGTCGCCGCGCGCCGGCGGCGCGCCGGCGGCGACGCCGTGCTTCTCGAGCGCCAGGGCCGGCAGGAAGTCGCGGAGGAGCGCCGCGGACCACCGCTCGCAGTCGGCGCCGCGCGC
>NW_008705573.1:1117289-1127095 GCF_000186865.1 Aureococcus anophagefferens | reverse complement strand
GAGAAGGTGTGCCTCTGGGAGCCGTCGTGCGACGACGGCGCGTTCCACCTCCCGGCGTCCTACTCTTAGGATTTCGGCGACGTCTTCGACCCGACGGAGGCCTGCGGCGGGCTTGACGGGGGCCCTCACGGCGGACAGTCCCTTTACGGCGCTCTTCGGGTGCATCACGGTGACGGGCCACATCCCGAACATCACCTACGACGACGACGGCGCCGACGACGCGAGCGAGCCGACCATGAGCTGCGAGGGCCTGGAGCCCGAGGTCTCCCAGGGCTGCACGCAGGCGTCCCTCTTCGGCCCCTGCGCGGCGCAGTTCGAGGCCTATTACACGTGCACGATGGACTACGCGGCGCTGACGTTCCTCGGCGTCGACTGCGGCTTCGTCTGCCCCGGCCCGACGACGCCGCCGTCGAAGCAGCCGACGCACGCGCCGACGTCGCCGCGGTACGAGGTCGTCGGAAAGATGACCTTCGCGGGCGTCTCGCTGGAGGACGCGGCCGAGCACGAGCAGGTCTTCGTCGACGCCATCGCGGACGTCGCGGGCGTGCCGCCGGAAGACGTGTCGATTACGTCCTTCGCCGCCGCCGCCGCCCGCCGCCGCCTCGACGAGTGCGAGCCGTGCGACGGCGACTCCGGGTGCGGCAACTTGCACACCGCGGACGACTGCGCGAACGCCGCGGAGGTGCTGGGCGACCCCGGCAAAGTCTGCGCGTGGACGCCGTGCGACGGCGGGGACGAGGAGGGCGGCGGCGATACCGCGGCCGTCGACGTCGACTACGTCATCCGGTCGTCGACGGCGGCGACGGCGGCGGCCTGCGTCGACGCGCTCGCGGCGGCGACGGGCGACGACGTCGACGCGGCGCTGGCGACGGCCGCGGCGACGGCCGCGGCCGACGACGTCTTCGAGGCCGCGACCATGACGGAGAAGACCGACGCGACGGCCGCCGCGGTCGCGGCCGACGACGACGACGACGGCGACGACGACGGCGGCTGGATGGGCCTGGGGGGTGGCCTGGCCGGGCCGTACCTCTACGCCGCGGGGGGCGGCGCCGCGATCGTCCTCCTCGCCTCGTGCTGCCTCGCCTACGCACTCTGCTGCAGCTCGAAGACCGCCCCGAAGCATTCCGAGTCGGAATTCCAACAGAACCCCATGGCCAAGGACGTGCCCCGGGACCTCTAGGCGCGCGCCTCCTTCTCTTCTGCTCTTCTCTTCTTCGCTCCCCCAGCCCCGGGCCTCGTATGGCCACTACAAGAATGATTTCCATTACGACGACGGCGCTAGCGGCCGTAGTCCGTCCGGCACTGCTCGTCGTTCGCGTTCATGTGGACGACGTCGAGCTCGTTCCCCCGCGTGAGCTTGTTCCAGTTCGACTCGGCCTGGTTGAAGGGGTCGACGGCGTCCGTGACCTCCTCGCCGTTCTCCGCGGCGAGCGACAGCATCGAGTTCTTCGCGCCCGCCGTCCGGAAGAGCCAGAGGCCGTCGTGCTTGAGCTCGTAGGCCATGGGCGCGACGGCGCTCACGGAGACGCAGCCCGCCAGATCGCCGTCCATGCCCGTGAGCGCCAGCGCGCAGAAGCCGCCGCCGCGCGGCATGAAGTGCGCGGGATCGCGCTCGAACGTGTCGCGGTTGCCCGTCGTCGAGAAGCGCAGGAGGTTGCCCTGGTACGTCGCCGTGATGAGCGCGTCGCCCTGCACGGGCGTGTCGGCGCTGAAGTAGGACACGACGTCCATGCCGCCGAGGAGCGGCGACGCGCCCGACGCGTCCGTACAGGCGTCGAGGACGTCCTTCGCGTTGCCGCAGATGTCGAGCGGGTCCGGGTAGCCCCGCACGCCCTTGTTCTCGACGGTGATCAGCGGCGCGTCCGCCTCGTCGGCGGCGGCCTCGTCGAAGCGGGCGAGCGCGGGTGATGCGGGGATGCCGTGCTGGTTGACGGCGGCGACGCCGAGCACCGCGAGGCAGACCAGGAGGAGGAGGCCGTGCAGTTTGTCGCGCGTCGCGTCCCGCGCCGGCGCGACGAGGGGGACGGCCCCGTAGGACGTGGTCCCCGGCGCCGCGTCCATGGCCAAGGACGAGGAGTCGGGCTGTGGCGTCAAAGCGAACCTGGGCGGGCCAGCATCGTAGACCGGAAATTCGTTGTTTCGGAGGATACGTGAAGCGCGTTCTCAGACGGGCCGCCCGATGGAGGCTGACCGCCTCGCCGCGATGCCGCCGCCGGCGCGCGTCGCCCTCGGCCGCGTCGTCGCCGCGTGCCTCGCCCTGGGCTTCGCCGCCCTCGCGGGGGTCCGCGCCGCGCTGCCCCGGCGCGGCGGCGCGCCCGCGAACCTCGCCATCCTCGACGACGCCATGGACGACGCCATGACCGTGCAGTGCGTGTCCAACGACCAGGTCCAGTTCGTCGGCGTGCTCCAGGAGATCGCGGGCTACGCGGGCTACGCGACGCCGTCGGCGGGCGTGCTCCTCACGGACCGGGGGTCCTACGCGGCGCTCTTCGGCGGCGACGCCTACGACCCCGAGGCCGTCGCGCGGACCGTCGTCGACGCCTACGACGACGCCATGGAGGCCTGCCTCAACGACGCGTCGAGCTGCTACCCGTCCTTCGCCGCGGACGCGCCGAGCTGCTCGCTGGACGTCGGGAGCGACATGCCCTGGCCGCAGATCTCCTGCACCGAGGACTGCGTCCAGGACCTCTTCTTCGCCATGGACAACGGCGCCTACGCGACCTGCGAGGACCCCGTCGCCGCGGCCATGTTCCTCACGCCGGACCTCTTCAAGAGCTGCCTCGGCGGGGGGTCCCAGTGCTCGACGTGCATCGACGGCTGCCTCGCGGACGCGGACGCGGACGCGCTCGCCGTGTCCTGCGCGACGTCCGGCGCGAAGACGAAGACGAAGGCCCGGTCTAATTAGCGTAGAAACCTCGCGCGCGCGAGGAGGCAGTCCGCGTACAGCGCCATGCCCGCCCGGTTCGGGTGGAGCCGGTCGGGCACGAGCGAAACGTCGACGGGCGACCCCCAGAGGTCGTTGCAGTCCACGACCTCGACGCCGGGCCGGTTCCGCAGCGCCGCCTCGACGGCCGCGTTCGCCTTGTCCACCGCCGGCGCGAAGGACGCAAAGGGCCCGCCGTCCTCGCCGCACCGCGGCGGGCACAGCGCCGCCAAGCGATGCGCGTCGTCGCGGGGGAAGATCTTCGCGACGACGACGCGGCCGCGGCGCGCGAGCGCCTCGGCGACGGCGACGACGCCCTCGGCCGTCGGGCCCGGCAGGTGGCCGTTGCCGAGGTTGTTCGTGCCGATGAGGAGGACGAACGTCGCGTTGCCGCGGGGCAATTCGCCGTGCTGCAGCCGCCAGAGCGCGTGCTGCGTCTGGTCGCCGCTGATGGCCAGGGCCAGGGGATCCCACCGGTCGCCGAACTTCTCCCGGAGGACGTCCGGCGCGCCGCTCGCGCGCGCGATGGGCCTCCCTACGGACGTGCCGCGCCACGTCTCCGTGATGGAGTCGCCGACGAAGACGAGCGGCGGCTTCCGCGGCGCGAAGGCCGCCGCCTCGTTGGCGAGCGCCTGGTGGAAGGCGAACCACTCGCGCATGCCCTGCGTGCCGATCGTCCAGCGCGTCCGCGGCGAGGGCACGGCGGGCTGCTCGTGGCACGTGCCGTCGGCGTCGCACATACTCGTGCGCGCCCGCGCCTGCGCGGCGACGGACACGCAGGCGGCGAGCAGCGTCCAGCGGCGGATGGTAGTCATCTTGTGCGGTTTTACTGGTGGTGCCTTTTTAGGGCTTCTGCGCTGCTGTTGTCACAGCTAGCAAGCTCTTGCCGCCGATGCTTTTGCCATAAGCTTGCTCGTTTTGTCGACGTTGACGACAAGCCTTGATTAGTGAAGCCGAGGTGCAGCCCAGCTCGACTCGCGTCCCCGGTGCGGCGCATCCCCCTCGCAGCTCTACCCTTGACGCCCGTGTCCGCTCACGCCCCCGGGAATCATGAAATCGTCCATCATCGTCCTCCTGACCATCGCCTTCGACCGCGGGTGCGTCCTGCCGGCGGCGGCCGAGGAACTAGATGCCAATCTAGCGGCCACCTACGTTGTGGACGGTCCCCTGACGATTAAAGAAAAGGCCATGCTGCTGTTCTGCAAGTTCGAGATGTCTCAGGCCTCTGACCGGTTGATCACCCAGGGCCTCGTCTCGAAGCAGGAGTTCCTCGAGTCCTGCATCGAGGCTTTCTGCGCCACGATCTGGGACGACTCGGATACATTCTGCATCGAGAAGAATGTCCCGTTGCTGCGGGGGCTGGCTGAATCGCTGCGGGCCGAGAACGAGGACCGACGCGGCGAGAACGAGGACCTGCGCGACGAGAACGAGAAGCTGCGCGACGAGAACGAGAAGCTGTGCGACGAGAACGAGAACCTGCGCGAGCGCCTCGCGGAGTTGCCGTTCCCCAACTTTACTCACACCTCCCACGCCTTCTTCGCTGGCTTTTTCTTCGCCGCCGTGGGTGCCACCTATGTCGTCTGCTGGGAATCGTTTGGCGAATGGTCTGGCCTCAAGGAGAAGCTCGACCGCTCGCTCCGTCATGGTCTTGCGCGGCTGCGCCGTCGGGCCTGAGCTCAGCCACGCTCGTGCCAAGTCCCTCCCGCCACCCCGCCACAAGCCAAACTTAAAATCAAAACGGCAACGTCACGACGTACGTCTTCGGCGGCGGCTCTCTCTCCGGGCTCCGGGCGCGCGGCGGCGGCGGCTTCTTGCGGTCGAGCCTCGGCGGCGTCGGCGGGACCTGGGCCTTGACGGAGAGGAGGCGGTAGGGGACGTGCTCGCAGCACGGCGGCGGGATGAAGCCGGGCTCGCGGTGCGCCGGCCGTCGCGGGACCTTGCGTCGCCGCGGCGCCGGCGCCTCCTCCGCGGCGGGCGCGGCCGCGGCCGCGGGCGCGGGCGCGGCGGCCGCGGCGGTCTCGAGGCTCGCCTCGAGGTCGCCGACGCGCTTCACGAGGCTCCGCAGGCGCGCGAGCGCCGCGACCTTCCAGACCGCGCGGTCCCGCGCGAGGCCCGCGCGCATCGCGTTGCGCGCCCAGGCGCCGAAGGCCGCGCCGGTCCGCCGCGACCGCCACGTCGCCAGGGCCACCGCGACGACGCGCGGCAGCCCCGCGCGCCGCGCGGCCCGCGCGGCGCCGTCGCGCGCGGCCTCGGCGAGCTCCCGCCCCGAATCCGCGTCGGCCCGCGCCGCGCGCGCGGACCGCAGCTCGCCGTCGAAGGCGTCGAGGTCCGCGACGGCGCCCGCGAACGCCGCGGCGGTCCACGCGGCGACCGCGCGCCGGAGCGCCTCGCGCGCGGCGCGCCGCCGGCAGAGGACCAGCGCCGCCAGGGCGCCGGCGACCAGGGCGCCGCGCGTCGCGACGACGTCGCGCGGCGGCGGCGGCGGCGGCGGCGGCGTCGACGCGTCCGCGGCGCGGCGCCACCGCCGCAGCGCGACGCCCGCGCGCCGGCCCGCGGAGGCGCGCAGCACGCCGCGGCACGCCGCCGCGAAGACGCGCGCGTCGCCCCGCCGCCGCTCCACGGCCTTGGCCCGCCGGAGCCGGGCGACGTCCAAACCGGCGGCCGTCGCGTCGTCGACTTTCCGCGTGAGCGCCTTCGCGAGCGCGACGGCGCCGAGCCGCCGCGCCTCGGCGGCGTCGAGCGACCGGTCCAGGGCCGCCCGCGCCTCCCGCGTCGCCCGCTCGCCCGCGACGTCCGCGAGCCAGCGCCCGACCGCGCGCCGCTTCGCGTCGCGGCGCCGCAGCGCGAGGAGCCGGCTCAGGCGCGCCGCGGCGTCGCGCGCGTGGGCCGACGCGCGCCGGCTCAGGCTCCGGCAGGCGTTGACGGCGCGGCGCTGGGGGTGCACGGCGACGGGCGCGCGCGGCGGCGGCGACGGCCGCGACGCGTGCGCCGCGCCGGGGCTCGGCGTCGGCGGAATCGGGCCGGGCGTCGGCGCGTCCGGCGCGTAGGGCGACCGGCCGAGGCGCGCGAGCAGGTTCTCCGCGGGCTCGCCGGGGTAGAGCTCCGCGGGGCTCCGAGGCGACGGCGCGTCCGCGCGCGCGGCGGGGCTCCGAGGCGACGGCGCGTCGTTCGCGTCGCCCGACGCGGGCGACAGGCGGTTCAGCGTCGCCGCGAGGCGCGCGGCCGTCGCGTCGGAGATGGTCGCCGCGAGGCTGCCCACGTCCTCCTCCTCCTCGGCGTCCGAGGGCTCGGAGAAGACGTAGGCGCCGTCGCCGTCGTCGTCGTCGAAGGACGCCTCCAGCGAGGCGCCGCTGGACACCGACGCCCAGGTCTGCAGCGCGCTGCTCACGAGGGACCGCTCGCGGACCAGCAGCGCGCCCTTGCCCAGCAGGAAGTAGTCCATGCCGGCCAGGGCTCGCTCGTCCGACGTTCAAAAGCTTTGTTACAAGAGCTTTGCCACAAAAGAGCCCCTCGTTTTGCGAAGATGTTTTGCGAGGCGTTTTGTTGAACCTGCCATATCACCCTGGTTGCCAACGGAGGTTGGGCTGCCCCGCGCGGTTCCTGGCGTCGAGCGCCGCGTCGTCGGTCCGCCTCGTCGCTCCCGCCCGGCGCGCGCCTCGGCTCGGCGCAGCGGCGCCCGGGCGCGCCGAGACCGGCGCCGGAAACCATGAGCTCCAAGAAGGGCGAGGACGCGTCCAAGGCCATGAAGCGGCGCGCGACGTCCGGCGGCGACGACCTCGTGCCTCGGAACTCCAAGGGCGGCGTGCTCGTCACGGAGGAGGAGCTCAAGGCCGCCTTCGACTTCTTCGACGTCGACTCGTCGGGGAAGATCACCCTCGGCAACCTCCGGAAACGGCTCGGCGTCTTCTACAAGAACATGCCCGCGAAGGAGTACCGCTTCCTCATGAACAACAAGAGCGAGATGACCCTCGAGGACCTCAAGGAGCTGTTGTTGGAGAACGAGGTGAAGAACTTCGACCCCGTGGCCGAGGCCTTCAAGGTCTACGACCCGGACGGCACGGGCTTCGTCGACAGCAACGTGCTCCGGTCCATCTTCGAGAACCTCGGCTTCGGCGAGATCACGGACGACGACCTGACCATCCTCACGGAGACGGGCGACGTCGACGGCGACGGCAAGATCTCCCTCATGGACTTCCGGAAGATGCTCGACTTCAACAAGCAGAACCCCGAGCCCGAGCCCGAGCCCGAGCCGGAGACGTGAGTCGTGGGCGCGGCGTAAGCGGGGAGGAGCCGTGGGTGTTTCGAGGGCGCGGCCACGGGTCGCTGCGCGCGGCCACAGACACACTATAAGGCGTACTATACACCGCGATTGCCCGAACGGCCTCGCCGAAGCGGGTGTCGAAGTGGCAACACCACTCGACATGGCCGACAACGACGAGGCCAAGGGCGGCGAGGACGCCGTGGCGGCGGACGCGGCCCCCGAGCCCGGCGCGGCGGAGGCCGGCGCCGCCTTCGCCGACGGCATCCTCGCCCGCGCCGAGGAGAACTCGCGGGGCGGCGCGGGCGCCGAGCGCGAGGCCGAGTCGAAGTGGCGCGCGCTCGGCGCCGGCGCGAAGCTCGGCGACGGCAGCGCGGACGACGCGGCGGCGCCGGCGGCGCCGGCGGCCGACGACGTCGGCGAGCCGCTGGACGTCCGCGTGACGTTCTTCGCCGACGGCTTCACCGTCGAGGAGGATCCGAACGGCGCCGCGGCGGCGCCGCCGGCGGAGCCGGCGCCGCGCCGCGCGGGCATCGCCACGCTCCGCGACGGCGCGCCCGCCGCGCGGCGGCCGCGCTTCGAGCCGCCGCCCCTGCGGGCCTTCGACGCGCCCGACTCCGCGGAGTTCCTCGCGCACCTCGACCGCGACGAGGTGCCGCCGAGCCTGCGCCGCGTCGACCTGCGGGGCCGCGCGCGGCGCGTGCGCTTCGGCGTCGCCGACGCGCGGCCCCTCAAGTGCCCCTGGGGGCCCAACGGGCCCCTCGCGCGCCGCGGCGGCCACGACCACGACCACGACCACGACCACGACGACGACGACGACGCGCCGGCGCCCCCCCCGGCGGCGCCGGCGGCCTTCGCGGGCGCGGGCCAGACCCTCGGCGGGAGCGCCGCACCGCCCGCGGCGGCCGACGACGGCGGCGACCTGCCGGCGTCGCCCGTCGTCGACGCGGCGAAGCCGTCCGCCAAGTTGCAGCTCCGCCTCGCGAACGGGAAGCGCGTCGCCGTGACGCTCAACCTCGACCACACCGTGCGCCACCTCCGCCGCGTCGTCGCGGACCACGGCGCGGGCGACGCGCCCTACGCCCTCCTCGCGGGCTTCCCGCCCAAGCCCCTCGACGACAACGACGCGACCGTCGAGGCCGCGGGCCTCAGCGGCGTCGCCGTGTCCCAGAAGCTCTGCTAGGCCCGCGCGTAAGCGAGGCGCGGCCCTTTCGGTGAGCGCGGGTGGCGCGTCCCGGCGGGCGTCGCGCGCGAGGCCGAAGGCGAAATCGTTCGAGCCCCGGCGAGGCGCGCGCCGGCTCCACTCAAAATCGCATCGAAGGTGTCGCCGACGGCCCAAGTCGACCGCCGCGCCGCGACTCCACGACCATGTCCGCCCCCCCCGGCGGCGACCCGAGCGCCGGCGGCCAGGCGCCGGCGGGCGGCTTCGACCCGAACGCGCAGCAGGCGGCGTACGGCCAGCAGTACGGCGGCTACGGCGCGCAGCCGCAGTACGGCGGCGGCTACGGCGCACAGCCGCAGTACGGCGGCTACCCCCAGCAGGGGGGCTACCAGCAGCCCTACGGCGGCGGCTACCCCCCGCAGGGGGGCTACGGGGGCCAGTACGGCGGCGGCGGCGGCTACGGCGCGCCGCCCGGCCAGTACGGCGGCGGCGGCTACGGCGGCCCGCCCGGCGGCGGCTTCGGCGGCGACGGCATGGGCATGCGGCCCCGCCAGGCCTACGGCCAGACCTACGGCATGATCGACCCGTCCACGGGCCACGACTACCGGCGCCTCGAGGACGGCGGCGCGCCCGTCGACGTCGCGCGCGTCGACGCGATCCTCAAGCGGCGGCTCCAGTGCAAGATGTCGCGGAACTTCCAGGAGGCGGACCAGCTCCGCGACGAGCTCTCCTCCATGGGCGTCATGGTCCACGACCGCGAGAAGACCTGGGAGTGCAAGCAGCCCCTCGGCGGCGGCGGCGGCGGCGCCTACGGCGGGGGGATGCCCGCGGGCTTCGCGCAGCCTCCGCCGATGCCCGCGGGCGGCTACGGCCAGGGGCCCTACGGCGGCGCGCCCCAGTCGCTGAGCCAGATGGCCGCCGAGGCCCAGCAGCGCCTCGCGTCCGCGTCCGCCGTCGCCGGCGCGACGAACGGCGGCGCGCCGCCGCCGCCCGCGCCGCCGCCGGGCGCGCCGCCGGCGGAGAAGACGCGCCGGAGCCGCTCCCGCTCGTCGTCCTCGTCGTCCTCGTCGAGCCGCAGCCGCAGCCGCTCCCGCAGCCGCTCCCGCGACCGCAAGGAGGCGAAGAAGCCCGCGCGCGGCTTCTCCGACGCGCCCCCGAAACCCGAGGAGGGCGAAGCCGAGCCCGCCAAGGCGGACGAGCCCGCGGGCGGCGACGAGAAGAAGGACGCGTGAGCGCGCGCGCTCGCGCGGCGCGGCGCGGCGCGCGCGCGGCGGCGCTCGCGCGGCGGCGCTCGCGCTTATACGCGCGGGCGTTGCCTACAACGGACGTCGCTCCTTCTCACCACGCGCCGCGCACGCCTCGACGCCGCCCGGGACGCCGCCCCGCCACCGCCGCCCCCCATCCCCCAGCCCCTCCCCCCACTCCCCTCGCGCCCGGTCGCGTCCGGGTCGGCGGCGCGCGCT
>NW_008705573.1:1073228-1117209 GCF_000186865.1 Aureococcus anophagefferens | reverse complement strand
AACGCCCTGCGCCAGGCGCTCGACGTGACGGGGTCCGCGGAGCTCGCGAGCTCCTGGCTCCTGGAGAACGACTGGCGCGAGCTCCAGGCCGGCGCCCAGCAGGCCGCCGCCGCCGCGGCCGGCGGCCACGGCGCCGGCGCCGACGACGACGACGACGACGACGACGACGGCGACGGCGACGGCGACGGCGACGACGGCGCCGCGCGCGCCGAGGAGCCGCCCGCGAAGCGCCAGCGCAAGGTCGTCACGCAGGCCTCCGGGTCCGCCGCCGCCGAGGGCGCGACGTCCTTCTGGTGCGCCTTCGACGAGACCTGCGTCCACAAGGGCCACCTCCAGCTCATGAACCTGCGTCCGAAGTCGCTCGGCCACAGCCGTATCGCTTTGTGGACCGAGACGGCCGCGAGCTCCGACCGCGGCGCCGCCGAGCGGTCCCTGGGCGACGTCTGGACCCACTGCGTGCCCGAGGCCGACCCGGGCTACTGGCTCGTGCCCCTCCAGATGGGCGACCTCGACGACGTTAGCGGCCGCGCCCCGGAACGCGCCCCTTTTCTTTCGTCAAAAAAATCCCTTTCTCTGTAGGTCTGGTGGAAGATCCTCGAGCCCCACCTCATCCAGAAGAAGTTCGGCTCGGCCGTCGTGCTCCAGACGCTCGCGCCCAAGTCCGGCGCGCTCCGCGGCGCGGGCGCCGCGCGCGCGGCGTCGGCCGTCGCGGCCGCGCCGGCCTTCGACGAGCTCGAGGCGCGGGCCGCCGAGGCCGCGCGGGCCCGGGCCCACGCGGGGCCGCGCTACGGCGGCGCCCGCGCGGCCGCGCCCGACGCGGCGAGCGCCGTCGTCGCGTGCGTCGTCGTCCTCTCTTCGGGCGCCGCGGAGGAGCTCGCGCGCGTGGGCGAGTTCCTCGGCGCGCTCTTCCCGACCAAGTGCCCCCTCCACTTCCGCCGCCTCAAGTCCACGGCGACGGAGGCCGGGCCCGCGGGGTCGAAGCACGCGGCCTTCGCGCACGACCCCCGCGCGGACCCCGCGGTGCTCCAGCCGGAGTGGCACGAGAAGCACGCGGACTTCCGCGTCAAGAAGACCGTCGACGCGCCGCCGGCGAAGCCGCCCGGCGGCCTCTTCGCCGCCCACGCGCAGAAGCGCGTCAAGTTCGACGTCGAGCGGCGCACGGACGACCGCGCGTCCGAGTGGAGCCCCCTCGACGCCAAGTGAGCGCGCGATTGCAAACGAGGGCCGCCCGGGGCGCCCGCCCGGGCCGCGGCGCTAACCTCCTCCGAAGCTCGCCCCTGGAGATGCCGCGGAGGCTTCCGCCGCGGCGGCTCGGGATGCCAATCGCCTCTGCCGATATCGCCCCAAAAGCCAGCTTATGTACACGCGCCAGAGGGTCGACTCGGCCGCGGCGGCCGTCGCGCGGGCCCGCGCGTGTGCGGCGGGCCCCGGGGGAGGGGCGGCGCGCCGTCGCCAAGGCGCCGCGCCGCGCGGCGCCCCGCCTCTAGTGCGCGCTCACGAGCGACCGGAAGAAGCCGAAGAAGCCGCCGGAGCTCTCCGCGGCCGCGGGCTCCGGGGGCGGCGCCGTGGCCTGGACCTTGTCCGGCTCCGAGTCGGAGAGGGACCGCGCGCGCTTGCGCTCGACGCGCTTCGCCTTGGCCGCGGCCTTGTCCTTGGCCTTCTGCTCCTTCTTGGCGAGCTTCCGCGCCGCCTGGGCCTCCTCGGCGCGCGCCTGGGCGGCGTCGCGGTCGCCCTCGTCGAGGGCGCCCCGGTTGATGGAGGCGAGGGGCACGTGCGCCTTGACGGCGCGCCGCTCCGCGACGTCGGCCTCGAGGGCCGCGGCGAGCTCCTCGTCGCTCGGGGGCGTCGACTCCACGGCCTTGCCGGCCTGCTTCTTGTAGTAGGTGTTCTTGTCGTTGCGCGCCTTCTTCTCGTTTTTCTCGCTGTGGATCGTCATGCTTCTTTTAGGGGATGCGGTGAGCTTTAGGGGTTTGTGCGGGTTGCCTGCGGGGGCGCGGCGGTCAGGGGTTTGTTGCGTGAGAGCGCTGCGGCTCGCGGGTGCGTCTGGGGCTGGGGGCGCGTAGTGGACACCGGAAAAAGACGGCCGATTCTTCGCGGTGCGTGGGCGTGATTGCGCGCTCGGAGCCCGCTTCCGGCGCTTCGGTCCGTTGGGGCAGATGTTGAAGGCGAAATCTGCTGCTCGCAAGGGGATATAAATCTAGATACTATTTATTACCCCTTGCTGCTCGAGCGGCTGCCCGGCCGGGTTTCGCTCGGCGGAGAGTTCCCGCAGCCGGAGAACATGGCGGCGTACAAAACCGCGGAGACCTGCATCGGGAAGTCCAGCGACGCCGCCATCGCGCACTGGCAGGAGGAGGTGCGACTCGCGGGGACGGAGGTAGTCGAGCTCGACTACATCACAGCCCCGTGGAAGATGAAGTGGGACGGTGTCGCGAATCAGCGGGGCAAAAACACGCTCGCGCCTGGGGATCTCCTGAGCATCACCCACACCCACGGTCAGGGGGGCCACGAGACGCTGATGGTGACCTACGAAATTCAGAGGCTCACGACGCCGCGGGCTCACTGGAGCCGAAAGCGCGATGCCGACGCGCTGGAGCTGAAACTAGTGGGCTCTACGCCGCGCAAGAGGTACTGCGAGAAGTTCGACTACGATGAGGATACGCCTAAGCGGACACAGACGCGGACTCTCGACAAGGTGACCAAACAAGAACTCCTGAACATTTTGGATCGTCCTTCGGCTGCCGTCATCAACGCGGCGGTGCTCGCGCCTCAGCAGCCGCCAGTGCCTCAGGAGCCCAAAGACGGCAAGGTGTACCTGGCGAAGGAGATCTGGGAAGGCGGGAAGTACAAGATCGGGTCGAGTTACTCGCCGGAAGATCGCCTTCGCGGGCTGGAGACCGTTCGTCATCCTCGCAGAGTCCAAGCGCGACTTGAAGGAGCGGAAGCAGGTCGAATACAGACTCCATGCCAAGTATGCCGCCAACCACGAGTACTGGGAGGCTGTCGAAGACTCCCACGGCAAGTTGGTCCCCCGGCGAGTTCGCCCAGGGGCGGTCGCCAACGGGCAACACGGCATCCGCGGCCGGGGCGGGACGGAGTGGTTCAGTTTCACCGAAGACGAGCTCCCGGGCGTCATCGAGGCAATCGAGGAGGAGGAGGACTGAGCGGGCGTTCCTGGCCCCCTTGCGCCCCCACCGCACTAAGAAACGCTTACTGCCCCCGCTCCCGGTCCTCGACGAAGTCCACGCCGCCGCGGTTCCGGAGGCCGCGGATCTTGAGGCGCGCGCCCGGCGGCGGCGCGGCGCCCGCGTCGCCGCGGCCGCGCGCGTCGCGGTCGCCCGGCGCGACGGCGCCCGGGCGGTGCGCTTCGAGGTGGTCGTAGACGAAGGCGCGGATCGCGTCGAGCTCGCGCCGCGTCGCCGCGTCGGCCCACTGCTGCTTCAGCAGGAGCGACACCGCGGCGTCGAGGTGGTCCAGGATCAGGGGCAGCCCCGCGGCGTTCTGCTCGAGGACGTTGAGCAGCCAGAGCCGGAACGTCGGCCGGTCGAGGACCTTCGCGACGTACCCCGCGTCGTCGCCGAAGAAGAAGTTCAGCGAGATCGACTCCTCGGTCGACGTCACGCGGTGCCACGCAAAGGCCGGGATGAAGAGCGCGTCGCCGGCGCCGAGCTCGAAGACCGCCGCCGGCTCCGGGCCGGGCGCGGAGCTCTGGACCGTGCGGCCGTCGGCGCCGAGGTCGTTCGGCGCCATCTCCTCGCGGAGCGTCGGCGGCCAGAGCTCGACCTGCGGGGGACGTTCGTGGGTGGCGTGCCGGCGGGGAGAGCGCGCTTCGCGTGCGGGGAGAAACGGGGGAGCTCGACGCCGCGGCGGACCCGCTTCCGGCCCGAGACGACCGCGAGCCAGCCGTCGTCGGGGTCCAGGTGGCAGAACTCGACGTGCCCTTTGGGCGCGACCCAAAGGAACGGCCCCGAGTGGACCCTGCAGCCCTGCAGCAGCCGCGGCGCGCCAAAGTCCGCCGCGAGCGCGGGGAAGCAGTGGCGCACGCTCGCCTGCGGCGCGACGGTCGCTCCTTCGTTTCCCGTCGTGAAAAAAGAAAGACGCCGCGCCGCGCCGCGGCCATGTACGCGTCGACGCGGCCGGCCCTGAGCTCGTCGACGTAGCGGCGGAAGCGCATGCGCTCGACCGGCGACGCGGCGCCCCGGCGGTACGCGGCGGAGGTGACGCGCTGCCGCACCAATACGCGCCGCTCGCCGCAGCGGTCCGCGAGGCCGTCCAGGGTCCACGCGGCCGCCGCGGGCCACTCGCGCGCCGCGCCCGCGAGCCGCAGCGGCGCGAAAGCCGCGCGCAGGTGGACCCGGGCGAAGGTCGCCGCGTCGACGGGCGGCTCGTAGGCCGACGGCGGCATCGCGGGCGCCGGCGCCGGCGCCGCCGGAGCCGGAGGCGCCGCGCGCGTCGCGGCGACCACGTCCACGCGCGAGTCCCCGACGACGTACTCCACGAGGACGCCGTCGAAGCGCGTGCGGTACGGCTTGTCGCGCGGCGGCCGCGACACGTCCACGGCGAGCGTCTCGACGAGCGCGCGCGTCGCGGCCGCAGGGTCCCCCGCGAACAATGTCAGCGCGTCGGCGACGGCGTCGAGGCGCCCCGCGGCGCCGCGCACGGCCCTGGGCGCCGCGGTTTCGCCGCCGTACCAGTCCGCGAGCGGCGTCCGGACGGCGTCGCCGGCCGGCGGCGCGTCGTACGACGGCAAGAACGGCTTGATGTCCACGAGCGGGCTCCCGTCCAAAACGTCGGCGCCGCGGACGACGACGCGCCGCGCGCGCGCGTCGACGGATTCGAGCGCGACGAGCGACAGGCCCAGCGCCGACGGCCGGTGCGGCGTCCGCGTCGCGAGGCAGCCGACCTTCCGCCCGCGGCCGCGCGGCGGCCGCACCTTGGCCGCGACGGCCCGCTTGCGGCCGTTCGTGTTCTCGTGGAAGGCGAAGAGCAACCAGACGTGGCTGTGGCGGTCGAGGCCCTCGAGCGCGCACGCCTCCACGACGGCCTTGTCCAGCACGCAGACCGCGCGCGCCGTCGGCGCGAGCAGCGGCTGCCGCGGCGTGCCCTGCACGTCGCGGTAGCACGACTCCACGACGCCGATCTGCCGCAGGGGCAGCGCCGCGGCGGCGACGAGGCGCCGCAGCCGCCGCGCCTCGCGGTACCATCGCCAGGCGCAGAGGCCGGCGGCGCCGGCGAGCGCCGCCAACGCAGCGGCGCTCCGCTGGCTCATGGACGCATGCGCGGCGGCGCGGCGCAAGTTCGGAGCAGCCGTGTGCACCAGTCGCGCGTCGCAGCTTGCGCTCAGTCGCGCGTCGCAGCGCTGGTTGGTGCGCTCAGTCGCGCGTCGGGGCAGCAGTCCTATGCACGAGCTCTCGGAGAGCCCATCGTCGCCTGCCAGTGCTGATCGATCACGGCAAGAAGCACTGCAACATACCGCAGACGGAAGAGAGAAAGTAATTGCGGCAAAAAGGGCTAGTCACCCCGGTGGCTGGGCCCGTAGAGGGACGCCAGGCTCCAGCCGCGGTCCGCGTCCGCGCGCGCGGCGGCCGTGATCAGGTCCAGCCCGAAGTACTCGACGAATTCCCGGTTGTTCCGCATCGCGCCCCGCGGCGCCAGCGAGCCGTCCGGGAGCTTGAAGGGGTCGTAGAGGGAGTCCGGCACGGCGATGACGTGGGAAATGTTGTGGGAGTCAAAATAGGCGAACTTCCGCGGCGGCGCGGCGCCTTGGACCGTTCGGTGGTGCAGATGCGAGAAGACGACGTCCTCGTGGGCGCAGAGGCGCAGCTTCGGGCATTTCGCGACGAGCTCGTCGCAGGTCGTGAGCAGGGCGTCCGCGTCCTCGCGGTAGCCCCTGGGCGCGGAGAACCCTTTTGGGTACGAGTGCGCCGCCACGTAGGTCATCGACTCGAAGATCTTGCCGTGGTAGTGCGCGCGGAGGCAGCTCCCGCCGCTCCCCTCCTCGGCGACGGCTAGAAGGACGTGCCACAGCGGGAGTTGGTCCTTGAAGCCGCAGCGGTGCGCCATCCAGAGCCCGAGGAGCTTCGCCGCGTACGGGTCCCGCGCTTTCACGTAGAACCTGTTCGACGACGTCTGCCAGAAGGGCATGCGGAAGCCCTTCGGGTGGGTCGTGCCCAGCATGACGCCCAGGAACGTCTCGGCGCCGTGGTCGCCGTGGAGGGGCGTGCGGTCGCCGTCCAAGAGCTTCAGGATGTCTTCCCGATGCGCCATGGCGTCCAGGTCCACGTAGGCGACGCCGGTGACGCCCGGCCGGTCCGACATGGCGTAGACGGCCAGGATCTTGATCAGGTGGTTCGACACCGCGCGCGACGCGTCGCCGTCGTAGACCGATCCTTTGCTTTCGGAGACCCAGTGTTTTCGGAGACCCGGTACGTTGTCCGCGCGCGCCGCGCAGGTCGGCGTCTCCTCCACGGACAGCCGGTCGTCGAGGTCGCCGATCCAGAGCGCCCAGTCGACGCCCATGGCGCCGAAATAGGCCACCTTGTTGACGAGGGCCGCCCACTCCTTGAAGACGTAAGGGATCGAGCTCGCGGCGACGACGGCGACGACGCCCCCGCGCCGGGGCGCGTCCCGGTCGAGGCCGTGGGAGCAGAGCGCCGGCGCGGCGAGGGGCGCGTGGCGGTCCCACTCGGCGTGGAACGTCCGCGGCGACGTCCGCCGCCCCGCGACGACGCGGAGCGCGGGGCCGGCACTCGCGACGCCGGCCGCGAGGCCCGTCGACGCGACCTCGAAGCGGCAGCCCACGTCGACGGGGCCCGCGAGGGCGAGCCAGGCGCAGTGGGGCCGGTGCTCGTCCTTGTCCACGAGGCATCGGTCGGCGCCGCCGCTGCGCCACCGCTCGACCCAGGCCGCCTCCGTGTCGCCGCTTCGCGGGACGGACTTCATGCCTTCGGCGGCGAGCGCGCCGAGGACGACGAGGGCGACGGCGAGGAGCATCGCGCCTTGCGCCCTTGAGCCGTGGGCGGCGGCGCGACGCGACTCGTCCCGTGTGCTCGGTCTCCGACGCGTCGACGACTTCGTCGCCGAATGCCGCAAAAGTTTTGCGCGCAAGCGAAGAGGCGGGGTCGGCTGCTGCACGTCGACGCTCGAGCGATGATCCCAGCCGCAGTCGCAAATGCCGTGCAATGCGGAGACGTAGAGACGGTACGAACGTGGCTCGAGTCTGGGGGGCCTGAGCGCGACGTGAACGAAGTCGACTCTCTCGGTAGGACTTTGTTGCATTTGGTTTTATTATACGGCGAGTTGGGCGGATCTTTCGAGGCCAGATATGCCATTCTTCACCTTCTCCTCCAGCACGGCGCCGATGCAAACGCCAGGACTGACAGCGGTAGAACCGCCCTTCATTGGTGTCGTCATCCCGAAGAAGCGGCGCTACTCCTCGATCACGGCGCCGACATCGACGCTCTGGACATAGGCGACGTAACGCCGCTGCGATGCCACGCCAGTAAAAGATTTGCTCTCGTGCACCTCATGGTTTGTCGTGGGGCGAACCTGTTTCTGACTGACAATCAGGGACTAGATGCGGAATCATATGCGCGCACACGTGCGGCACGTGCCGCGTACTTTGAACACCCCAGCCCCACCGAGTGTCAAAAACTCATCAAAGCAGCGAACTTCCTCGCGGAGGTCAAGGCCGCGGGAAGCTGGCGCGCGTATTGGCGGGCGCCGCGCGTCGAGCTCGTGCGGCTCCGTTCTCTCTGCGACCGCGGCCGCGCGGAGCCGCCCTCTCCCCGGGCCTCCTCGGGCTCGAACGAGCTCAGCGTGGCGGAGGCCAAGGTCTTCGAGCGGCTCTTCGGCGCTCCGACGCGCCGTCTGCCGAATGAGATTTTCTGGACGATCCTCACGTTCTGGCGCAGCAGCCGCGACGACGACGCCGACTAGGCGCGCCCACACATGCGCTAACCCTTACTCGCACCAGTCGTCGCCCATGGCCCAGCACGCGTCGCCCGTGAGGTTGTACCACGTGTCCTCGTTGTTGTTGCCCGTGCAGCCGCACTCCGCGGGCGCGTCCGCGCGGTCCGCGTCGCAGTGTTCGAACTGGTATTCCAAAGCAAAAGGGCCGTCGTAGCCCGCGTAGAACAGGTGCGCGTCCGGCTGCTGCCTCTCCGCGTACGGCACGTCCGCCAGCAGCACGCGCAGCGCGGACGCGCGGGCCTGGCAGCTCGCCTCGCCGCCCGAGTACCAGATGCCCAGGTGCTGGTCCAGGTACCGGTCCCAGCCGTCCGGGTTCTGCTCGCCGTCCTCGTCGTAGAGAAAGGCCTCGTGGTCGCGGCGCACGTAGGCGTCGTAGTCCGCGAGGGACCGCGACCCGCTCGGCGCCGCCGCGTTGTCGACGAAGCGGATCGCGACGCCGGGCTGCGACTCCCAGCCCATGTCGACGACGACGCACGTCGCCGAGGCGTGGGTCACGTTGTGGGACGCGCCCGTGAGCACGGCCGCGTGCTCGTAGCGCGCGGCCGCGCCCGCGCTAGTAACCCCGTGCTGCGTCATGCCCAGCGTCACGGCCAGCAGCGGCTCGTTCGCGTAGAGCGCGAAGTCGTCGTCGGCGTCGTCCGCGAGGCCGACGAGGTCCGACAGGTAGGCGAGCGTGAAGGGCAGCGCGTGCGCCGCGGGGCACTCGTCCGCGCTCCACGCCGGCGCTCGCGCGCCCGGCATGTCGCCCGCGGCGCCGACGAGCTCGAAGACGACGCCCTCGACCTGGAGCCCGAGGTGGAGCACGTCGGCGCCGTCGGCGTCCACGGAGGACCGCAGCATGAGCGGGATGCCGTCCGCGATTAAAGGCCCGGCGTACGTCGCGAGGTCCCGCGCGTAGAGGACGACCTTGTTGTGCATAAAGGCGTCGAAGTTCCGCATGTCGCCGTGGAGTTCGCGGAAGTATGCGATCCAGCCGTCGGCCTCGCCGAGGTCGTCGAAGAGGGGCGCCGCGAGGAACTGGAGCGCGCCGGAGTGCGTGCCGAAGCGCACGCCGAACTTGGCCCGCCGCACGGAGCAGCCCAGGTCCGACGGGCAGTCCGTGAGCGAGCCCGCGAGGTAGGTCGTGAAGAGGTGGAGCGTCGAGTTGAGCGTCGCGAGGCTCGACAGGTGCGTCATCTTCTGGAGCCGCCAGTCGCTACTGTTGAAGGGCACGAGCGGGCCGCGGGAGGTCATCGTCGTCGTCGCGGCGGAGACGCGCACGGTCTCGGCGAAGCCCAGGAGCGGCGCGCCGCGCCGGCGACGAGCGCCGGCGACGAGCGCCAGCGCGAAGACGAGCGCCACGACGGCCAGCGGCCGGGCGGGCTGCCTCGCAGCCATCATACGCCACTAAACTCGCCCTCGTTTACCTTTTTCAGGCTGATGTTGCTTAGGCGAGCGATGTGCTGCAATTTAGCACGCCCTGGTGATCGTATGCGCTGCGAACTCTGAACGCAACCCTGGTGACCGCGTCATGGCGCCATTGGTGCTCGTGCAGACGCGCAAATTCGGCGCCTTGGACGTACCGCAGAAGCCCAAACCAGCGCCAAAACCAGCGCCGAAACCGGTCGAGGACGAGGACCTCAATGCCAAGTCGTTCAGCTTCCTCGGCGGCCTCGTCGCGTCGTCCATGTTCGACGCCGACGCCGACGCGACGCCGCCGCCGCCGGCGACGACGACCGCGTCCACACTCCTGCAGCGCTGCGCGAACGGCGACGCCGCGGCCGACGCGCTCGCCGAGGCCTCGTACTGGCGGGCCTTCGAGGCGCCGTCGGCGCGGCGCGCGCCCGCCGCGGACTTCGACGTTGCCGCCGCCCGGGCGGCGCTCGGCGGCGGCGACGGCTACTTCGCCGCGCGCGACGCGTCCGACGCGGCCCTCTGGCGCGACTGCACGGACGTCGTCCGAAAGGTCGAAGCGGCCGGCTGGCCGCCGGTCTTCGCGCTGCTCTGCGACGCGCCCTGGCGCGGCGTCGCGCGGAGCTGGGACCTCGCGCGGCGCGTGCTCGGCGACTGCGTGCTCGAGCCGTCGATGTTCATCTGGAGCCTGCGGCGCCACGGGACGACGACCCCGGCGCGGAAGACGCGGTGCGCGCGCGTCGGCGAGAGCTTCGGCCTGCCGCACCGCGACTTCACGTACGGCGACGCCCACTTCCCCGACGGCGCGCCCAAGGTGTTGAACACGTGGCTGCCCTTTACGGAGGCCGCCGCGGACAACGGGTGCCTCTGGGTCGTGCCCCGGGAGTTCGACGCCTGCTACGCCGACGACGGCCACTACGACCACCTGCGGCCGGCGCTGCCGGGCTTCGAGGCCGGCGCGACGAAGCTCCGCTTCCCCATCGGCGCCGCGCGGCCGGTGCCGCTCGCGCCGGGCGACGTGCTCTGCTGGCACAACGTCATCCACTGGGGCGGCCTCTGCGGCGCCGGCGCGCGGGAGCCGCGCATCTCCCTCGCGGCGACGTTCCGGCGCGCGGACGCGCCGCCGACGCACCTCGTCGCCGACGGCGCGCTCGACGGCGCGGTCCCGGCCTTCGACGCGCTCCGCGCGGACCCGGGCGCGGCGCCGCGGCGGGACCGCGCGCGGCTCGTCGCCCACGCGCTCCTCATGTACAGCGACTGGTACGACCTCGACGGCGGCGCGCTGCCGGACGCGTTCTTCGACCTCCTCGGCGCGGAGCGGCCGCGCGCGGACGACGCCGCCGCCGCGGCCGCGGGGGCGACGGTCCTCGACGCGTCCGGCTGCTACGTCGACGACTACTAACGTCCATCGTGGTGACGACGAGGCGTCGCACCCCGGGACCGACTCCGGAGTCCGCGAGACCCCCGGCCTGCGCGCGGCGTTTTTCGGCTTCGCAGGAGAAGCAGCGGGGCAGCCACTCAGTATGGTGTGCTCGTCCAAGCCCGCGAAGGAGCTCTTCCCGGACGTCGAGGTACGACGCCGGCGCCGCGCGCGCGTCACGAACGACCGTAGGTCGGCGAGGACGGGCTGCTCAAGGTCAACTGGGGCACGACGGACTGGCCGTTCTGCGGCATGCCGAGCCCCTTCCACGTGCCCAGCGGCGCCTACGCGGGGCTCGGCCTCGAGCCCGCCGTGCTGCCGCTAGGCGTCCAGCCCCCGGAGATCGCGGGCTACCCGACGAAGGCCGCCATCGTCGTGTGCTCGCGGTCCGGGGACATCAACTGCCACTCGGCGCCGGGCGTCGCGGCGTGCGGCGGCTTCGACGAGCCGCCGACGGCGATCCAGGTCCAGCCGACGAAGATCTTCGACGAGGCCGACGCGTTCACGCTCATGTTCGTCGGCTACGACCCGGCGGCGGGGGCGCAGAAGTGCCTGTGGCTGGTGGCGAACGCGCCCGTCGTCCACGATCGGTGCCACTTCGCGCCCATGAGCGGCGGCAACCTCATCGCGGCGGGCACGGAGCTCGTGCCCTACGTGGCGCCCAAGGACGCCGGCCTGGCCGAGGGGTCCTGGTACATGTACCTGCTCTTCTGCTCCGCGGCGGTCGACGCGGCCGCGGCGACGGCCGCGGCGTCGGCGGCCGACTTCACCGTCGCGGCGGTCGCCGACGCGCTGGACCTCGGCGCGCCGGTCTGCGCGACGCCCTTCAAGCTCGACGCCGAGGCCTGGGCGCCGGACCTCGAGCCGAGCGCGCCCGAGTAGGCGGCCCCGGGCCGCGCCGGCGGCGCGCGGGGCGATTTATAACGGACGCGCGCGTCACGCGGCGACGACGCGGTCGAAGTCGTCGGCGGGCTTGAGCGTGACGCGCGCCTCGCGGCCCCGCGGCGACGTGGACGTCTTCGTGACGTACTCCACCGTCGAGAAGGAGCCGGCCGCGAGGATCGTCTTCCGGTTGTTGACGCGGTTCGCCGCGGCGCCGAAGGCCTTGCGCCCGGCCCGGTGGAAGCCCGCGGCGCGCTTCGGCGGCCAGGTCAGGGCGTAGACGGCGAACTTGTCGTGGGCGAGGTCCTTGAAGTCGCCGTCGGGGTCGTCGCGGCCCACGCGCGGCGCGAGCTTCCGGTAGGACGAGAGCGGGCTGCCGAGCGACGTCGACGCGGTGCGCGGCGCCCGCACGGAGGCCGTCGACGCCGACGCGCGGTCCGGCGACGCCGGCGCCCGGGCCGTCGACGCCGACGCGCGGTCCGGCGACGCCGGCGCCCGGGCCTCGAGGGCGGGGAAGCGCGACGGCGACGGCGGCGGGTCGGGGCCGCGCGCGCCGTCGAAGCTCACGGTCCGGGGACGCTTCGGCGTCGTCGGGCTCCGGGGGATCTTGGGCGGCCGCGGCGCGCCCCGCACCTTCTTCGCCCGCGGGGACGGCGCCGCGGGGCTCTGGGCGGGCGGCGGCGCGGCGGCGAGGAGCTGGGGCCGCATCCAGGGCGGCAGCGACCGCGGCGCCCACCGGACGCCGCGCGACCGCTTGCCCTTCCTCCGCGCGGGCGTCGCGGGGCCGGACCAGCTCGGGTACTGCGAGAGGCGCGGCGCGCGGCCCCAGGACGAGCCGTGCGTCGACCGGAGGCTCGTGTACCACTCCCAGCTCGGCAGCGGCAGCGCCGCGCGCGCGGGCTCGTCGTCCCCGCCGTCGTCGTCGGACGCGGCCGGCGGCGGCGCCTCGGGCGGCCCGAGGCCCAGGGCCCGGAGGCGCGCGCGCTCCTTGGCGAGGAAGCGGCCGTGGCGCCGCCGGATGACGAAGAACTGCCAGGCGCTCATGGCTAGGCCCAGGCGCCGCTGGGCCGGGCCCCAGTTCCGCCGCCGCGCCTCGAGCTCGGCGAACTCGCGCAGCGTGCCCCCGAGCTCGCGGAGGTCCGCCCGTTGCTTCTCGCGGGTCTCGTCTTCCACGTACCCCATGCCCTCGAGGCCGGAGCGGACGTCGCCGAGGAGGACGAGGTCGACGGCACGACGAGGGCCCGGCGCCCGCGACGGGGGGCGCTTTCGAAGCAGCCCCTCGGTCTGGCTTTGTGTCGAGGAGTTTCATCGGGGCTGACGTTGAAGGACGCGCTCGCGATCGAGACGACGCCGTCGAAGTCGCCGTCGGCGCACTTGTCGGCGCAAGTGTCGGCGCGGCCATCGCGGCCTGGTACCGCGGGCTCTAAGAAGGCGGCATTACTACTCGACGAAGCCCGAGAGCGCCGCGAGCTCGTCGAGCGTCTTCTCGCCGGGGTAGAGCGCGCCGCCGATCTCCCACGTCGGGTAGCCCTTGATGTCGCGCGCCTGGCAGGCGTCGCGCCGCGAGGCGTAGCCGTCCTCGGCGCACTCGTAGTAGTCGATGGCCTTGTATGCCGTCTTCCCGAACTCCTGCTTCTGGTTGAAGCAGTGGCTGCACCAGTACGCGCCGTACATCTTCGCGCCCTTGGCCTTGAGGTGGGCCGCGAGGGCCGCGGACCGCGCCGTCGACGGTTTCGTGACGTCCGGCGGCGTGAAGACGGGGCCACCGTAGCCCTTGGGCGCGGGCGCGGCGACCGCGGGCGGCGCGTTCGCGACCATGGCGCGCGCCTCCGCCATGGCGACGTCCGTCTCCGCGAGGAAGAGCGCGCCCGCCGCGAAGAGCGCCGCGGCGCCGGCGCCGACGAGGCGCGGCGGCGGGGCCTCCGCCTTCCAGGCGCGCAGGACCGCGGCGTTCGTCAGCGTGAGAACCGCGGAGCCCGCGCACAGCGCGCAGAACTCCTGGAGCCGGAACGCGAGGAGCAGCAGGAGGCACGCGGAGAAGCAGCCCATGGCGCTCGTCGTCGCCAGGAGCGGCCAGCGCGTCTTCTTCTCGAGGCCGGGCGCGACGAGGGGCGCCGCCGCGAGCGCGAGCGTCGTAAAGTAGGCGGCGAACCCGAAGAACGCGAGCGGCACGCCGGCGACCGACGCGTAGGCGGAGTTGAGCACGCCGCCGCAGGCTTGCGACGCGCACATGACCGGCGCCGCCGCGAGCTTCGAGTAGCTCAAATACGCCGTCTCCGCGACGCCGACCGCGGCGAGGCCCGCGACGATCTTGCGGCTCGTGAGGTCGGCGCCGGCGTCGTCCGGGGCCGTGTCGACGGGGGTGGCGCGTCGGTGCGTGAGGCATCTGGAGCGGTGCGGGATCTGGAGCGACGCGGCGAGCACTCCGAAGCAGAGGGCGAAGACGGCGCGGCAGGCCATCGTGTCGCGGGGAGAGGGGCAACGTCTCGGCTGTGACGATGTTGATGCCCGGTTCACCTCGGTGCTTACATCAGACGTGCACATCGCCGGGTTGGTTCGGCGCCTGAAAGCGCCGTTTACGACCGCCGGACGTGCGCGGCGTCCTCCCGAGCACCGAGGCACCGCCAACGGCGCGACATGCGCCTCACACTCCTCCTGGCGACCCTCGCCGCGTCCAGGAAACCCCTGCCCCGGCGCGCGCCGGCCCTGCACAAGCTGCGCGGCGGCTACGCCCAGGGCATCGCGCCGGCGTCGTTCCGCGCCGACGGCGACGCCGCGCTGCGCCGGGCGCTGAACGTGAGCGCGCAGCGCTTCGACGTCGTCCACGAGGCCGCGGGCGTCGTCGTCTTCCGCCACTGCGACGACCGGGACGTCCTAAAAGCCGCGGGCACGATCGACGCGCCCCTGGCGACGGTCGTGAACATCCTGAAGAACAGCTCGCGGTCGAAGGAGTACAACGAGCACTGCCACGAGCTCGTGCCCGTCGCCGAGTACGACGACGACAGCCAGATCACGTGGACGTCGACGGCGTCCTACGGGCCCTTCAAGGCGCGCGACTTCCTGACGGCCGTGCACGTGCGCGCCGTCGACGGCGCCACGGTTTTCGTGAACCACGCCGTCGACGACCACGCGGGCGCGCCCGCGCCGAGCGACCGCTACGTGCGGTCGTCCGTGCGCTACGGCTGCACGCGGCTCCGGCCGGCGAGCGACCCGGCGAAGACGGACGTCGAGCTGCTCTCGGCCGTGGACTGCGGCATCGAGCCGGAGGGGGCGGCGGCGGCCGTCGCGCGGAAGCTCGCGGAGACGGGGCCCGTGACGTTCATCCGTTCGCTGGAAGCCGTCGCGCGGCGCGACGCGGCGGGGCCGGCGCCGCCGCCGAAGCCCGCGCTCCGCGTCTTCCTCGAGTCGCTGGTCTCGGGCTTCGACGAGGTCCGCCCGGCGCGGCCCGTCGCGGGCCCGGAGGTCACGCTCTGGGCGGGCGCGCGATAGTAAGAAGATTATCGTCCGAAGCGCCGCGAGACGAAGCCGCGCCCGCCGCCGCGGTGCGTCCCCGAGCGAGGCGGCGGACGGGTAGATGAGCATCGACAAGTGCGCGGGGGTGCAACACGCTTCATCGAGCCGCCATAGGGCGATGTTTGCTCCTCGATCGCTTCGATCGAGTCGAGCTCGGCGCCGCACCGGGCTCCTGGCATCGTTCAAACGCGCCGCGTCGACGCCGCCGCAGCGCCGCCGCCTCGTCCGCGCGCCCCCGAGTCCGCACCGACCGCGACCCCGCCGCCGACGGCGCCCGGTCGGCACCCGCCGCACCACCATGACGGCGGACCTGGACCGCAAGCTCGCCTGCATGCCCGACAACCCGAAGCGCCCCCAGACCAAGTCCTGGGAGCGCTACGAGAAGTACAAGGCCGCGACGACCGTCGGCGAGTTCCTCGACCTCGGGGGCACGCTCGCGGATTTGGCGCACGACACCGGCAAGGGCTTCGTCCAGTACGCGGACAAGAAGTCGCACAAGCCGCCGAATTTCCCCCGGGCCGCGGCCCAGAAGGCGCCCCTCAGCGCGGAGGAGAAGGCCTGGCAGACCTGGGACGACGACGAGCTCGACGACGTCTGCGACACGTGCGGCGAGTACACGGTCACGGATTCGGGCGCGCCGATGTCGAACGTGCTCATCTGCGACGCGTGCGACTGCGAGACGCACCTGCGCTGCTCGGGGTTACTGCGCATGCCCCCGGACGACGAGGGCTACCGCTGCGTGAACTGCGTCGACGGCACGTCGGGCGGCGAGGTCGACCGGCCCGCGCGCGCGGCGCCGCGGCGCGACGACGCGGACGCGCGCGCCGCGCAGCTCAGCGGCCGCTGCCTCAAGTGCGGCGGCGCCGGGGCCCTGGAGCGCGAGCTCTACTTCTGCGAGGTCGCGGGCTGCTACGGCTGCTGGCACGGCGACTGCGCGGACGCGCTCCTGCCGGCGAAGGGCGAAGGGGGCGCGACGTTCGAGAAGTCGCGGTGCCCGTCGTGCGCGGACCGCTTCGGCGAGCGCGCGCACGCCGAGCCCGCGGCCGTGGGGCGCGCCGAGGCGCCGCGCACGTTCTGGGCCGTCGCGTTCCCGGAGCATTTGGACCTCGCGGAGCGCGCGCGGCTCCAGCAGATCCTCGTCAACGGCGCGGGCGACCTGCCGCCGGACGTGCAGGCGCGGTGCCTGCGCAACTACCACCTCAAGCGCGAGACGACGGGCAAGAAGCGCGGGAGGCCCAAGGGGTCCGTGAACAAGCCCCGCGGCGACGGCGGGCCCGCGGCGGCGAAGAAGCCCCGGGGCCGGCGGCCCAAGGTCCAGCCGCCGCCGGGGTCGCTGAACCTGGCCGCGCTGGGGTTGCCGGGCGTCGTCTTCCCCCCGGCCCCGCCGGGCCTCAACCCGGGCCTGCTGGGCGCCGGCGGCGCCGCGGACCCGCGGCTCCTCGCCGCGCACCAGCTGCAACTGCACCACGCGATGCAGCAGCAGGCCGCGCTCCACCAGCTGCACCAGCAGGGTTTGCTCGTGCCCGCGGCCCTGGCCCAGCCGGGGCCCGCCCAGGCGCCCGCCGCGGCGCCGGACGCGGCGCCGGCCGCGGCCGCACCGCCGGCCGCGCCGGCCGCGTTCGAGCCCGCGGCGCCGCCGGCCGCGGCGCCGGCCGCGTTCGAGCCCGCGGCCTTCGAGCCCGCCGCGCCCGCGCCCGCGGCGCCCGCGGCGCCGCCGGCGGAGGCGCAGAAGGACTGCGCGCCCGTCGGCGACGGCTGGTGGGAGAAGAAGGACCCCGCGAGCGGCCGGTGCTACTACGTCCACGAGAGCACGGGCGCGTGCCAGTGGGAGAAGCCCGTCGCGAAGCCGCCCCAGTCCCCGTCGTTCCACTAGGGCGCCGCCGAGCTCGCGCTAACGCGCCCACGGGAGCGCCGTTGCGGGGGCGGGCGCGGCGGCGCGCGCGAGGCCGCCCTCAGCGGCGGCGGGACCGGTCCCGGGAGCGGTCGCGGCGGTCGTCCTTGTGGGAGCGGCGGGAGCCGCGCGTGTCGCGGGAGCGGCTCCGGTCGCGGCGGTCCGCGTCGCGGTCGTCGCGGCGGCGCTGGTCCTCGTCGCGGCGGATCTGGTACTCCCACCTGGCAGGACAAGAGTGGGACATTCCCAACTTTAGCGGCTCATATCTCGGTCATGTTCCACTCGTTTCGGCTCATTGTTGGACGAGCGATCGTCTCTCGGAGCGTTCTCGAAGCGTGGCTGCTTTTTCCGAAGCGGTCGCGCGCGGCACACTCATGTTGAAGCGAACTTGAATCGCGCGTTTCCCGCCCCGCGCTCCCACTCGCGGCGCCGCTCGTCCTCCTGCTCCTGGCGGCGGCGGCGGTCGTGGTAGTCGTCGCGGCGGCGCTTGCTGTAGTCGTTGTCGTCGTCCTTGCGCGACGAGCCCGTGCGGTAGGCGGGCTCGTCGGGGAAGCGGCCGTAGGTCTTCTGCGCGGGGCCGCCGTACTGGCCCGCGGCCTTGTTCCGCTTGTGCTCAGGCACGAAGGGCGGCGGCGGCGTCTCGAACTCGACGACCCACGCGCCGCCCTCGAAGGCGTGGACGGCGATGGACAGGGCCAGGGCCTTGGCGGCGTCGGCGTCGCTGCACTCGGCCCAGGCGTCGCGCGCCTTGAGATCGACCTTGCCGGACTGGATCTTCGTCGACCCCTTGAACATCTTGCGGATCTGGCTCCAGTTGCACTTCTCGGGGATGTTGTTGATGCGGATGCGCGTGCTCGACGCGCCTTCGAAGGGATCGTCCGCCGTCGCTGCGCCGTCGGCCATCGTGGACGCGCGGAAGCGAATCACTTTTACAGCGCGCGTTATTGAACCTCGCTGAAACTTGAGCAATTTACCACAAACCTCTTTACCCCTGACGAAATCCAATGCCGCTGAGATACAGCTCACAGCCAAAACGCGCTCGTCCGGAATCCGGACCAGAATGCGGGGTAAATTTTGACCTTTGGCTCCGAGCCACCAAACTTTTGGAAACCTGAAAACCTCATCATTGCTACGAGCTGCGCCACAGCCTGATTGCGCTCCGTCAGGGGATGCGCGCTCGGCGTCGCAACGACTCGCTCGAGAGCGGCGGCGAGTCCGACGACGGCGAGCAGAAGCGCGACGAGCTCACCTGGTTCCGCGTCTTCGTCGCCTGCGCGGCGACGTTCGCCGCCTACCGCCTCGGCGCGTCCATGGGCGGCGCCGCGCGGCGCGGCGCCGCGGCGCCGGCGGTGCTGCCGTCCTGGCGCGGCGACCACGCGCCGGCGGCGCCCGGCGACCGACGCCAGCGCCCGCCGAAGCCCAAGCGCGCGGCGCGGCCGCAGAGCGGCGAGCGGCCGCGGCGCGCCGTCCGCGACGCGCCGCGGCGGCCGCCCGACGACGACGACGACCCGTCGCCCGCGCCGACGCCGGCGCCCGCGCCGCGGCCGCGCGGCGCGGCGAGCGCCTTCGACGTGCTCCCCTGCGCGGCGCGCAGATACGTCACCGTGGTCCTGCCGTCCGTCGTCGCGCCGCCCGCGCGCCCCGCGCGGCTCCGGGCCATCGCGTCGACCTGGGGCCCCGAGGCGCGCGCGGTCTTCGTGGGCCACGGCCACCTGCCCAAGGAGTGGCCGACCTTCGAGGCGTGGACCTGCGACGGCTACCCGAAGAATTTGCTGGTTCCGGCCACCATCACGGACGCGATGGGCACCGCGCGCCTCGAGTGGGTGCTGCGAAGGGTGTCCGCGGCGGGCGTCGACTTCGCGTTCATGGCCAACGACCACACGGCGATCCTGGCGCCGAACCTGGCCTGCTTCCTGAGGCGCCTCGACCCGGCGGCGGCGCTCTACGCGGGGCACGCGCTCGCGCAGCGGAACGGAAAACAGCCGCCCGAGGTCTTCAACTCCGGCGCGAGCGGCTACGTGCTCACGCGCGCGACGCTCGACCTGCTCGAGGCCGCCTGGGCCGCGGAGGACCCGACCTGCTCCGCGGCGGCGGCGTCGAAGTGGCTCCAGGGCAACCCGGGCCTCGTCCTCGCGCGGTGCCTCGCGAGCCGCGGCGTGACGCCCGTCGACACGCGCGTGGCCGGGCGCCACGTCTTCCACGCCTTCGGGCCCGTGCGCACGTCGACGGGCGGCGTCGACGACTGGTACCGGCGCATGCACGAGATGCTGGAATTTTCCGACCCGCCGGCGCACCCGCTCCCGTCGGGCGCGGCCTGCTGCGACGGCCACACGGTGTCCTTCCACTACGTTGAGGCCGCGGAGCAGGTCGCGCTCCACGCGGCGCTCCGCGAGGATTTCCGCGACGCGTCCAACGGCGACCGGGACAAGTGGCTCCGCCAGCACTGGCCGAGCGGGACGCGGAACCTCGGGGGCTACGAGCACGCCATCCCGGAGAACGACCCGCCGAAGCGCGCGGACTTCCGGGACCTCGTCACCGCGACCCTCGCCCTCGCGACGCCGGCGTCGTGCCCCGCGGAGCCCCTCGTCCTAACCTAGCGGCGGAAGTGGCCGACGCGCTCCTCCGCGGGCGAATCGCCGTGGAGGCGCGTGCCTTCGTAGGGCGTCAGGCCCGCGGCGTTGCGCAGGGAGTCGTCGGCACCTTTGTCGATGAGGTAGGCGGCGAGCGCGCTGTGCCCGAGGGCGAAGCAGTGGTGTAAAGGGGTCTGCCCGTCCGCGTTCCGCGCGTCGACGTCGAGGCCCTTCCGCAGGCAGAACTTGACGGCGCGCTTGTTGCCGGATTGACACGCGACGTGGAGGAGGGAATTGCCAAACTTATCCGTGCAGTGGATCGCGCCGGGGTCGGCCGACAAGTGCTCGTCCAATTGCTCGATGGAGCCGCAGCGGACGAGCGGCAGCAATTTGGCGGCCTGCTCCGACTCCTGCCCGAGGCGCATTAAAGAGAGCAGTGCGACGCAGGATCGACCGCCGGGACGACCGGCGCTCCACGAGTCTCACCTCATCTCACGCAGCCCGCCCATTTTTCTTCCAGGCGTTCAGGCGCCATGTCTACTGCGGTTCCAGAGTCGATTGTGGTTCGACGCATCTGATTGGTCGAACCACTGTCGCCACTGAATTCAAACTGCCATCTTGCCGCGGAGCCTGACATGTCGGACTGAGAAGAGCTTCACTTGAACGTCAAGTTGAAATCAAGCACCGACGTCCGCCGCCCGCGGTCGACGTTCTCGCCCTGTTTACGACGGAACCGCGGCCTCACAGGAGGCCGCCCCAGGCGACGGCGACGGCGGCGACGGGCAGGTCGAGGGCCGTGGCGCGGCTGCCGTCGTCGTGGATGGCCCAGAGGGAGGTCCCTCCCCCGAAGAGCTCGCCGCGCGGCGAGTAGGCGAGGCACTCGCACGGGTGGTCCTCGTGGTCCGGGTGCCTCCAGCCCGCGAGGATCTGCGTGGGCGGGCGGCGCACCTTGCCGTCGCGGATCTCCTGGAGCGACGCCGGCAGCGGCTCGAAGCCGGTCTCGGAGCCGCGGCCGTAGCGCGCGAGCGTCGTCGTCGTCGTCGGCCCCGCCTTCGTGCTCCTGCGCCGCGCGCCGAGGGCGACGCCCTCCTCCGCGGGCAGCAGGGGCCCCGCCGTGAAGGGCACGAGGGAGTCGGCGTCGCCGTTCTTGGGCTTGGACACCGTGCGCTCCGTCGCGGGGCCCCGGAGGCTGTCGAGCCAGACGGCGCAGAGGCCGTCGCTCGTGGACCAGTAGCCGAAGTTCGGCGCCGCGACGCGGACCTTGCGGTCGAGGCGCTGGGCGCCCCCGGGCGCCGGCGCGCGCGGCTCGTCCTCGACGTCGTCGGGCAGCGGCGCGGACGACAGGCCGACGACGTCCCGCCGCGACGTCACGTAGATGATCTCGAGCGCGCCCGCCTCCGTGTCCACGGTGACGATGGCGTCGTTGTCGACGACGCCCGTGGCCCGCTCCAGCGCCTTGGAGTACTTGAGGACGCAGCAGAGCGTCTCGGCGCCGCCGGGGAGCCGCTTCGTGAAGCACGGCGACGCGAGGCGCACCGCGGACGCCGGCGCGCCCTTGAGCTTCAGGGGCCCCGGCGTCAGCGGCGCGATCTCGTAGCCGTCGGCGTGGACGACGACGGACCCCAGCGTGGCGCGCCGCGCGTCCAGCGCGACGAGCAGGCCCGACTGGGCCTTGGCGAGGCCGTCGACGCGGTGCGTGTCGTTGTGGCGGCCGTCCGCGGGGCCCAGGTCGCTCGCGGCGAGCCGCGGCAGCCGCAGGAAGCCGCTAAAGTCCCAGGCCGCCTGGCGCACGGACCCGTCGACGCCGACGACGAGGAGCTGGGACGTCCGCGCGACGGGGTCGTCGTCGCCCGCCGGGTAGCCCGAGGCGCGGCGGCTCGCGACGAGCGCGAGCTGCGACTCGGACGGCGCGCGCGGCCGGTCCTCGAGGGCGAGCACCGCCGCCTCCTCCGCGAGGGCGCCGTCGTCGTCGTCGCCGCCGGGGAGCGGCGCGTCCGCGAGCTCCGTCAACGCCCGGAGCGACGACGCGCCGCCGTCCGCGAAGGCCACGGCCCTCGCGGGCGTCTCCGAGAGGCGCCGCGGCGACAGCGACGCGTGCTCGCCGACGTCCTCGAGGACCGGCACGTCCAGCGGCGCGCGCGGCCGCTCCTCGTCGTCGTCGTCGTCGTCGGGCGGCGCGGCGCCGTCGGCGTAGGCGTCGGCGTCGTCGTCCGGCATGGGGAAGTTTCCCAGCATGTAGGGCGTGATGGGCTGGTAGTCGTGGGGCCGCCGCACGCGCGGGACCCGGGGCTCCTCCTCCTCCGCCTCCTCCGGCGGCGGCGGCGGCTCGTCGGCGGCCTCGGCCTCGCGCGTCGGCGCGTCGTCGTCGTCGTCGTCGTCGAGCGCGTCCTCGAAGACGCGCCGCGGCGCGTAGCGCGCGGGCCGCGCGGCGGCCGCGTCGCCGCCGTCGTCCTCCGGGTCGTCCAAGAGGCCGTGGGGCGCGACGGCGGCGGCGCAGGGCGACGGCACGGGGCACGCGCCGACCTTGAGGAGCATGCGGTCGGCGAACGACGCCGCGTAGACGTCGCTCTCGACGCCCACGAGGATCGACGGCGGCTCGCGGCGCCCGCCGCCGACGACGAGCCACTTCGTGTCGCCCGTGGGCCGCTTGCCCAGGGGCACGAAGACGAGGCGCCGCGGCGCGCCGCCGTCGGCCGCGCCGCGGACGAGGCCGACGCCCGCGTCGCGGCACCACGCGACGAAGCGGACGTCGCGCCAGGCGTGCGCGCAGGACGACCCGGCGAGGCTCGCGGCCTGGAGCGCGCCCGGCGGCGGCGCGGCGACGGCGACGACGTCGCCGCGGTTCGTGTCGACGGCGAGGCGGCAGAGGCCCGTCCGGCCGTCGACGTGGTAGACGGCGTCGAACTGGCGCGCGCCGGACCCCGTCGCGTGGCTCTTCACGAGGACGGCGAGCGTCGACGCGTCGACGGCCGTGAGGGACGTCGCGTGCTTCAAGAAGCTGCCGTCGCCGTAGCGGAGCGGGAGCAGGCCGTCGAAGCCGTCGTCCGCGACCGCGAGGCGGCCGCCGGACGCGTCCGCGTCCTCGAGCCGCGCGAGGGCGAGGCGCGGCCGGCCGCCGTCGCCGACCTGGCCCTGGACGACGACGTCGTCGGGGATGGCGACGAGGGCCCAGCCCCGGGCGTCGTGGAACGCGACGCACGCGAGCCGCGGCCCGTCGTCGTACGTGAGAGGCAAGCCCGCGCCGCCGAGCTCGCAGTTGCGCCAGGCCTTGCCGCCTTTGTCCACGACGACGAGGCGCGCCAGGGCCGACGCCCGCGCCTCCCGCGCCGCCTCCTCGGCGGCCTTGCCCCGCGCGACGCTCGGCCGCCTCCGCGCCGTCCCGCCGCTCGACGCGGCCGACGCGGGGCTCCGCGGCTCCTCCTCGCTCCAGTCGTCGTCGCGGCCGCTCCAGCGCCGCGCCCCGCCGCCCGCGCGGCTCAGGGACCGCTCGAGGGCGTAGGGGCTCGGCCGCACGCCGCACATGCTCTTCAAACTCACGACGGGCGCCGCGGCGGCCTCGGCGATCTGGTCCGCGATGGCCCGGTCGAGTTTGGCCTGGGCCAGCGTCCGCGGCGCGCGCGGCGCGGGCTTGGGCCTGGCGAGGTGGAGGAACGTGCGCGCGTCGGCGTCGGCCTGGCCGACGTCGCCCGGCGCCAGGTTCCAGACGCTGTTGCGGCCGTCGCGCCGCGCCGGCAGCCGCGCGAAGGTCTCGCCCGCGGCCCCGGCGGCGGCCGTGTGCTGCCGCGACTCGCCCGACGGGCGGAACGCCGGCCGGCCGTTCGCCGGCATGCTGCAAGACTGCGGCGCGACGACGACAGGAACGGGCAGCCTGAGCCACTCAGCCAGCGACGCTCTCAGCGGTTCTTGCAGTGCTCATATCCTCGAGGGAAAACGCCCATTTTTGAGGTTGCAGAAATCAACGTCGATGCCGCGACGTCCACGCGCTCCGCGCCTCGTCAAGCCTCGTCCTCCGCCCGGAGGCGGTCGAAGACGGCCCGGAGCGGCGCGTCGCCGAAGTCCATCACCGCGACCGCGCGCGACCCGTTCACGCGAACGTTGAACGCAATTTTCCGGCCAGCGCGGTCGAAGCTCGGGTGGAGGTCGCAGCGCCAGACGTCGGGTTTCCGCCGCGGGTCCGCGGCGGGGAACGACCCGAGGGACACCTCGGCGCCGGTGGACGCGTCGACGAGGCGGAGCGCGGCGACGCCCGGGGGCAGCCCGAACGCCGCGTGCTCCTTCGCGTAGGTGTCCGCGACGAGGAAGCCCGGCGCGTGCGGCGCCGCGACGGGGTGGCCCGACGCGCGGGCGCCGACGGTTTCGCAGGGCGCGTTCTCCGCGTCGGCGCACAAACGGATCGCGCCCCGCCGGTTCATGGACACGCGGCCGTCGTCGAGCCAGTTCGGGTGGTTGCCGCGCGCGCGCCAGGTCGCGACGCGCCGCGCGTCGCCGCCGTCGCGGCCGATCGTGACGACGTGGTTCGCCGCCGCGCAGCCGGCGCCCCGGTCGCGGAGCACGGCCATGAGGCGCGTCGCGTTCGCGTTCCACTTGACGTGGAAGAGGTGCGTCGCGCAGGCTCTGGCGGGCCGGCCCAGCGCGGCGACGAGCGACCGGAGCGGGATGAGGGTCGTCCGGCGGCGCCGGAGGTCCAGGACGACGACGCCGTCGTCGGGCCCGCCGCCGCGGCGGAAGCGGCGCCGCGCGGCCGCCGCGGCGGCGGGCGTCGGCACGACGCCGTAGCCCGGCTGCGTGAGGCGCAGGGCGCCGAGGTCCGCGGGGCTCGCGGCCCAGGCGCCGTCGCGCGACACGTGGTACACCGGCGCGGGGAGCGGCTCCGACGCGCGTTCGCGCCAGCGGTAGGCGACGCCGGCGACGGCGCCGTCGCGGTCGAGGTCGTTGCAGTACACGACGTCGTCGCTCGCGCCCCACTGGACCTGGGCGCCGAGCTGGCCGTCCCAGGCGCGCGTGGGCCGCTCGCGGACGACCCGCGGGCCGCCGGGCGCCTCGAGGTCGACGACGACGACGACCGCGGTCTCGCCCGGCGCGACGTCCGCCGGGCCCTCGCGGGGCGCCCGCAGCGCCGCGAGGTAGCGGCCGCTCGGCGAGAAGGGGCTCGAGTCGAAGAAGCGGTGGAAGGTGCGCGGGCCCGTCACGAGGGTCGTCGGCGAGACGCGCGCGCCCGGCAGCGCGTCGCCGACGGACCGGCGCAGCTCCGTCGGCGGGCGCCGCCGCAACGCGCACGCCAGCAGGAGCGCGGCGACGACGGCGACGACCGCCCACCGGGGCAGCCCCGTACGCATGGCCCCGGGCCCATGCTGATCAAGGTATCCTCAACTGCTGGGATCCGATTCACCTCACCTATATTCACCATTGCTTTACATATTCAGTGAGGCAGCACGCATCTGAGCTCTCCGCTGCCGCTGTGCATAGAGCTCTCCCCACTCGTCTGGGGCCGCTGGGGCCAGCCGCGGCGCGCGGACCTCGGCGTTCCCGCGGCGCGGGGCCCCGCGCACGACTCGGCCGCGAAAAAACGGGCCGCGAGGACACGCGACGCGCGCGACCCGACACGCGCGGGCTGCCCCGCTGGTCGGCGCCCGCGTCGCAGCGCGCCGCCGCGTCTACCTCCAACGGCGGCGCCGACGTCTCCTCGGTGAGCCGCGCCGGCGGGTGCGGCGCCGGCCATGGAGCACGCCGACGACGCGCCCGTGCAGCTGGAGATCCACCTCCGCGCGCTCCGGCAGGCGCTCAGCGGGTGCCTCGCGCTCGCGGCCGACGGTGGCGAGCTCGACGTCGACTGGTGCCGGCGCCTGAGCATCGGCGTGGGCGGCGTCGGGGAGCTCAACGCGGACCTCTACGAGCTGACGAACTTCCTCGAGGAGGCGGTGCAGCCGCACGTCGCGCCGTCCGCGACGTCGTCGCCGACGTCGACGCCCGAGCTCTCGCCGCAGGGCTCGCTGCGGACGATCCGGGCCCAGCAGCAGGTGCTGGGCGTCTTCGACATGGTCGAGGAGGGCGAGGAGGAGTCCGACGAGGACGACGACGACGCCGTGACGCCCCTGGACCCGAACCGGAGCCCCCGGTCGCGGAGCCCCCTCGGCCCCGGCCGCGCGCTCACGGTCGAGGACGCGGACGACGACGGCGAGGAGGGCAAGCTCGCCGACGACGGCGGGGGCAACGAGCCCCGGGGCAAGGGGCACAACGGCAACTACCACTTCAACGACAAGCGGGGCAAGGGCGGCGCGGGGGGGCGGACGACGAAGAAGAAGAAGGGCGGCGGCCGCAAGACCAAGGGCCAGCAGCAGAGCAAGTACGGCATGGGCAAGCGGGGGCTCGACGCCAAGTCGACCGTCGCCGGCCTGAACGCGGCGCCCATGGCCGTCCTGAACACGCCCATGGCGCGCGCGCTCGCGACGGCCGCGGCGCCGCCGGGCACCGTGAGCCTCCGGACGAAGCGCGCGGTCGCGCTCCGCGTGCGACGCACATCTTCAACCCGACTTCAATGTGCGCATGTTCGAATGGTTCGACACACGCTCTTCGGCCGCGCTTCGAGAACTCGACGAGAGCCATCGATTCGTTCAAAAATCAGCCGAATCGACTTAGATGTGACCGAGCGAGAGCATGTCAAAGTTTGGTCGGGACGTCCCGAACCAGCGGTTGATGTGCACACAGGTCACGCTCCTCGACTCCGCCGCGGAGCGCAACCCCCGGGCGACGATCTTGCGGGGCAAGGTCGAGGCCGGCGACGGCGCCTTCCCGAAGCGGAGCTCGACGTGCAACTGGAAGGGCCGGACGAACCCGAAGAGCAAGGAGGGCAAGTTGATGAAGCTGCAGGCGGACCAGGCGAAGCACGGCATGGAGGAGGTCTTCAAGGCCAAGGTCGCCATCACCTACAAGGACCTCGTGAAGCCCGTGCGCATCCAGGACGTGAGCGCCATCATGGAGGACCTCGGCCGCGCGGCGCCGGAGCGCATCGTCGAGCGCGCGACGGCGGGCGTGCCCGTGCAGGACGAGGAGTCGCTGAGCGAGGTCGAGGTCGTGTCCCTCATCTGGGCCGTGGAGACGACGCGGCGCCGGGAGGTGCTGAGCCTGTCGCGGCTCCACTCGAAGGAGCTCATGGCCATGGGCGACAGCGAGGAGTTCGTTCGAATAGTAGGGGACCAGACGGGCTGGTTCGGGCGGCAGCTGCTCATGCCGGACAACGACTACGTCCAGGCCTTCGATATCGTCATCATGTTCCTGCTGATCTTCGTCTTCGTCACGCTGCCGCTCTGCCTCGCCTTCGAGCGGACGAACAAGGCGCTGCGGACCGTGAATCTGATCTGCGACGGCATCTTCTTCATGGACATCATGAAGAACTTCAACACGGGCTACGTCAACGAGCAGAAGGTGATCATCGTCCAGCGGGACCGCGTCGTGAACAACTACCTGCGGACCTGGTTCCTCATCGACCTGCTGAGCTGCTTCCCGATCACGGAGATCGTCGAGGTCGCGGGCTCCAAGGGCAACCAGATGTTCAACGGCAAGAAGGTGCTGAAGATGCTAAGGTTGGTGCGCATGACGAAGCTCATCAAGCTCCTGCGGGCGTCCCAGCTCGTCAACAAGGTGCGGCACCAGTGGGTCGTGACGATGGAGTACTACCACATCCACGTGTCCGACTCCGTGCTGAAGCTCGTGCGCCTCTTCATCATGATGCTCACGCTGGCCCACTGGGGGTCCTGCATCCTCTTCCTGCTCCTGCGCACCTACAAGTACCCGAAGCAGTCCTGGGCCGTGCTCTGGAATTTGGTGGAGCACACGACGGGCGACGAGGTCGTGTCCGTGGGCCACGCGTATTCCTGGGGCGTCTACAAGTCGCTGCTGTTGGTGGTCGGCCAGGCCTTCCAGGAGTTCCCCGCGGCGCAGATCTGCGTGACGACGCGGGGCTGGTGCCTCATCGAGTCGTGGATGACGCTCGTCGGCACCTTCGTCGGCACGTTCTTCAACGCCGCCGTCGTGTCGACGATCACGGCGATTATTGTGAATTCTAACGTCTCCACCCAGGAGTTCGAGGAGCAGCTGCTGAGAACCAACGAGTACATGCGCGCGCTCCACCTGCCGACGGAGCTCCGGGACCGCATCCGCGACTACTACTTCCACCGGTGGTCCGAGGGCAAGATCTTCGACGAGTCGCTCATCCTGGAGCGGCTGAACCCGGAGCTCTGCACGGAGATTTTATTCTACAAGATCCGCGAGCTCATCCCCAAGGTGCCGCTCCTGCGGACCGCGGGCAAGCGGTTCCCCGAGATTCTGGCGACGGCGATGGACCCGCAGGTCTTCATCGAGGGCGACGCCGTCTTCATCGAGGGCGAGCACGGCCAGATGATGTACTTCATCGACAAGGGCCTCGCGGAGATCTTGGTGAGCGCCGTGGGCAACGAGGTCGTGCGGCTCATCGCCGACGGCTGCTTCTTCGGCGAGGCCGCGTGCATCTTGAAGTGCCGGCGCACGGCGACGATCCGCTGCAAGCAGATCATGTCCGTCTACGGCGTCCACCGCGACACCATCGAGCCCTGCCTCACGGACTACCCGGACGTCGGCGAGTACCTCGTCCGCCTCGCGAAGACGCGCGTCGAGCGGCTCCAGCAGCTCCAGGTCAACGCGCGGCTCACCGAGGGCGAGACGCTCCTCGACGCCGAGGACGAGGAGGACATGCGCACGCCCCTCTTCCAGTCCGCGACCAAGTCCTGGAACTCGACGATCAAATACAACGCGAACCAGGCCGGCGGCGGCCGCGGCGGCATCAAGATCCGCCAGTCCATCTGGGCCAAGAAGAAGAACCAGATCATCGCCGCGCGCGACGGCGACGACGGCGACGCGGCCGACCCGGCGCCGCCCTTCACGGACGACCGGGACACGGCGCAGAAGCAGAAGCTCCACCGGGTCCGCAACGTCACCGTCCTCCAGGTGCCGAAGACCTAGCGCGCGCGCGCGTCGCCTCGTCCCGCCTTATTTCCGCTCGCCTTATTTCCGCTCTGTTTCGAATTTCTTATTCGTCGCGGGCCTCGAAGGTCGCGTGGCGGAAGCCCGGCGGGTACGGCGCCCAGTCCGCGGGCTCCGTCGCGTCTTCCACCGCGACGCAGGACGTGACGTAGTCGAGGAGCGGGAAGGCTGCCTCGAGGCCCTCGGCGCCCCGCGCGGCGAGCCGGCCCTGGCTCGGCCCCTTCTCGCCGTAGGCCGTCGAGATCGCGTCCAGCGTCCCAAAACCGCCGACGACCTCGCCCCAGGGGACCTCCCAGGGCGACCCGCCGCAGAGCCGCTCCGACGGCGCGAGCGACACGATGAACTGGTTGCCCCGCGAGTTCGGCCCGGCGCCGGCGTAGGCGAAGTAGCCCTTGGCGAAGCGCTCGACGCCGCCGACCTTCCAGTGCTTGGGCCCGTGGGGCAGCCACGACGGGTCGTCCGGGAAGCTGCCGCCGAAGGCCTTGGCGAGGCTCGGGATCCCCGGCAGCCCGAACTGGCACAGGAAGCCCTTGACGCAGCGCATGAGCGGCACCTTCGAGGAGAAGTAGCCGCCGCGGACCATGTCCATGAAGCGCTTCGCGCCCCTCGGCGCCCAGCGCGGCCGCACGGCCACGGAGAGCGGGCCCGCCGTCGTCGCGCAGCACACGAGCGCGACGCGCGACGCCGGCGGCTCGACCTGGTGCCGCGGGCCCCGGCGCGGGGACCGCTCCGCGTCGGAGAGCGCGGCGAGCGACGGCACGCAGCCCGCGGGCGCGGCCGCCGCGGGCGGGTCCGGCGCCGCCGCCGCGGGCGGGTGCTCCGCGGCGCCTCGCGGCAGCGCCGCGGTCGGGTCCGGCGCCGCCGCCGCGGGCGGGTGCTCCGCGGCGCCTCGCGGCAGCGCCGCGGGCGGGTCCGCCGCCGCCGCCGCGGGCGGGTGCTCAGCGGCGCCTCGCAGCAGCGCGCCGGGCACGTCGGCCTTCACGGCGCAAGCCGAGGCCGGCGTGGGGCTGCTCGGGGACGACGAGGCGGTGCAAAAAGACCTGGGCGAGGACGACGACCACGGCGACGCGGACGACGACGTTCTGGGTCCTCGAGAGGGCGAAGCCCGCGACCACGAGCAAAATTACTGCAGCGACAACCATTGTGAGGCTCATATGTTATCTCGCGCGATGGGCTGCCATCATCGCGAGCTTCACGTGCGGCTCGTTCACCTGCAACAAGCGTGTTGACGTCTCGACGTCGCGGACACGCAGGTCGTGCTCGGCAGCCAGTGCCGACGCGCGCGCCGAAAGCAAGCAGCATGGGCAAGTCGAAGGTGCGCCGTCGCCGCGCGCCGCGCCGCGCCGCGGCCGCAGTCGCGCCGCGCGCCTCGCAGGAAGGGCGGCAGAACCGCCAGCTCGACTACATGCGCATGGCGAAGAACGCGTCGCGGTCCAAGGGCGGCGCGAGCCCGTTCATGGCCATCGGCTCGAGCCTCTCGCTCTTCAGCCTCGTCGTCCTCACCTTCATGTGGGCCGTCGCTCGCCGCGTCCCGAGGCGCCGGCGCCGGAGCGCGCGGCGAGAGCGCGCGCGCGCGCGTCGCGAGCCGCCGGCGCGCACCCGCGCGCGTCGCAGGCCATCGGCTCCGCGGAGATCCCCGACATCAAGAAGGCTTGGATCTTCTGCCTCCTCGCCGTCATCGGGTTCCGCTACCACGCGGTCAAGGACAGCTTCCCCGCCGTCTACCAGAAGGCGTGCCGGGACATGGGCATCGACCCCAGCGACGGCCAGAAGCTCGCCGACAAGAAGAAGAAACGCTAGGGGGCGCTGGCTCATAACGGTCGTGTGGCGGACGGCTGCGGAGGCGACGATTATTGCCGCAACGGATCGCCGATCAACAGCGGCCACAAGCCCACGGCCGCCGTCGCCGTGTCCAGCGCCAGTTCGCGCGGGTGCGCCGCGTCGCGCGCACGCCGCCATGGCGCGCGCCGCCGCCCGCGGCGCGTGTCTGCTCCTGCTCTGCGCCGCCGCGGCGGTCGCCGAGGAGGCCGACGCCTTCAGCCCCGTGGAGTACGCCAACCTGCTCGCCGGGTCCTTCACCAAGGGCGACGTCTTCTCGACGGGGAACACGATGCCGCTCGTGGGCCGGCCCTGGGGCTTCAACCACTGGGCGCTCCAGACCAACGACGGCCAGAGCAGCTGGTGGTTCAACGGCAACGACCACGAGTTCCGGTGGATCCGGTGCACGCACCAGCCGAGCCCGTGGATCGGCGACTACGGCTGGTTCTTCGTCGGCCCGCAGATGGGCGGGTTCACGACGAAGCCCACGGGCTTCTTCGAGCCTCGGAGCGGGCGCATCAAGCCCCACGCGATGGACTTCCGCACCGCGCCCGACGGCATGCGCGTCGAACTCGCGCCGACGATGCACGGCGCCGCGCTCCGGGTCACGTTCCCCGGGGCGTCGCGCGCGGAGAAGCGGGTCTGCTTCAAGCTCGGCGGCGGCGGCGGCGACTCCTACAAGTCCGCGGGCGGCGGCGCCGCGGAGTTCCGGACGAACCGGAACTCCGGCGGCGCTCCCAATTTCAACCACCACGTCTTCGTCGAGGCCGTCTCCGGGTCGCCGTCCTTCGAGTCCCACGGCCACGACACGTTCTGCTTCGGCTACCCGTCGTCGGCGACGACCGTGGAGGTGCGCATGTGCTCGTCGTTCGTCTCAGGGCAGCAAAAGAGAGCGAAATTCCCAACTTCAAAGGCTCCTTTCTCGGCCGTTTTCCACTCGTTTCGGCTGATTTTTGGACGAGCGATCATCTCTCGGAACGGTCTCGAAGCGTGAATGCTTTTCCCGGAACGCGCGCGCGCGGAACACTCACGTTGAAGCGACGTTGAATCACTCTTGTGCTGCCCAGGTTCATCTCGCAGGAGCAGGCGCGCCACACGTACGACGTCGAGCTCCGACGGGAGTCGTCGCACGAGCGGAGCTTCGGCGACGTGCGGCTGGAGTCCGAGGACGAGTGGAACGCGCTGTTGAGCCGCGCGGCCGTGAAGAACACGCACGCGGACGCGTCGCCGCCGACGTCCGCGCTCGAGGGCAAGGATTTGGTGGTGTTCTACACGGGCCTCTACCGCGCGCTGACGTTCCCCCGGCGCATCGACGAGCCGTCGGCCCGCGGCGCGGAGACGCGCGTGCACTGGAGCCCCTACTCCAAGGGCGGCAGCGTCCACGACGGCACGCTCGTGACGGACAACGGCTTCTGGGACACGTTCCGCGCCGCGTGGAAATCTTCAACCCGACTTCAATATGAGCGTAATTCAAACGGTTATGATCGGACTCCTCGGTCGTGCGTCGCGAACTCGCCGAGGGCAATCGGTTCGTCCAAGAATGAGCCGAATCGACTTCGATGTGACCGAGCTCGAGAGTTCTGAAGCTTGGCCCCGACGTCCCCAGCTCACCGGTCGATTTCCACGCAGGTTCCGCACCGTCTACCCTTTGCTGGCTTTGGTCTACCCGGACCACCTCGGCTGGATCGTCGATGGGTGGGTCAACGCCTACCGCGAGGGCGGCTGGATCCCCAAGTGGGCGTCGCCGGGCTACCGCAACTCCATGGTCGGCACCTACGGCGACGTCGTCGTGGCGGAGGCGATCGTGAAAGGCGTCGGCGGCTTCGACGAGGCCGCGGCCTGGGACGCGCTCCACAAGGACGCCTACGAGGAGGCGCCCCAGGGCGGCGCCGTCGGGAAGGTCGGGCTGCGCGTCTACAACCAGCACGGCTACATCCCCGCGGACTCGGGCGTGTCCGACTGCGTGTCGCGGACCTTGGACTTCGCGCACGCGGACTGGGCGACGGCGAACGCCGCGGAGGTTCTGGGCCACGCCGAGGACGCGAAGCGGCTCCGGGACCGCGCGCGCGGCGCCGTGACCCACCTCTACGACAAGTCGACGGGTTTGATGCGGCCGAAGCAGAAGAGCGGCGCGTTCAGCTCCCGCTTCTCGCCGACGCGGTGGGGCGACGGCTACACGGAGGGCTCCGCGTGGCACCACAGCTTCCCGCCCTTCGACGTGGAGCTGCTGGCGAGCCTCCACGGCGGCAAAGACGGCCTCGTGAAGCAGATCATGGACATGCTCGACGCGCCGTCGACGTTCGAGGCCGGCGGCTACGGCCAGACGATCCACGAGATGCGCGAGATGCGCGCGCTGGCCATGGGCCAGTACGGCCACAACAACCAGCCGTCGCACCACATCTTGTGGCTGCTGCACCTGTGCGGCCGCGCGGACCTGGGCAACAAGCACGTGCGCCGCGTCATCGACGACGCCTACATGGCGGACGCGTACTCGGGCGACGAGGACAACGGCGAGATGGGCTCCTGGTTCGTGCTCGCGGCGCTGGGCCTCTTCTCCGTGTCGCCGGGGTCCGAGGACTACGTGCTCGGCGGCCCGCTCTTCGACCGCGTGACCATCTCGGGCATCCCCGGCCGGCCGGCGCTCGACATCTACGCGCACCGGCCCGACCGGTCCGTGACGGACGTCGCGGAGATCTGGCTCGCGACGGCCGGCGACCACGGCGAGGTCAAGGTCGACGCGCCGTCGATCCGCTACAGCGCGCTGAAGAAGGGCGGCCAGCTCCACTTCTACATGAAGGGCACGTCCAAGGCGTCGGCGGCGCTCCACTGGACGACGGCGAACAACGCGGGTCGCGACGCGGCGCCCGCGCACGGCGCCGTCGAGACGCTCGTCGAGGACGCGGTGTCGAAGCTGGCGGCGACGCGCGACGAGTTCTGGCAGTCCGTCGTCGGCGACCGCGACCGCGACCACGCGAACTCGGCGAACGCGTCGCCGACGGAGGTGCCCCGCGAGGCCGAGGCCCCGCCGCGGCCGCTCGAGCCGCCCGCGTTCCCCGTCGCCGAGAGGCCGCCCATCGCCGCGGCCGTCGCGCCCGCGGCGCCGCCGCGGCGGCCCGCGGCGCCCGCGAAGCTGACGCGCGACGACCCGCCGCCGCCGCCGCCGCTCCCGCTCGGCTTCCTCGCCGGCGTCGCCTTCGCGGCCTTTTGCGCGGGCCGGTGCTCGAAGCGCCGCGACGGCGGCCGCGGCAAGCGCCAGGCCCACATCGTATAGTAACATATCCCGCCGGCGGTGTCGCCCTGTGCGTGCTGCTACGGCGACCGTACCATCGCGCTCGATTTCTAGGGCGTTACCGGCCGGCCTAGGACGGCGCCGCGACGGCCGCGGCCTCGTACTCGGCGAGCTTCTTCTTCGTCAGCTCGGCGGCGCGGGCCTCGTAGGGCGCGCGGGCCGCGGGGCCCGTCGCCGCCCATTTCGCGGAGATCTCCTTGGACGCGGCGCCGAAGGAGAGGGAGGACGCGAGCGTCGGCTTCGTGTCCTTGAAGAAGACGGCGTAGGCCGTGGTCCGCCGGGGCTTCCGCGGCGCGCCGCGCGCCTTCGACGGGCGCGGCACCTTGGGCACGGGCCCGTGCGCGGCCTCCCACGTCGCCTTGGCCGCCGCGTACTCGGCCTTCAGGGTCTCCGCGCGCGCGGCGTACGCGGACCGCTCGCCGTCGCCGAGGGCGCGCCAGCGCGCGCCGAGCGCCTTGGCCTGCGCGCTGCCCGTCAGGGCCGGCTCGTCGCCGCGGGACCGCGCGTCGCGCAGGTAGAGGAAGTAGGCGCTCAGGGGCCGCTTCGGCGGGCCCGACGAGCTCAGGCGCGCGGCGGCGGCCGGCGGCGGCGCCGCCGCGGCCTTGAGGCCGCTCGCGGCGGCGCGCACGAAGTTCATGAGCGAGTCCGCAATGGTTGATTGCGGCGTCGCACAGTGGCAGCGCGGATCGAGGAGAGCTCAGAGTTTTAAACTCGGGTTGTGAACTGCACACAAGGAGCACGTTGCCGACACGCTCGGCGCGCATAAACGATGGAGACGAGGGAGAGCCCGCGGGCTGCCCGCGTCTCGCTCGTGCTGCGCGGCCTCGGCCACGTCGTCATGTCGCTGAGCCCGTTCGCGACCTACGAGGCGCTGCTTCTGCGGTACCGCGCATTGCAAGCCATTGGGATCGAGTACCGCGACATCGACGCCGCCGCCCACACACCCACGGCGCAGAACGTGCCCTACGGCGACGACGCGCGGCAGATGCTCGACGTCTACGCACCTGAAACGGCAAAGGACGCGCCGGTGCTCGTCTTCATCCACGGCGGCTGCTGGGTCGGCGGCGACAAGTCGACGGTCGCGCCGCTCGGCGCCGCCGCGGCGAAAGAGGGCGTGGTCGTCGTCGCGGCGACGCACCGCGCCCTGCCCGACTGCGCCATGGAGGCCATGTGCGACGACGTCGCGGCGGCCTTCGCCTGGACGCTGGCGAACGTCGGCCGCTTCGGCGGCGACGCGGGCCGCGTCGCGCTCGGAGGCTTCTCGTCCGGGTGCCACCTCGCCGCGACGGTCGCGACGAACCCCGCCTACCTTCTCCGCCGCGGCGTCGACCCGGAAAAATCCCTGCGCGGCGTCGCCTGCGTCGACACGGGCCTCTACGACCCGCGGCTCATGGCCGAGGCCCGCCCGCGGTACGCGAATCTCGCGCCGAACGTCGTGCCCTTCCTCCACGCGGCGGCGGCCTCCGGGGCGCCGGACTTCTACGAGCGCGTCAGCCCGGCCTTCCACGCGCCGACGGCGGCCCTGGGAAGCGACGTGTCCGTCCTGGTCGCCGTCTCGACGCTCCACGCGGCCGCGAACGGCGCCCAGGTCGAGCGCTTCGCCGCGGCGCTCCGGCGCCGGTGCCGGCGCGTCGACGTCGTCTACAGCGCCGCGGACCACCACGGCGTCATGGACGGCCTCGGCGACCGCGACGACGCCGTCTTCCGGAAGCTCGTCGAGCTTTGCCGGGGCATGGTCCGTGCCCTTCAATAATGTGCTTCAACTAGCTTCTTCAAAAAAGAACGGCTTCTTCGCTGCCCTGGCCAGTGCATGCACGATGGGGGGCGGCCATGAGGATCATGGCGACACCGTCGAGCACGCGAAGATGAAGAAGAAGAAGACGATCCGCATCGCCCACCGGCCGGACAACCACGAGAGCGAGCACCCGGAGACCTACTGGGAGCTCTTCTACGACTTGATCCTCGTCGTCGTCTTCATGCGCCTCAGGTGGGCCGCCCCGCCCGGACGCATCCCTCGAAACCCCGCGCCCCCGCAGCGCCGTCAAGTACAACCCGAGCGCCACGGGCTACGCGACGACCGTCGCGCTCTTCCTCTCCTTCTGGAGCTCCTGGTCGCTGCTCAACGTCTACCTCACCAAGTTCGCCGCGGACGACGTGCTCCACCGCTTCTTTCTAGCCTTCCACGTCGTGTCGTCCTACGTCGCCGCGACGTTCCTGAGCCACGTCGACTACGAGTTCTTCGACTTCAACCACCAGGCGACCTACTTCGCCACCGCGACGATCGTCAACCGCCTCGGGTTGGTCGGCGTCTGGGCGCACGTCGCGGCGCGCGCGCGCCACCGCGAGAGGTTCATGCAGGACACGGGCCTGAAATTGCTGGGCCTCGGCCTCTCCATCGTGCTCTTCGGCTGCACCTTCGCGCTCAACCCGCACGTGGACCCCAAAGCGTCGAAGTGCTACGACAACTTCCACGAGCGGCGCGCGCTGAGCGAGGATGGCCCCGAAGAAGATGAGGACCGTGGCGCTCTGGCTCGTCGCCGTGCTCGTCGAGCAGCTGCCCACGATCTACACGTGCGTCGGCGGGTCCATGCACTTTTGCTCCGAGCGTGCGGGCGAGCGCATGTCCGCGTGGATCATGCTCGCCTTCGGCGAGTCCATCGTGGGCATGCTCGACCACGAGCACACCTTCGCCCACATCTACCTCAAGGTCGACGTGTTGACGTGCCTCGCCGTCGTGAGCATGGCCGTGCTCTACTTCGACACGACGCACGTCCACAAGCTCATGGAGTTTTTAGGGGACCAGGGCGCCCGCTACACGCAGGCGGCCGTCATGCTCCTCCACGGGCCGCTGTCCATGACCGTGTTCCTCATGGGCGTGGGGCTGAAGGGGCTCGGGTACACGGTGTCGAACTACGAGGATCTCATGTCGTCGACGGGCTGCCACACGGGCGACTACAAGAAGATCAACTTCCCCGCGCGGCCCATTCGGCGCCTCAGCGAGGGGGGCTACACGCTCGACGAGATCAACAACATGCACAAGGACTACATGTGGCTCACGGTCACGTGCATGATCATCATCGTCGCCGCGTGCTCGCTGAGCGGCTACCTGCTGCCCGTGCGCGCGTCGTTCCCGCGCTGGCGCCTCCACCTGGGCCGCCTCGGCTCCATCTTCGTGATCCTGTGGACGCTGCACCTCGCGGCCAACGAGCAGACGCTCAACTCCGAGTGCCTCAAGGCCGCGAGCGGCGACGAGGGCGCGCGCCGCCGGCTCGAGGACCACGCGGACCACGACGCGGACCACGACGACCACGCGCACGACGACGAGTCCGGGGAGGCCTACGCGGACACGGACCCGCTCTCCGACGACGGCTACTCCTTCATGCACTCCATCATCATGCTCAACATCCTCGCCTTCGGCGCCGTCTTCATCGGCTTCGTCGCCGTCGACCACGAGCGCGAGCACACCTACGACGCCTTCGAGGAGGAGGGCCACGGCGGCGAGGCCGTCCACGTCCACGACGCGAGCGAACACCGCGAGGGCCGCGAGATGGCCGAGCTCGGCGGCGAGGAGGGCGCGTCCACCGAGGTCTAGTGACCCCACCGCCCTCGTTTTTGTTCCTCGTAGCTTATCCTCAGTCGTCCCACTCGTCGTCCTCGACGTCGTCGTTCGTCGACGGCGCGGGCGCCTTCTCCGCGATGGTCATGCCCATGATCTTGTCCGCGAAGCCCGACGCGTCGACGTCAAGAAACATTGGGAAGCTGTTTCCAGACGGAATTTTGCGAAGGCATCGTGTTTGGATTGTTGTGAGTCTCTCGCTTCGTCGAGGACGCGCGAGTCCGGCGCAAAGACGTGCTTCCGGACGCATGGTGACTTCAACTTGAAGTTCATCTTAGATCATAGGTTCAACTTGAACTTCAACACAGCCCGTCGTTCCAGCCGCCGCTTTGTCCAGGGTCATTGGGAAGCGGCGCCGCACCACACGGGGAACGACGGTCGCGCGGTCCGACCGCTATCACGGATTTCCCCTCACGTAGTCCTGGCGCGCGGATCACTAGCGCGTAGCACTAGGGAGTGCTAGGGGTGGGGAGGGCGTCTCGGGGCCGACGAAAAAAATCCCGATTTTTTTGTCGGGCCTTTGTGTCATATGCTTCGGGAGCATAACGCGACGGTCGGGAGGTCCGCATTCGTCGATTTCGGGGTACGTAAATGCGGTACCGTAGAAACGCTCGTCGCATTTCCCGAGACTACGAGCGCGAAGAACGCGCGTTGTATTGTTGTGGAATTTGGTCTGGAGGTGCTCGAATGTTTAGTTTTATATGTAGGAAACATGGAACGGCATTTTTTTCCGGCCCCGATTTTGTCTTCGAGGAGCGGATTTTCCAAAACGGAGCGCGCGGAACCCGGTTCGACGTCGACGGCCGCGTTGTTGTACATGCTCGTCGTCGCGTGCGCCGACTTCGCCGCGCCGCGCTTCGCGCGCGAGACGACGTCGAGCGCGGCCGCGAAGGGCGCGGTCGAGGCGAACAGGGTCGCGGCGACGACGTCGCCGACGGCCACGGCCTCGGCCGCGGAGTCCGCGTTCCCGGCCTTGAGCGCCGCGAGCCGCGTCGCCGGCACGTACAACGCGCATTCCGCGCGGTCCGTGCGGTCCGCGCACGCCTTCCGCAGAGCCTCGACGGCCTCGGCCTCCTCCGCCGACGCGGCCGCGGCGTCGACGGCGACGGAGATCGCGGCGACCGTGCGCACGTTGGCCGCGCCGGCGTTGTGCTTGAGGCAGCCGGAGGCGCGCGAGGCGTGCAGGAGCTGGGCGCTCGCGACGACCTTGGTGACGACGCCGCGCACCTCGTAGCGGTCGCCGTGGAGGCCCTCGGCCGGCTGCTCCGGCGGCCAGGGACCGTCGTAGTTGACGCGCACGACCATGGCCGCCGAAGACGGCGCGCCGGCGTCCGAGGACGAGCGCGAGGCGCAGCGTCGGCAGGCAGCGCCGGAGAGCTCGAGGAGCGCTCGAGCTCGAGGCAACACGGGTCAAACATGCAGTTCAAGATGGCCACAGCGCGTCTTCTTACAACACACAATAGAGGGGGTCCGCCGCGAACATGCACAGAGCGGCGGACGGGCGGGGCGGCGGCGGCGGCGGCGAGGTTCGAGCGGCGGCGGCGGCGGCGAGGCCGCGGGCCCGGCGGCGGCGGTCGCCCGGCTGAGCCGGGGCGCCCGCGGGCCGGGGGCCCGGGCGGCTTTTTTTTTTGGCGAAGCGTCTAGGCGTAGAGCGGGCGCGCCGAGTAGAGGAGCGCGGGCTTGAGGTCGCGGGCCTTGCGCGCGCCCGTGTCGTCGCGCTCCGCGTGGCCGAGCCTGGGCAGGACAAGGGTGATTCAACGTCGCTTCAACGTGAGTGTTCCGCGCGCGCGCGTTCCGGAAATAGCATCCACGCTTCGAGACCGTTCCGAGAGATGATCGCTCGTCCAAAAATCAGCCAAAACGAGTGGAAAACGGCCGAGATATGAGCCTTTGAAGTTGGGAAGTTCGCTCTCTTTTGCTGCCCTGGGCCGAGCGCGCACTGGACGTAGCGGACGTCGTCGATGTCCTGGTCGAAGTTGATGTGGGAGTGGCCCGCGACGGCGACGCGCACGCAGTCGACCTTGTCGATCTGCTTCTGGAGGCCCGCGCAGCCCATGACGGCTTTCAGGAGCAGCGGCCCCGGGAAGAGCTCGGGAAGCGGCAGGAAGTGGGACACGGCGACGACGTCGAGGCGGTTGCCCTCGCGCTCGAGGGCGTCGCGCCGCTGCTCCGCGTAGGCCAGCGCCGGCTTGTTGAGCTGGAGGAAGAACTTGGCCACGCGCGGGTCCCGCGCGACCTCGACACGGGGGCTCCCGAGCCACTCCGGCCAGACGGTCTGGCAGTCGAAGGCGTCGAAGAAGCGGTCGTGGCCCGTGATCTTCTGGTCCACGAAGTCCGGCGCGTGCCAGGAGAAGAGGGGGAGCACGAGGCACGCGTCGTTGAACGTCACCGCGTGCGTCCAGACGCCGAGCTCGTCGCAGAGCTCGAGGATCGCGAAGAACTTGGCGACGGAGTCGGCGTGGGCCGCCGTGTCGAGGGACCCGGACGCGTTCGTGAGCCAGAGCTCGTGGTTGCCCGGCACGAAGACGACGTGCTTGTAGAGCCGCGCGAGCGTCTCGAGGGCCGCGCGGAGCGCGTCGAGGCGCACGGCCGCGTCGCCCGCGACGATGAGGGCGTCGTCGGGCCGCGGCTCGAGCGTGCCGAGCCAGCCCTCGTTGCCCGGGCAGTCCAAATGGAGGTCGCTCACGCACCAGAGCCGCGCGCACCTGCGGGACGAGCGCGCGATCTTCCCACAGGCGCCTCTCTCGGCCGCGTTCCACTCGTTTCGGCTGATCTTTGGACGCGCGATCATCTCTCGGAACCGTTTTGGATGCGTTTTCCGGAACGCGCGCGCGCGGAGCGCTCGCGTCGAAGCGACGTCGCATCGCCCGCGTCCCGCGCCGGCGCGCGCGTCAGCGCGTGGCCGAGCCGATCCGCCGTCGCCGCGGCGTACTCGTCGACGACGGCCTCGCGCGTCGCGCCGGGCCCCATCGCGGCGGCGAAGCGCCGCGGCGGGAGCGGCGCGTCCGCGCGCGCGGGCGGCCCGCCGCGGCGCGCGGCCCCGCGGCCGATCGTCGACGCGCCCGCGGCGTAGTTGAGCACGCGGTGGAGCCGCAGGAGCTTGTCGCCGGCGACGGCGTCGTTGGCGAGGTCGAGGCGCGCGCGCATGCCCGCGAGGACGCGCTTCGCGTCCGCGGGCGCGCGCGCGGCGCCGTAGCCCGCGGACCGGAGCAGGAACGACAGCTCGTCGCCGTCGACGGTGCCGTCGTCGAGGCCCGCGGCGAGGCCCACGGCGACGTCGTCGCCGTGCCGAGACGCGCCCCGCGCCGGCGACTCGCCGCAGACGACGCGCACGGCGGCCCGGAGCCGCCGCGTCGACGCCTACGGGGTTCGACGGGTTCCGGGGAAACGGGTTTCGAAGGGACGCGGGGACGTGGGGACCTCGCTGAGCTTGCCGGACTCGCGGAGGCTCGCGAGGGTCTTGATGCGCTGGGGCACGGTGCCGCGCGTGGCCTGGGACGACACGGCCGCGAGCGACGCGAGCGACGACCGCTCCTTGTCGGTGACCATGTCGTATTCCCAGAACTTCGCGAGGCTCCGGAGGTCGCCGGGCGTCGTCGGCTCGCTCGCCTCGCGGGCCTGGAGGCTCACGTCGATGCCGAGCTGGCGGCAGCGCAGGGGCGGCGCGGCCCCGAGCGCGCGCGCGGGCCGCGGCGGCGACTTCACCGGCGGCGGCTTCCGCGGCGCGTCCGCGGCGGGCTCGAGGTCCGGCAGCCCCCGGAGCTCGCGGCTCGGGCTGCGCTTGAGGAAGGCCCGGCCCGCGAGGCCCGGCCCGCGGTGCGGGGGCGTCACGTCGCCCTGCTCGGCGCTCGGCGGCGCGCCGCCGACGAGGTCCAGGGCGCGGCAGGGGCCGTCGGGCGTCACCTCGTGGACCTCGACGACGGCGGCGAGTTTCTCCGGCGCCGGCCGCGCCACCGGGTCGTCGGCGACCATGGGGGCCGCGGGGCGGGCTGCGCGGGCGCGAAGGGGACTCGCGAATGCGGGCAGCCGCGACCTTAAGGGGTTTTGAACACGGGTTTGCTTGGGTTGTTATTCACGGCAGCTTGTGGTGGAAGGGCTTCAACTCCAGGAAGGTGCAGTCTTTGGGAAAGGTTGCCTCGTGTTGCCCCTCGTCAGCCCGATCTGGCCTGCACGATGCGCGTCTCCTTGGCCCTCTGCCTCGCGGCGCCCGCGGCGGCGTTCCAGGGCGCGGCGACGCCCCGGTCGCCCGGTGTCCTGCGGTCGTCCCCCGACATCCGCACGGACGTCGGCAGCGACTGGAAGCCCGAGCAGGGCGGCATGGAGGCCACGGACACGCCCGACTTCTTCTACGAGGACGGCGATTCGCGCAACACGGACATCGGCTTCCAGGACGGCATCATGGGCTCCACGGGCCTCGACAAGCTCCAGGGCATGAACCAGGGCGGCGACCCCGGCGTCGCGGGCGCGCTCGACGTCGACCCCACGACGATCGGCGGCTACCAGTCCGCGTCGGCCGCGGACGCCGGCGCCGACTTCACGCTCGACACGCTCGCGAAGATGGGCCGCTTCACGGAGGAGATCAAGATGGACATCCCCGCGGGCACGACCGAGCTCCAGGCCCGGACCGTGTCCATCAAGCCCGTCTGCATGGCCTACGAGGACTTCTACGTCGGCTTCGCGCCCGAGTCGGCGCCGGGCATGTTCTCCGCCGAGCCCACGGAGGGCCGCATGGACCGCCGCGGCGGCGCGCCCACGGACGTCGACATCGTCGTCAAGGCCGACGGCCAGGTCGGCGAGAAGGTCGGCTACATGGTCATGAACCTCCCGGAGGAGAACGAGAAGTTCACCGTCAAGATCACGGTCAACCAGTTCTAAGCAGGCGGCGGGCCGGCGGCCGCTCGCCAAGGAGCGGCGTCGCCGGCGACCGCGACCGCGAAAAAAAAAAACACAAAAAACAACAACGCGCCCGCGTTCTTCTCAATTTATCGACCGCCAGCCGATCCCCGCCCCCGCGCGCGGGTCGCTGTGTACCCGGCGTATATCTACGCCACACACACCGGCCGTCTTTGCGGGGGGGCGGGCGGAGACGGTCGCGCGGCGCGGCGCGCCGGCGCCGCGAGCCTCCGGCGCGGCGAGCGGCTCTGCGGCAGTCCTCCGCCACCGACACCGACCGACTGCGCGCAGTCCTCCGCCACCGACACCGACGACGGCGCGCGGCGCTCTCACCCGCTTGGTCGCCCGCTTGGCGGTGCTGCTGACGAGTGCCGCCCTCGCGCCGCCGCGCGCCATGCCGACGATGAAGTACCTCTTCTTCGACTGCGACGACTGCCTCTACCAGAACGGCTGGAAGACGGCGGACAAGATCACGGCGAAGATCGCCGCCTACTGCAGCGACGAGCTCGGCGTCGACAAGCGCCGCGCCTACGAGCTCTACAAGGCCCACGGCACCTGCCTGAAGGGCTTGCTCGTCGAGTGCCTCATGCCGCGGGACATGATCGACGAGTTTTTGGAGACGGTGCACGACATCGACTACGACGACGTCGAGCGCGACGACGCGCTCCGCGACATCGTCGAGCACTGCGGCGAGCAGCGGCACCGCTACGTCTTCACGGCGTCCGTCGCGGAGCACGCGGAGCGGTGCCTCAAGAAGATCGGCATTCCCTTGGACGCGTTCTACAACGTCGTCGACACGCGGACGTGCCGGCTCGAGACGAAGCACTCCTGGCAGGCCTTCGACTGCGCCATGGTCGCCGCGGGCACGGCGGACCACGCCGAGTGCGTGCTCTTCGACGACTCCGTGAAGAACATCCGCATGGCGAAGGAGCTCGGGTGGACGACGGTGCTCGTCGGGCTGACGGCGCGCGACACGGGCGACCGCATCGCCTGCGCCGAGGCCGACTACCACGTCGCGTCGCTCCACGATATCCCCGCCGTGCTGCCGGGCCTCTTCCCGCCGGGCTACAAGCCGCCGCCGCGGCCGGTCAAGCCGACGCCCTACCCGCGGCTCGCGGGCTAGTACCTTAGATCCGTGGCCATTGGGAAAGAGCAGCGCGCCGCCCTGGGCCAGGCACACGATCCTCGGGCTGGCGCTCTCGCGCGGCGGCTGCGAGCCTGCGGCGCGCGCGGCCACAAAATTCGTGCTTCCCGTCAACCGTCGTGGTGCGCGAATGTTCGAGGTTGAAGGGGAGATATTATTCGTGGAACGGACCGCGGCTGAAGATGTCAACACCCGACGTAGCGTTGCCTTAGGTTGGCACTGGCGGGTGACACCCAGCCATTCAAGTGGCTCCCCAAGTTGAGGAATTTCAGGCGGGCGGGAGAGCAGGGGCTCAGGCGATAGAGACGCCCCCCGTGAATTGCACAATTGGCAGCTCCCCTCCGTCGACAACCGGGCGGGGGGGTACTCTGGTGATCTCAGCGACGCCCTGCTCGTCGCCCACCCGCGTCCGGTAGCACCGACACACCGCGCGCGGCCGGGGACGTCGCCGAGACATTCGCCGAAGCCGCACTGCAACGCGACGCGCGCGCTTCCGCGGGCGCGGCGCGACGGCGATCTCCACAGGTAGACGCAGGGCGGGACGCACGCCCATGAGCATCGCCGTGG
>NW_008705573.1:1070967-1073178 GCF_000186865.1 Aureococcus anophagefferens | reverse complement strand
CCGTCGTCGTCGTCGTCCGAGGAGTCGTTCGCGTCGCCTTCCACAGCGCCGAGGGCACTGTCGCCGACGGCGACGACGTCGTCGTCGTCCTCCTCAAAGCCCAGGGCCGCGCCATCGACAAGAACGATGCCGTCGGGCTGCTCGGGGACGTTGCGGACGTACTTCCAGAGGTCGCCGAGCCCGCACTGGACCGCCTTCCCGTTCGCGTCGACGTCGGCGACCCACTGGCCCTCGTACCACGAGATCCCGACGATGTCTGCCTCGAAGAGCTCGCCCTCGTCGTCGTCCAACATCTTGGCCCCGACGAACTTGTCCCAGAAGCGCTGCTTCGCCGCGTCGCCGCCGTCGATGAGCGCGTCGGCCTCCCAGTGCTCCACCCAGAGGTTGATCTCCCGGGCCGGCGCCGCCGCCGTCATGCTGCCGCTCGCGGGACCGAAGAGCCCGCCCAAGGTGAGCTGCGGCGGCGCCTTCGCCATCAAGCCGGCGAGCGTCGGCGCGTCGAACGCGCCCAAGTCGTCCGATATGCGCTTCATGCCCGCGGAGAAGGCCAAGGCGTTGCTCGGCGTCATCGTCTCCCACCCGTCGCCCAGCTGCCGCGCGAGATCGAGCGGCGCGTGGTTCGGGTCGTCGCCGCCGCGGCGGAACATGCCCACCAAAGCCGCCGTGTGCACCGAGACCGAGTCGCCCTCGGCGTGCTTCGCGGGGACCATCTTCGCGATGCCGTCCTTCTGGTTCATCAGCATCTTGCACAGATTCTTGTCCTCCTCGTGCTTGGAGAGCTGGAAGGAGATGACCTGGAGCTTGGCCTGGTGCGCGAGGAGGAGCGTGACGACGGCCACGCCGCTGTGGCTCTTCTTCGTCGTCGCCTGGCCGTCGACGAACATGGAGGCCTTGCCGAAGCAGGCGGCGACGACGTTGGCGTAGGCGATCGGGTACTGGAACTTGACGCCGGACCGGGGCAAGGCCTGGAAGTTCATGCCCTTGCCGCCGTACGTGCTGCCGACGGCGATCGCGCGGTCCCGGCCCTCGACGAAGCGTGCGGCGCCGGCCTTCGAGCCGTGCTCGAGGACCACCAGCGCGCTGATCTCGAACTTGCTGAAGTTGCCCTTGGAGTTCTCGTCGAGCCACTCCTGCGGCGACTCCAGGCGCCGCTCGAGAGCGGTGCATCGGGCCGACTTCGTGGCGCCGAATTTGCCCGAGGCGAACTTGTCGCGGCCGACGCGGTTGCGCTCGAGCTCGAGGGCCGTCGCTTCGGCGACCGCTTTCATGTGCGCCAGCTGCACGGCTGGCGCCACCGACGCGGCCGCCGGAGCCGGCGCCGGCGCCGGAGCCGTCGCTAAGAGGGGCGGCGGCGGCGGCCCGACGGGCGCGGTCGTCGTCGCCGCGGCGGCCGCGGCCTTCTCCTTCTTCTTCTTGGTGCGGCCCTCGGCCTCGTTGCGAGTGAGGCTAAAGGTACGCTCGCGGCTGGCGTCCATGGCGTCGATGGCCGCGCTCCGCACCTCGAAGGACTGGTTCACGGCCGCCATGTACGTGCCGCCGTTCACGGTGACCCAAGTGCGCGCCATGTCGGCCGCGAGGCCGATGCCGTTGACGACCTTGGCGGAATTGCGCGCCACGTCGTCGATGCGCATGCCCGGGCAGCAGCGGCGGAGCTCCTCGTGGACCGGCGTCTCGTTCACGCCGGACGTCGGCAGGTCGGGCCGCAGGCTGTCGGAGTACGCGTTCGATTTCGCCAAGTCGATGTGGTCCTTGAGAGCCTCGTAGTTCAGCGGCCAGAAGGAGAACTGCTCCATCGTGAGCCCGCCCCGGGGGCGGTCCGTCCGGGGCAGGGGCTCCCGGGTCAGGCACTCGGCCTTCCAGGAGGAGAGGAAGTCGACGACGGTCTTGTACTGCTCCGCGTTCTCCTCGGGCGCGACGGCCTTGTCCTCGACGTTCCGGCCGCGCGAGCAGGCCCACATCTGCTCCAGCAGGGTCGTGTACCGGGCGGGGCCGCCCAGGCCGGGCTCGCGGAGCTCGAGCTGCCGTAGCAAGCCCGCGACCTTCGCGATGGCCACGGAGTTGCTCGTCTTCATGGCGTCCCGCCGCTGCAGGACCTCGACCGTGACGGGCTTGGCGAAGGCGGTGTGCCAGACGACGGCCTTGTCGCGCGTGTTGAAGTAGGAGACGAGCTGGCGGTCCTTGTACTTCGACGCGTCGATCTTGCCCGCGCCG
>NW_008705573.1:1009460-1070917 GCF_000186865.1 Aureococcus anophagefferens | reverse complement strand
GCGGAGCTCGTGCGCTCGGGAAGCCTCGTCGACCGGGGCGTCGTCGACTGGGAGCAGCCGCGCGTATCCGGCGCCCCGTTCGAAACCGCCGCCGCCCCCGCCCGTGCCGTCGGCGCGGTCCGCGACATTTTACCCCCCCCCGCGCCCTCCGAACCGCCCGTCCTTAGGCCGCCGGCGCTCGACGGCCGCGAGCTCGCGTTCCTCTCGCACACGCCTCCGAACGGCACGCCCGCGTCCGCGGACCGGACCCACTCGACGAAGAAGAGCCGGTCGCGGGCCGAGGGCCCCCGCGCGGGCACCCTCGAGCGCCACGGCGGCGCCCACACCTGGGGCGGCCGCGTCCGCGTCAAGTCCGAGAGAGACCGGGCCCCCTCGGAGGACGAGCTCTCGTCGTCGCTCAACTCCATGCGGCTCCGGGCCCAGCCGGCGAGCCTCGACAGCGCGCGCAGCGACGGGTCCCTCGAGGAGCGGCCGCCGCCGCGGCGGCCCGCGGGCGGCGGCCGCAACGCCGTGCGCCGCCTCCGGTGCATCGCCGCGCTCGAAGCCAAGGGCATCATCGACGCGCGGCAGAAGAACGCGATCAAGGATTTACTGATCCTCGGCGACCACGACGAGCTCCACGCGGCGCTGGACCACTTCGTCGCGTCGGGCAACAAGGACGCGGAGCCGCTGGAGCGGCTGATCCGCGCGGGGAAGCTCGAGATCTCGAATCTCGAGTCGCTACCGGGCACGCCGGACTCGTCGCGGCGCCACCGGACGGACTCCGTGGCGTCCGTGGGCCTCGAGTTCGAGACGCTCATGGACCTCGACGACATGGGCGGCGCGGTCTTCTCCAGCGACATCGACGACGCGGCCGCGGCCGCGGCGATCGCCGCCGCGGGCGTCGTCCGGCGCCGCCGCGGCTCGACGGTCGACAGCACCTGGTCCTTCGACCAGGACGTGGCCTTCGAGATGGACCTCGACGGCGTCGTCGACTGCGTGGAATTGCTGCCCCAGCGCGGCGGCGCGAACACGCGGAAGCCGCCCGCGGCGAGCCGCGGCCGCGGCTCCGCGTCCCGCCGGCGGGCTTCCTCCGGCGGCGGCGGCAAGCCCAAGGGCTCCAAGGCCGCGGCCATGGCGCGCATGCGCGACGAAGCGCCCCGCGGTGCCCGGCGCGACGCCAAGGCGTCGGGCCGGAAGAAGCAGCCCGTCGCCGTCGCGCCGCCGCGGGCGAACGACGGCCAGGGCACCGCGACGCCCGCGACGACGGTGCTCGCGCAGCCCGCCGTCGGCGGCGGCGGCGTCGACCCCGACGACAAGAGCCGCGTCCTGCCGGCGACGGTGGCGGGGGCCGTGTCGTCGACGGTGCCCGCGACGACGTTGCCGCCGCTCACGGAGCTGCCCCCGGGCGCCGCGCCGGTCTACGACGCGCTCATCAACTACCCGCGCGCCAAGGCGCGGGGCGCGCGCCACTGCGTCATGTGCGGCCGCGTCCCGGGCGACCCCGCGGCCGCGCCCGCCGCCCGCCCGCCCGCCGCGCCCGCCGCGCCCGCGCCGCCCGCGCCGCCCGCGGCGCCCGCCGCGCCGGCGACGCCCGCGCCGCCCGCGACGCCCGCGCCCGCGGCGGCGCCGGCGACGCCCGCGACGGTCGCGCCGGCGGCCGCGCCCGCGGCGCCCGCGACGCCCGCCCCGGTGCCCATGGCCGTCGCCGCGGCGCCCGCGGCGCCCGCGGCGCCCGCGGCGCCCGCGGCCGCGGCCGTCGCCGCCGCGCCCGCCGCGCCCGCGGCGGCGCCCGCGACGCCCGCCGCCGCGCCCGCGGTCGTCGCCGCCGCCGCTACTTCAAGTGGTGCAAGGGCTGCAAGCGCTTCCGCAACCTCGCGGCGTTCGCGGGCAAGCTCGCGGCGTCCAAGTGCGACACCTGCCGCGCGCGCGGCCGCGAGGGCTACATGCGGCGCAAGGACGCGTCCGGCGAGCTCATCGCCGAGCCCTGCGCCGCCGGCGCGCCGGCCGCGGCGCCGCCGGCCGCGCCCGCGCCGGCCGCGCCGGCCGCCGCCGCGCCGCGGCCGCCCGCGGCGGCGGCGGCGGCGCAGCCGCGCGTCGTCGCCGCGCCCGCGGCGCCGCGCGTCGTCACCGCGCCCGCGGCGCCGCGGGCCGCGCCCGCCGCGCCCGCGGCGCCGCGCGCGGACGTCGCCATGGCCGCGGCGCCGCCCGCGCCCAGCGCGCCGGTGCCCGTGCCGCAGCCCGCGGCGGTCGTGCCCGTCGTCCAGCAACCCGCGCCCGCGGTCAGCCCCTGACCACGGGCGCGCCAACACCAAAACACACCCCCCGCTCCCACTGGTCGCACAAAGTCCGCGACCAGCCCGCTCCCGATTGCTATAAGCCCCTGTGCCTGACTGCGCGCTAGCGGCTAGGCCGCCGGCGCGGACGTCTGTTCTCCCGGGAATCAGGAGATCGACCCGGGCCACTACAGGCGCCTCCGCCTCCGCTGCCCGCACGTCCCCCCCTGCTTAACCCGCGACCTGTAACTTAGAAACTTACACCGCCGCCTTCTTCTTCTTCTTCTTCTTCTTGCCGTACTTGCCGCCCGTCGGCACGCGGCGCTTCCGCTTCTCCGGCGGCGCGGCGGCGGCGGGTGCCGCGCGCGCCTCGGGCTCGCGCGGCGCGTCGCCGTTGCGGACGAGGTGGAGCACGTAGCGGTCGCCGGCGGACGCGTGCTGCGAGACGCCGCGGCGCCACAGGCGGTCGAAGAAGGAGTCGCCGGCCGCCGAGACCGCGCCGTGGCCCACGGCCGGCCCCGGCGCGCCCGCGTAGACCGCGACGGCGCCGCGCGCGTAGTGGCGGACGTAGCGCTCGCCCGGCGCCGATGTCAGCGCCGGCGTCGCCCAGCCGCCGACGGCGGCCGCGGCGTCCGCGGAGAGCCGCGCGTACCACTCGTTGTCCGTGACGACCGTGAGCGCGCCGCCCGGCCGCAGCGCCTTCGCGACGGCGTGCAGGCACGGCCCGTCGAGCATGTGGCGCCCGTCGAAGTCGCCGTCGACGGCGCCCGTCTGCGCCGGCGGCTCGGGGAAGTTCGCGTAGACGCGGTCCACGGTGCCGGCGCCGAGCGCGGCCACGAGCGGGAGCGCCGCGCCGCGCGCGACGCCCAGGTTCGCGAGCCCCGACAGGGCCGCGCGGCCGACGACGGCCGCCGCGCGGTCGTGGCGCCACTCGCAGCAGAGCCAGGCCTCGTCCGGGCTGGCGCTCGCGCGCGCCGCGGCCCACTCGCCGTCGCCGCAGCCCAGTTCGACGTGCGCCGTCGCCGCGCCCGGCGCGACGAGCGCGCGCACGTCGAGGGCGCCGGCGCGCCGCGCCTCGACGGCGGCCAGCGCGTCGCGGACGCGCTTCCCGACGCGCTTCCGGTCCGCGCGCGACGCGCCCGCGCCGAGCGCCTCCCGCGCGGCGCGGTACGCGACCTCCTCGAGGCCGAAGGCGCGCTTCAGCGCGTCGACCGTCGCCGCGGGGTCCTCGAGGTGGTCGCAGACGACGACCTTGGCCAGCGCCGCGAGCGTGGCGGAAGCGGACGCGCGCTTCGCGGCCTCGCGGACGAGCTCCGCGTCGCGCCGCGCCTCGGCCGCGCGGTGCGCGCGGAAGGCGTCGTTGGACGCCGCGCGCCGCGCGTCGTCCCGCAGGCCCGCGCGGCCCGCGGCGGCCTCGCTCGTCGGCAGCGCGAGCGCCTCGTCGGCGACGGCGACCGCCGCGGCCGCGTCGCCGAGGAGCGCGTGCGCGCGCGCGACCCTGACCAGCGGCTCCGCCTCGTCGAACCCCCGGAGCGCCGCCCGGGCCTCCGCGGGCCGCAGGGCCGCCGCGTGCGTCGCGCAGACGTAGGATCGACCGTTCGCGTCGGCCTCGAGGCCCCAGGCTTCCATGGCCTCGACGCACCAGTCCGCGGCGCGCCCGTCGCCGTGGCGCAGGCAGCCGCGCAGGAACGTGTTCGCCGTCCGCGCGTTGGGCCGCGCGGCCTCCGCGAGCGCGCCGAAGCGCGGCGTCGCCGCGGGCGCGCGCGCCATGGCCCGCAGGAGCTCCCTCGCGCCGGGCAGGTCGTCGCCGCAGAGCGCCTTGACGCAGGCCGTGCACGCGGCGACCTCCGGCGCGCACTTGCCGCCGCGGTCGGCCGCCGCGCGCAGGAGCCGCACGGCGCCCGCGGCGTCGCCGGCGTCGGCGCAGGCGCTGATGGCGATGGCGAAGGTGCGGCCGTCGACGGTCTTGTCCCGCTCGCCGCGCGCGAGCGTCGCCATGACGTTCGCATAATCCTTGCGCCGCGCGTACTGGTGCAGCTCCTCGTTGAGCGCGCGCGTGCGCGCGCTGCGGCCTTCGGCCATAGCTGAATCGCCCGATTTGCGGTACTTAAGCCTGTACTTGAAGTGAACATGAAGTACATGTCAGCCGACCTGGCGGCACCACTTGTGGTTCGGCGGCGCGTGGTCGCGCGCGGGGATGGGCGCGCAGTCGGGGAGGCGCAGCCGGGACGCGTCGGGGTGGAGGCCCACGGCCGTGTCCGAGAAGCTCGAACCCGGCGTGCCCAGGAAGACGCGCGCCGTCCGCGCGAGCGCGTGGTCGAAGGCCGCGTCGACGATGTCCGGCCCCCGCCGGTGCGCGCGCGAGTCCTCGCCGGCCGCGAGGTCGTAGGCGTTCGCCGAGAGCCTCGCGTCGAGGCCGCAGCGCGCCGCCAGCATATCCCGGAGCTCGATCTGCAGCCGCGCGCTGTCCGAAATGAGCCAGGCCTGCTTCACGGCCGGCGGCGGGTCGCGCTGCTGCCGCGTCGCCGCGTAGGACGTCCTGGCGGCGACGTCGCAGAGGCAGCCGGCGACGGCGCCGAGGTCGGGCTTGAAGAAGGACCGGAGGTGCACGGCGACGGCGTGGTTCGCCGGCTCCCAGCCCTTCGTCGCGTTGCGCACGCGCGCCGCGATGGCCGCGGAGGGCCGCGCGATGGACGCGACGACGTCGCCGAAGGACGGCCGCGTCGCGTTTGGCCGGTAGAGCGCCCCGAAGTACATATTCGAGACGACCCTAAAAACGTCGCACTGCGGGAACCGCAGCCGCAGCGTCGACGACTCGGGGTGGAGCTTCGCCATGAGCTTCTCGTGGCCGCTCCGCCGACTATTCAGATGCGCTAAAGTCTGGCCGCACTTGTGGTTCTCGAACATCAGTTTGCACGTCGGGTCGTAATCGTCGTGCGACGCGTTCCACCGCAGCGCCGGCGGGTACTCGAACAGTTCGCTGAAGCGCGCGAGGCCCGTGAAGCGCTCGTCGACGACGGCGAATCTCGCGCGCGCGAGGTCCGCGAACATCTTCGCCGAGATGAGGCCCAGCAGGCGGTTGCCCAGGCCGCCGAGGTTCGCGTCGATGCTGCCCTCGTAGGAGATCACGACCTCGTCCGACGCGGCGCGGCACGCGCACGCCAGAGCGAGCCAGCGCATGACGGCTACTCGCGACGGCCGCCGGTGCGGACGAGGTCACGCGAACGGTTCTCGGCTGCCCGCTTGCAAGCAAACCGGCGGCCCATCATCGTCGCGCCGCTGGTCAAAGATGCACACTCGTTGAGCTTTGCTGGTGCGATGGAGGCCTCGGCCTCGCCCGCGCACGGCGTCGCCGACTGCCAGTCCGACGACTTCGCCCTGGAGGCCTCGGCCTCGCCCGCGCACGGCGTCGCCGACTGCCAGTCCGACGACTTCGCCCACAGCCTGCGCCAGCTCGAACAGCTCGCAAAATTAAACCCACCGTCAGATCTGGCGCTGCTCCTCGACGCGGCACGCAACCCCGCCACGGCGTCCGACGAGCTCCTGCGCCTTCCCGGCGGCCGGGAGGTCCTCGAGGCGCTGCGCCGCGGCCGCGGGCCCGCCGTCGTCGCGGCGCTCGAGCGCTGCGCGGAGGCGGTCCCGCCGCCGAGGCGCAAGCGCAAGCTCGAGAGCGTCGTCTGCTGCGGGAGCTGGGAGCCCGAGGGCGCGGCCGTCGCGTGGGAGACGGTGCGCGTCGACGTCGGCGGCGCCGAAGACGTCGAGCTCCGCCAGTGCGCGTCGAACTACTTCTGCAGCGGCTGCCGCGTCTGGGACTCCGCCGTCGCCCTCGCGCGCTGGCTCGCGGCGCGCGACGCCGACGTCGTGCGCGACCGCGACGTCTGCGAGCTCGGCGCGGGCGTGGGCCTCGTGGCGCGCGCGTGCGTCGACCTCGGCGCGAAGACCGTGACCGCGTCGGACCGCGAGGCGCGCCTCCTCGGCTGCCTCGAGGCGAACACGCGGGGCCGCGCGACGGTCCTGGCCCTCGACTGGACGGAGCCGCCCGCGGCGCTCCGGGCGCGGGCGGGCGACTTCGACGTCGTCCTCGGGGCGGACCTCGTCTACTCGAGCGGCGCGACGCGGAGCGTCCTCGACGCCGCGGCGGCGCTGCTCCGCACGCGCGGCGCGCTGCTGCTGTGCTGCCCGGACGGGAGGCACGGCCTCGTCGAGCTCTTCGCGGGCCTCCGGGGCGACGGCAAGTGGACGCGCGTCGAGACGTCCCGCGTCGAGCCCGCGCTCCTCCGCGGCGTCGAGGACCACGCCTTCCTCCTGATCCGCGCGACGCGCAGCGACCGCGCCCGCTTCCCCGACGGCGCGGCCTGCCGCGCCGTGTCGCCGTCCGGCGGGCCGACGACGCCGCGCTAAGGTTTTTTAGGGCATCGAGGCTTCAAGGCTGACCTTCTCCCTTAAGCCACGGAGCTGCCCCGACGCGATGGCCGAAGGATGATGCCTCGAGGGCTGGGGAGGTGGTCTCCAGAGTGCTGAGAGCATCGCAGAGAGCTGCCCCGACGACGACGGCCGAAAGATGCCTCGGGCGCGGGCGTCGACGACGCGCCTCGCCCCGCTGGGACGGCGCAAGAAGCAGCCGTCGCACTTCGACGATCCGCGCGGCCGCGTCGCGCGGCGGCGGCTCACGGCCGACGCCGGCGCCCCGCGGCAGGCCTGGGCGCGGGAGCTCTCGGCCACGCTGCGAGCCGAGCGGCAGCGCAACGAGGCGCGCGCGCTCGTCGGCGCGTCGAGCGCCGCGGACGAGTTCCGGTGTTCGGCCGCGCTCTTCAACGTGCTGAGCGACCTGCCGCGCGCGGACGCGTCGCGGCCCTTCGAGGACGGGCGGACGCTCGCACACCTGGCCTTCGAGCGCGGCGCGGTCTTCATGCTCGCCGCGTACCTCCGCGCGGGCGGCGAGTGGACGCCGCCGACGGCGCGCGGGCCGACCTTCGAGAAGCACGGCGCGAAGCTCGCGGCGTGCCGCGCGCTCGTCCGCGGCTGGCCCGGGAACCGCGCCGACGTCGCGCGGCACTGCGTCGTCGGGCGGTCGCACGCGACGGACCTCGCCGTGTTCCTCCGCTTCGGCGACGTCGGCGTCAAGTCGTCGGCGCTCGCGCGGAAGCGGGCGCTCCTCGCCTACGTCGCCTGGATGCGGCGGCGCGCCGCCGCGGGCGCGCTGACGCTGCGGGGCCGGGACGTGCTCGAGCGCGCGCCCGAACTTCGGGGGAGCCAGGTCCACGGCCGCGCGGCGCGGCTCCTCGCCGGCGCGGCGCCGGAGCGCCCGTCGAGCCCGCGCTGCAAGACGCCGCGGTCGCGCACGGCGCAGATCATGCGGCGGAGCGGCGTGAAGCTCCAGGTGCTCCCGGCCGACGACCGGCCCGCCCCCTCGCCGGAGATCGCGCGCTGGCTCGCGGACCGGGGCCTGGGCAACATCCTCGCGCTGCGCGCGCGGCCCGGGAGCCCCGCCGCCGCCGGGGAGGCCGAAGCGCCGGAGCCGGCGGCCGCGAGCCCGCGGGCCGACGACCTCGAGTGCGCGATATGTTTATCGTTGCTCTCGGACCCCGTCTACACGCCCTGCCTCCACGTCTTCTGCTCGCGGTGCCTAAGGGCCGCGCTGCTCCGGGCGACGGCGAGCCGGCGCAAGTGCCCGCTGTGTCGGGCGGATCTGCCGTCGGAGGCGCCCCGGCGCTGCGGCGGCAAGATCCTCCACTCCATCTCCAAGCTTCGCGGAGACCGGACGGCGAACATCTACCACCCGTGCCTCGACGTGCGCGTGCTGGGCAGCCGCGTCGCCGCGTCGTTCGCCGAGGCGCGCGAGATGGGCGCGGACCTGCGCAACGACGCCGTCGCTTTGAGCGAGATCCGCGGCCGGGCGCGCGCGCTCGCGACGGCGCTCGACATGCAGCAGATCGCCCTGGCCGTCGCGGTGCTCTGCCACCCGCTCTGCGAGCCGCGCGTGTCCCTCGCCGTCGCGGCCTACCTGTAACGGCCACAGGGGCTGCCCCTCGCCGTCGCGGCCTACCTGTAACGGCCACAGGGGCCTCCCCGTCGTAACGCTCACAGGGGCTCGTCGTGGCGGCGGTCGTAGAGTTCGTGGCGGCGCGTGTTGAGGCTGATCATGACCAGGAGGTCGCCGAGGGCCGGCGGGGGCGCGGTCTGGAGCGGGACGGGCTTCTTCCGCGCGCGGTAGCGGCGGCAGACGAAGTTGTAGAGCGCGAGGGCCTTGCCGCGCGTGCGGATGCTGCGGAGCTTCGTGACGATCTCCTGGAAGAGGTAGAGGTCGTAGAAGAGGATGGGCGAGTTGCAGCCCGAGACGTCGAAGATCTGCTTCATGCGCTCCGACTGCACGCTCTTCTCGATGAGGGCGAGCTCCTCGAGCGCGAGGGAGAACTGGCGGCCGTCGATCTCGCCGCTGTCCTCGACGTCGTACTCCCAGAAGAGGCGGTAGAGCGTCGCCTTGTCCGCCGCGTCCTTGCGCCCGTAGGCCCGCCCGCCGCAGGGGTGGGCGCGCCGCAACAGCGTCGCCAGCGTCGTCGGCATGCGCTGCTCCGCGACGCCCAAAAACTGGTCGATGTCGACGCAGCCGTCGGGCGTCCTAGCGCCGTCGATGATGCGGCAGCAGTCGGCGATGGAGTAGGCCTCCTCGTGGAAGATGACCTGGAGGGCCTCGTGGAGGAGCACGGCCGACATGCGGCCGGGCTGGGGCGCCTTCTTGCACGTCTCGTAGAAGACGGCCGCGAGCTCGTCGTAGTTCTCGTAGTTGTAGCGCTTCAACCGCTTGCGCACGAGCCAGGCGTTGAGCATGAGGGAGATCTTGCGGTGCGCGTTGAGCGCCTTGGCCGGCGCGCCGTGCTGCGCGCCGAAGCTCACGAAGTCGTCGAGCTTGAGCTGCTCCGTCGTGCCCGTCGTGTCCTTCCGGGGCACGTGGTCGAGCATGCGGTGGATCTCGTCGAGGGACATGGAGAAGGAGCCGCCGCGGTGGTCGTCGCCGGCGGTCTCCGCGAGCTTCTTCGCGCCGCGCAGGATGTCGTCGGCCTCGACGACGCCGACGCCGTCGACGTCCATCCACTGGAAGAGCTGCGTGAGCTCGATGACGCGCTCCATGTCGCTGAGCTGGCGGAGGCTGAAGCTGTGGAGCGCCGCCGACTCGCCCGATTCCGTGACGTTTAAAGCGGCCTCGGACCGCGTCTTCTCGAGCGCGGGCGTCAGCGGCGGCTCCGCGGTCTTGCGCTTGCCCTTGAGCGCCTCGATGACGCTGAGCCGCGGCCCCCGCTTGCGCCCAAAGTCCGTACTGAAGCGCCGCTGCTGCCGCCGGTCCTGGAAGCGGTGGCCCGTGTTCACCTCCCACTCGGTCTTGCCCTCGGACGTCTCCTTCTTCGACTTGAGGAACCACGCGCGCCACGTCGTCGACTTCCGCGGCCTGGGCAGCAAAAGGGTGCGAAATTCCCAACTTCAAAGGCTCCTATCTCGGTCGTTTTCCGCTCGTTTCGGCTGATTTTTGGACGAGCGATCATCCTTCGGAGCGCTCTCGAAGCGTGGGTGCTGTTTCTGAAACGCGCGCGCGCGGAACACTCACGTTGAAGCGACGTTGAATCACCCTTTTGCTGCCCTGTCCGCGGCCGCGCGAGCTTCCGGTCCTCGAGGCCCTTGCCGTAGTCGCGCTTCTTCTTGCCCGCCGCCTCGGCCTCGCGCTCGTCGACGGTCTTGGTCGCGGGCTTCGGCGTCGGGATGTCCTCGGGCGGCGGCGAGAGCAGGTCCGCGTCGTCGAGCGCCGCGGGCGGCGCCTCGGAGCCGTCGTCGCTCGACGACGTCGACGAGTCGTCGCCGTCCCCCGCGAGTCGGCGGCGCTCCACGGCTCCAGCTTTCCGGTTTTTCTGGGGCGTGTTCTTGTCGCTGTCGCTGTCCGTCGAGTCGGCGGCGCCGCACGCGACGGCGGTGTTGTGCGGGACCGCGTCGAGGAGAAACGCCTTCATGGACTTGCCCCGGGGCGCGTGCTCCCCCCGGTCCGCGGTCTCGTCGAATTCGTCGCCGCGGCAGAGCCAGTCCCACTCGGGCGCCTGCGCCACGCGTCCGCCGCCCGCGATTTCTTCAGTCACCACTTCGACGTCGTGCTCGACGCCGCGCCGGACGGCCTTGGTCTCGTCGCGGATGAAATCGAGGGTCTCGTGGAGGTGGTCCCGGCTGCCCCGGGCGGCGGCGTGGCGGTTGACGAGGTCGGAGAGGATCTTGTTACTCGCCCCATGATAATTTTTCAGCCCTTTCCTCTCGGGCATCGTGGCCAAAATTGGGCAGCCAGAGGCGAGCCCTCCTTGAGGTCAAGATCACCCTTCAGAGTTATCGGAGATTAAAACCAGTTTCATTGGATACCTCATCTTGTCGCGCCTGGAGCGCCCAGCCCCATAACAGAAGTGCTCGACCGCGCGGTCCGAAGCTGCGCGGAACTCAGCGGCGCCGAACGAAGCAGCGGAGGGGCGGCCTGATCGCGGCACCGTGACCGCGGTTCCGCGCCCGCCATGGGCGGAGGAGGAAGCAAAACCGCCGACGGGTGCGGCCGCCGGCGTCCGGGCCGCGCCGCGCGACGCGCGCGCCCGGCCGCGCGCGCGCGGCATGGAGAGGCGGCGCATTCGCGCATGCTCCCGCGGCCGCGCGCGCGCAATCGCGGGGGGCGCCGCGCCGCGCTCGTCCGACGCCCGCGCGCGCGCGCAGCGGCGGCGGCGGCGAGAAGGCGAAGCCCAAGGTCGTGCTGCCGAGCTACTACCAGGACGCCTTCAACTCCGTCGACGACCTCAAGCGCGTGCTCGACAAGCGCGTCGCCGCGTCCCCCGTGGAACCCCCCGCCGCCCACGCGGCCGTTCGCGCAGGATCCTCACGGACACGAAGGAGCAGGGCGAGCTCTTCAAGTTCCTGAAGACGGAGTTCGCCGAGGAGCTCCTCGACTGCTACCGGGCCATCCACGCCTACAAGGAGCTCTTCAAGAAGGGCGACGACCAGGCGCCGCGGATCGCGGAGGCGAAGCGCATCAACGACGTCTACTGCAAGCCCGGCGCGGAGTTCCAGGTCAATTTGAGCTCGCGGCTCGTGCGCAAGCTCAAGAAGGATTTGGGGGACGACGCGAACGTGACGGTGCACCTCTACGACAAGATCAGCGACGATTTGGTGCTCATGATCGCCAAGGACAAGCTCAAGCGGTTCGTCGAGACGCGGCGCGCGGAGGAGCAGGCGGCCATCGAGGAGGCGGAGCGCGAGGAGAAGGCGAACCCGGGCAAGAAGAAGGTGCGGGCGACGCAGGCCGTGCGCATCCACCAGGCCGTCGACGAGTTCCCGCACCGGTTCCTCGCGCCCGACTTCTTCCGCGGCCAGCTGGGTTTGAAGGACCTGGCCTACCCGCCCATCGACGACGACGTCAAGACGCCCCTGCACCGCTTCTCCTGCGGCGCCGTGTCGACGCACGGCCAGAACCACGGCAAGTACAAGGTCAACCAGGACCGGTGCCTCGTCGCGCACCCCTTCAAGAACGGGAGAGACCCCGAGGGCGCGACGTCCTGCCTCTTCCTCTGCGCCGACGGCCACGGCAAGGACGGCCACTACGTCGCGGACTACGTCGTCAAGCGCGTCCTCGACGAGATGGGCAAGGCGTGCGCGGCGCCGGACGCGGACGTGCTCAAGGCCTGGGACTCCTGCTACGACATCGCGGACAAGAACCTGAACGACTTCGACGAGCTGGGCCTCGACCGCCAGTCGAGCGGCACGACCTGCGTCGGCGCCATGCTCGTGGGCGACGACCTGTGGGTCGCGTCGACGGGCGACGCCAAAATCGTCCTGGGCCAGGTCAAGGAGGGCGACCCGCCCGTGGACCTCGAGGACAACGCGAAGAACGAGGAGCTGCCGTCGCCGCGCACGGGCGAGGACCCGCCGAAGAACGCGCCGGGCCGGCGCCGGTCCACGGCGACGGAGGTCAGCGAGAAGTGCGCGCTCCAGGCCGTCCAGGTCACCGTGGAGCACAAGATCACGGACGCGACGGAGATCCAGCGCATCGAGGAGGCCGGCGGCGTCGTCGAGCCCGCGCCGGGCTACGCCTGCGACCGCATCTGGTTCGACGAGTCCTTCTCGGGCCCGGGCCTCCAGCCGACGCGGACCCTCGGCGACCACGCGGCGAAGAAGATCGGCGTCATCGCGACGCCGGACGTGTCCCACGTCAAGCTCACGGCGTCGGACAAGTTCATCATCCTGGCCTCCGACGGCGTCTGGGAGTACGTGTCCAACCGGCAGGCCGTCCGCTTCGTCGAGGCGTCCCTCCGGCTGAACGTCAACGAGCCCCTCCGCGCGGAGATGGCCGCCAAGTACCTCGTCAACATCGCGACGAAGTACTGGATCAACGAGGGCGGCGGCTACCAGGACGACATCTCCGCGACCGTCGTCGTCCTCGACCCGCCCGTCTGGAAGAAGAAGTACGAGTGACGGGGCTGGCTGGTTTCGCGCCGCCCCCGCCCCCGCCCCGCTAAGTCGCACGCCGGCGCTCCGGTGTGTCTCGCAAGCTTAGCCCCCCCGCCACTCGAGCGCTTACGCCGAAAATTCTCACGCGGCCCACTTGCGGAGGCCCTTGTACCAGTTGTTCGCCTCGGCCTCGGCCTCGCCGTAGGGGTCCGGGTTCCACACGGCCATCATCTCCGCGAGGCGCTTCTGGCCCGGCTTGCGCACCTCCCACCAGTTGCAGAACTCGACCTTCCACTGGTCCCACGACGGCATCTCGTAGCGGCCGGCCTGGTCGATGGACTCCGCGTGGGCGAGCTCCTCCTCCATGGCCTTCCAGCCGCCCGCGAGGCGCTGCTTCTCGCTCGTGTACATTTGCGGCGCGACGTGCTCGTAGCCGATGCGGATCGTGCGCTTCATGGCCTTGGTGAGGTCGTCGGGGGCGACGAAGGGGATCTCCTTGAACCAGGACGGGTGCGTCGGCGTCTCGCCGTAGTAGGCCTGGAAGTTGTTGGTCTGGTTCCACGCGAGGTTCGCGCTCATCCTGGAACAAGGATCAGGCCGGGCCGCGCCGGCGGCCGACGACGGCCTTTCCGAAGCGTCCCACCCTGTCGAGGCTGCCCGAGTGTGCACCCAATTTTGTTGAACGCCTCAACTTGATCACCATCTCCACGGGCTGCGCCGCCGCGCCGAGGCCGCGGACCCCCGCGCCGACGCGGATCCGCCTCGGAAACACGATGGGCGACGACCTCATCTCGCACCCGAAGCTCGTCGACGTCGCCTGGCGCGTCGAGCCGCCGACGAAGACCAACGCGAACCCCGCCGTCGTCGTCGACCTCCAGGTGCGCGCTTCCTTCGCGCGCGCCCCCAAAACCGACGTGCCATAGGTCCAGGCGCAGCCGACGCGCGTCGGCGAGGCGCCGGAGCTGCGCGCGTCGCCCCGCGCCCGCGCTCCGACGCCGCGCGCGCGGGACGCGACCCCCCCGCGCGCGCGCAGGCCAGGAGGCGTTCGAGATGAGCCCCGGCGTCCTCGACGCCATGCTCGACGGGTTCGGCCGCATCCGGGAGCAGCTCGCGAAGGTGTAAAAAAACAAGCGTCTTAGAATTGGGGGCGTGCGTTGCGAATTGTGGGCCGGCGTCAGTCGCGGAAGACGAGCGCCTCGACGTCCGCGAGGAGGCACATCTCGATGCCCTTGGGCGTCGTCTCGTACTTGACGCAGGGGATCTTCGCGTCCTTGCCCGCGTACTGGACGCGGAGGTAGGTCGCGCCGTACCACTCGTAGGTCTCGAGGATGAGCGACATGAGCGTCTCCGGGTAGGGCTTGGGGAACACGCAGAGCACGCGGAGGCAGCTCAAGATCGTCAGGTCGTGGGCCCCGTAGAGGAAGAGTTTGCGGCCCGTCGTGTCGTACTTCATCGTCGAGAAGATCTCCTTGACGATGGGCCCGTGCGCCTCCAACGCGCAGTTCCGGTCGCTCACGCAGCGGTCGAACGCGTCCTCGAAGTAGGACTCGAGGGAGAAGGCCAGGGGCGCCGAGATGCCCGGCGGCAACGGCCCGCCGTGCATGCGGCGCTGGTTCAGCGAGTCGCCCAGCAAAAAGATGGACGCGGTCTCCGGGTCGAAGTTGAGCGGCGCGTCCGCGTGGACGACCTTGAGCGACTCGCGCAGGAAGCGCTCGTTGTGCTCCAAATCCGCCTGGCCCTCGAGCACGTCCCGGATGTCGCCGTGGACCTTGATGGACGCCATGAGGCGCCGCGCGAAGGGGCCCGGCGAGATCATGAGCTTGTCGAAGGGCCGGTGCCCCCCGAAGGGGGCCCAGGTCGTCGCCGAGTAGACCTTCTTCGCCATGCCCTTGCCCGGGCAGAGGCCCTCGAGCACGCCCTGCGTCGACAGCTGCGTGCGGATCGTGTCCGTCGCGCGCGCGTCGACCAAACCCGTCTCCGGCGCGTCGCCGAGGAGGCCGCAGTACTTCTTGCGGAGCTTGCGCCCGAAATTCAGCGCCGCGTTCCAGCCGTCGATGGAGAGCATCTGCTTCCGCCAGGCGCCCGGCGCCTCCGCGAAGGCCTTGTCGCCGTCGCCCGCGTTGAGTAAAGCCGACTGGACGTCGATGCCCTCGCAGTCCTCGACGCCGACGACCTTGGGCGCCCAGAACTCGACGTCGTCGGCGAAGAAGGGCTCGCAGGGCAGGCGCTGCGCGTGGCGGAAGACGACGTGGGCCTGGAGCAGCTTCGGGTCGCTGCTGCTCGAGAACGACAGCCCGAACGACAGCCGGTCGAACATGCGCACGACGAAGGCCTCGTAGGGCCCGGAGGCGCTCGGCGTGCGCGCCTGGCGCGGCGAGCTCGTTGCGCCGCCGCCGCCGTCGCGCCGCCCGTCCCGGGCGGCGCACATGTCGTCGCAGCCGTTCATCACCGACCGGTCGAGGCAGGCCTGCGGCAGGCAGCCGCCGGGGATGCACGCGTTCGTGACGACGCGCTGCTGCGACCCCTCGCGCCGCACGGACCGGCCGCGCGCCTCGGCGCGCGCGTAGGAGTCGCCGTCGCGAAAGGCCGACATGGCGCGGGCAGCCTCAAAGTGGCTTCCTTTGGGGACTCCAAATTTACCTTCTCAGGAAACGTTCAATATATGATTCAAGGTGCATACTGCAGTCCTGCGTCTGGGCCTGCGCTAATGGACATCAAGTAAGGTGCACCTCGATCACCCGTGCACCGCGCAAAACCTCCCCGCGCCGCGCCGATAACAACAAAACCCATCATGGGCCTGCACGAGGGCGTCACCGTGAAGCACGACGCCCTCATGGGGCGCACGATCGTCGCGACGCGGCCCTTCGCGCCCGGCGAGGTCATCGTGAGCGACACGCCCGTGCTCGTCTGGGACGACCCGCCGGACAGGGGCTACCCCTTCCTGCTGCGCGCCTTCCAGAGATGCGACAAGGCAACACAAAAACGCATCCTCGGCATGTACCACCCCGCGCTCGACCGGACGTCCGCGATGCTCGAGGTCCGGCGCGAAAAGGCGCTCGAGCTCGCGCGGACCAAGGAGTTCGGCGCGCTCGGGCGCGACGAGATTCTGGCGTTGATCCTCCTGGCGGACTGCAACAGCCACAACTACAGCCGCGTCGCCGGCGGCGCGCCGGGCGTCGAGCGCCGCGCGGCGCTGTACGTCGACGCGTCGCTCTGCTGCCACGACTGCCGGCCGAACTGCCGCTTCCGGAGCCACGCCGACGGGTCGCTGGACTACACGTGCGTGCGCCCCATCGCGGCGGGGCAGCACGTGTCGTTCTGCTACACGGGGACGCCCTGGTGGCTGACGACGCGCGACCGCCGCGAGCGGCTCCGGTCGCGCTTCGACTTCTTCTGCCGCTGCGAGCGCTGCGTCGCGCCGGACCCGCTCCGGGCCGCGCGGTGCCCCGGCTGCTCCGCGGTCGTCACCCTCGCGGAGCCGCAGACGGACGCGCCGCGCGCGGCGACGTTCTGGGAGTGCGCGCGCTGCGGGCCCTTCGACGCCGCGCCGACGGAGGAGCGCCTCGCCGCGGAGCTCGAGGGGCTGCGCGACGACGCCCACGCGGCGCTGCGGCACCTCGAGGAGCGCTTCGCCATCGGCCAGCCGCCCGTGTCGTCCGCGCCGGACGCCGCGGCGACGCGGCGCGCCGTCGACGAGTTCGCGTGGCGCGCGGGGCGGAACAGGGGTGATTCAACGTCGCTTCAACGTGCGTGTGCCGCGCGCGCGCTTTCCGGAAAAAGCATCCGCGCTTCGAGACCGTTCCGAGAGATGATCGCTCGTCCAAAAACCAGCCGATACGAGTGGAAACTGGCCGAGAGAGGAGCCTTTGAAGTTGGGAAGTTCGCGCCCTTTTCCCGCCCAGGTGGCGCGCGGGCCAGGAGCTGAGCCCGTCCCACTACCTCGCGTTCCGCGCCACGGCGATCCTCGCGAACGCGTCCATGAACCTGGCCCACGCGAAGGCGTGCTACGACGGCAAGGGCATCCCGCTGCGCAAGTGCGAGCCGCGCGGCGAGCTGACGCGCGACTGGATCACCGCGACGCTCGCCATGGTCCGCAAGCAGGAGTGCCTCGCCGCGGGCTCGCTCGACGGCGGCGTCGCCGACCCGTCGCCGCACCCGGCGGTCTACGAGGCGTCGGAGCTCGTGGCCGGCGCGGCCCACTTCCTCGACGACCCGAAGCCCACGCCGGAGCGCGCCGCGCTCGTCGCCGTCGTGGAGAAGTACCTCGGCAACCTCGCGCTCATGTACGACCGCGACGAGGACGCGCCGAAGATCGCGCTCCTCCGGGGCATCGTCGAGGAGGCCCGCGCGCCGGCGCCCGTCGCCGTGTCCGAGTGATGTTGAGTCATGGCGGCCTCGTAATGGAAGCGAATGGTGCACGGCATCGCTGGCGTGCATGTATCAAAATCAACGCGTTAGATACCGACACAGCCCCCCATCGGCGCTCTCCGAGACGAGCTGCGCTATACGCCGTGGGCCATTGCCGGTCCGCTGGGCCCGTGCGTGCCCGCGCGCCCGTTGACCCGGTCCGCTCGTGCGACGGTCTCGCCGCGCGCGGGCCGCCGGAGCCTCGCGCCATGTCCATGCGGTCCCCGGCGCGGAGCCTCGGCCTGTCCATGAGCTCGCCGCAGCTCGGGACGGGCTCCCCGTCCAAGGAGCAGATGGCGCCCCGCCGGCGTCCAAAAACCGCTTCCGGGAAACGAACCAAAACGCGCGCGGCGCGCCGCGGCGACGTCACCGAACTAATTCCGTAGGCGCTGATCCCGAACCTGCCCGGGTTCCGCGCGTCGCCCGCGACGCCCAAACAGGTGAAGCAGTCGCTCCGCGTGCAGCACGGCTACATGCTCGTGCGGTCCGGCGTGCCCCTGCGGCCCATCACGGCGCCGGCCCCGGGCTCCGTGGCGCTGAGCCGGTCCACGTCGTTCGCGGGCCGCGACGCGGGCGACTTCAACGACCTCTACGGCCGCTACTCCATCACGTCCCAGCAGCGCGACCGCCTCAACAGCGCGCACCACCTGCCCTACGGCGAAGAATCCAAAATGCCCAACTTCCTCAAGTACGACCGCAAAGTGTTATGCTTCAAGGCGTACTACGAGGAGAAGGTCAACGAGTCGACGCTCGAGCGCCAGCGCGTGCGCAAGTGCCTCATCTACTACTACCTCGAGAACGACACGATGCAGATGGTCGAGCCCACCGAGGAGAACTCGGGCATCCCCCAGGGCGCGTTCATCCGGCGCCACCGCATCCCGAAGCCCGGGTTCGGCGACGCGTTCTACAGCGCCGAGGACCTCTACGTCGGCGCGGAGCTCGAGGTCTACAAGAAGCGCATCAAGATCTACGACTGCGACGAGTTCACGAAGCAGTTCCTGGACCAGGCGTCGCCGCAAATCGACGCGGCCGACGCGACGCTCGACGCCGCGACGGTGATGACGGGCGTCGACGGCGAGCCGTCGACGGCGTCCTTCGGGACGAAGACGGAGGCCATGCCCTGCCCCGAGGGCGAGTACAACAAGATGCTGCGGGCGAAGATGCAGCGCGAGACGGGCGCGGATCTGACGGTGAAAAGGAACCGGCGCATGCACCCGATGAAGCAGTTCATGGAGGCCCAGCTCGGCAAGCCCCAGTCCCAGGCCGATTTAGGCAGCTTCCTCGCCCACGACCGCAAGGTGCTGCGCTTCGACTGCGTCTGGGACGACTCCGCGCGGCTCTACGGCGACGTCTTGAAGTTCAAGCTCCACTACTTCCTCAGCGACGACACGATCGAGATTTTGCAGGTCCACGAGAAGAACAACGGCCGCGACCCCGTGCCCAAGCTCCTGAGCCGCCGGCGCCTGCCCCTGCCCCAGGAGCAGGACAAGGTCGCGGGCGGGCCGCTCGCGTCGTCGCCGTCCGGCCCGTCGAAGACGGAGTACTACCACTGGCGCGACCTCGTGCTGGGCAAGCCCGTCGTCGTCTTCAACCGCAACCTGCTGCTGATCGACGCGGACCCCTACACCGTGGACCACTACAACGCCGTGAAGCCGTTGGGCCGGCCCATCGCCGTCGACGCGAGCCGGTTCCGCGACGACCTCGTGCAGACGCCCGTGCCGCCCTTCAACGGCTTCGGCTCCGAGGAGGACTCGCTGCGGTCCGTCTACAGCATACGACCGAAGAAGCCGACGCGGGACCTGTCCAAGTCCGAGAACTGCGGCAACGTCATGCGGTTCTCGATCAAGATGGCGAACGCGCGCGACGAGGACAAGCAGCGCATCTTCACGCTGCAGTACTACCTCATCGACGACACCATGGCCATCCGCGAGCCGCCGTTGCGCAACAGCGGCCACATCGGCGGCAACTTCCTGTCGCGGTCGCGCGTCCGCAAGCCGGAAGTCGAGCAGACGAACGCGCCCGCGCCCGCGCCCGCGGGCGCGGTCTGGGGCCCGGCGCCCGTGACGGCCTACTACGGCGCCGAGGACCTGCACGTGGGCAACGAGATCGAGTTCCTCGGCCACAAGTTCACGATCTACGAGGCCGACGAGTACTCGTCTCCGCTACATGGAGGCGCAGGGCGCGCCGCGCTTCCCCAAGTCGGACCTCTTCGTCGTCGTCAACAAGTTCGCCGCCATGACCAAGCTCTCCGACGCCTTCGAGGTCTGCCCGCCCACGCTCGGCGGCGCCACGGAGTTCCACGGCCTCGCGGTGTCCGCGGGCGTGCCCATCGACCTCCAGGAGTGCATCACGCTCGCGCGCGAGGCCCGGCGGCGCGTCGGCGCGCCCTGCGAGACGGGGCCCGTCGACAAGGCCGCCCTCGCGGCCCTCATGCAGCTCTAGGCGCCAAAGACCCCAAGCACGAAACCTCGTCGCGGGCGCGCGCGCGCGCTCCGGTGCGCCCGCCCGCGGCTCGCGCGCGCGGCCCTCTCTTGCGGGGGCCGACGACGCGGACCCGCCCGCCCCAGCATCCCTAACAGACCCCTCGCATCTTCTCCTCGCACGCGGGTCGGATCAGCACGCGCATTCTAGTCCGGAAGTAAGTAGCCGCCCCTCGGCGAGACGAAGGACGCGACGACGCCGGCCTCGTCGTCCGGCAGGCCGGTGCCCTTGGTGATGACGGAGACCCAGACGCGCGCGCGATTGGCGCAGAATTGTGGAAAGTCCCCGAACTTGCTGACGAGGTCAAAATATTTCCGCTGCATGTTCTCCACCAGCGCTCCCCCGCGGAGGAGCGCGACAAGTATCTGATGGCGCCAGAATCGAGGTCGATGGGGGCTTAACCTCCGGCTAGAGAAGGCAATGTTCGTGTGGTTAAGAAGATCCATGGGATTCGTGCCGTAATCGTCTCGCGCATGAACGTCGGCGCCCGCGGCGATGAGAGCGACGACGGTGTCGTGCACCACCTTGTCCTCTTTGCCTGCGCCCTCAAAGATCACGTCGGCCAGCGCCGTGCGACCGCCCTCGCCGCGGTTTTCTACGTCCGCGCCATTCGCGACGAGAATGGAGACAACTTCGCCGTCTCGAGCTTCGTGCAAGAGCCAGCGCTTCGGTCGCCCCAGCATCATCATCGTATCTGTATTTGGGTTGGCGCCACATGCCCCATGGCCTTCGACCAGGTCACGCACCTCCCACGCGTCATTCTTCCAGATCGCTTCGAGGAGCAGCCTGGTTTGTTCCATCTCCCACGGCATCCACGGCATTTGTTCCCACTCGCGGAAGTCCTCTAAGACGTCCTCGTCGTGGGCTAATTCGACGGGACCGTCGCTGTCGTAGGTGCTCTCATCGGTGTCTAGGTGGTCCCATCTGCTGTACAGCCGAACGCGTCGCGGACCATGCTGCCCAAGGGGTTCAGCAAGCCGATCGTGAAGCAGCCCCGGCGCATCCGATGGGCCATCGTGAAGCCGCCTGAGACGATCGAATGGGCTGCGACGTCGCGGACGTGCCCTACAGCGTGGCCCACCCGGCGCGGGCGCGGCGCGTCGGCGTCGTCGTGGGCTGCGCCTACGTCGCCTACGTCGTCGCGTCCATCGCCGTCTACCGGCGGCTCCAGCGGCGGCGCCTCTTCCCGCTGACGGCGGCGCGGGCGCACGTCCTCGTCGTGCTGAGTTCGTGCGCGGGCCTCGTGTTCCTCGCGATGAGCGCCCTGCGCGACGCCGTGGGCTGGCGGCGGTTCCCCTGCGGGCTCTACGTCTTCCTCGCGATGGTCGCGATCCCGCTCTACACGACGCCGCTCGTGCTCCGGGCCATCGTGCTCCGCTTCCGCTACACCTGGGCCCAGACCGTGCGGGGCACCGTGCTCAGCGAGCCCCTGGACGCGGCGACGATCCGCAAGCTGCTGCAGCTCAAAAAGCGGCTCACGCGGCGCTGGGCGCTCGCGGTCTCCGCGCTGCTCTGGGGCGGGTCCGTGGTCTTCGCGCTTCTGGTGGTTGCGCTGCTGCCGGGCGCGCACGTGCGGGGCGCCGCGGGCTGGAGCAAATGCCGGCCCTGCGGGCTCGCGGCGGGCCACCGCCTCGCGCTTGGTTTAGAAGCCCTGTTCTTCGGCGGCTGCCTCGTTTTGGCGATGGCGCGGTCCCTGCTGGAGCACGACGACGCCCACGGCATCAAGCGCGAGCTCGTGCTGTGCTCCCTCTTCTGCGTCATCTTCGCGGGCGCGGATTTGGCGATCTCGCGCGGCGGCCGCCGCGACGGCGCCTACGGCGCGCGCGCGAACGGCTGGTACCTGGGCCTTGTGTGCTGCTTCCTGACGCACAGCGTCCAGGTCGTCGCGCCCTGCGCCTACGCGCTCCAGCACGACGCCGTGGGCAAGTTCCGCCGGGGCCGGTCCGCGTCGGCGTCGCTGGGAAGCGGCGCGACGCCGCGCCTCGCGCGGCCGAGCTCGGGCTCGTCGGCGAGTTCGCCGTCGTCGTCGAAGCGGCGCATGTCGCCCTACGAGGTGGCGACGCCCGGCGACGACCTGACCATGCGCCAGCTCCTGAGCTCGGACGCGGGTTTGTCGGCGTTCGAGGCGCACCTGGCCCGCGAGTTCGCCGTGGAAAATTTGAAGGCCTGGCAGGCCCTGCGCTGGTGGCAGATCGGCATGGCCCAGCTCCACGCCGACGAGGCCATCCGGCGGCGCGCGCCGCCGGGCGAGCCCGAGCCGCCGGAAAAGGGAGCTCTCTCGCCGACGCGAGGATGTCCGGCGACTCCGCTCTCGCCGACGCTCGCGCCCGCGCCGACGGACGCGTCCGCGCCTCGGTCGCCGTCGCTCGACGCCTCGCCCCGGCTCGACGCCGACGCGCTCGACGACGCCGACGACGGCGTCGCGGACTGGGGGCAGCCGAGCCTCTGCGAGCGCCGCGACTCGGCGCCGCCGGAGGTCTCGTGGCGGACGCGCAAGTCGAGCCTCTACACGCAGCGCTTCCCGACGACGGCCTCGCGCCGCCTCTACGACACCTTCGTCGACGTGCGCGCGCCGCTCCAGATCAACGTGTCCGCGCGCGCGCGCGACGAGGCGCGGAGTCGACTCGAGGAGCACGAGCGGTCCTTCGGCGACGCGCGGCCGCCGCCCGACGACCTCTTCACGGCCGTGCTCTTCGAGCTCGAGCGCCTCATGGAGACGGACTCCTTCGACCGCTTCATCCGGAGCTCGCTCTGGAGCCCCCTCGTGGACGCGGTCGAGGAGTCGAAGCTCATCGCGGAGATGCTCCCCTTCGAGATCACGCTCCACGAGACGGCGCGGTCGCGGACGACGAGCCCGGCGTCGAGCCTGAGCGACGCGTCCTGGCTCGCGTCGCCCGCGTCGCCGAGCCTGTCCCGGCGGAAGTAACTCTTGTTGACGTCTTCAACACCGAACATAACTGGATGGTGCAGTTCAAGTCGCGAAACTTTCCAATCTCAGATGATTCAGAGATAGAATAGAGCGCGATGCGCTACATGTAGGCCAGCCCGCGACGTGGCCGCGGCGCGGTCATGGTCCTCGTCCTGCCGAACCTGGACGACGAGAACGGGAACAAGGACCACGAGCAGTACCTCTTCGAGGCCAAGGAGAACTGGGGACGCTTCCTCGAGGACCAGATGCCCAAGCAGGGCGGCGCGACGACGCTCTTCGCGCTGCCGACGGAGTTCATCTGGCTCATGAAGGCGCGGACGCCCGTCGGCGTGTCCTGGGGCGTCCAGAAGGGCTCCATGGCCATGATCCGCGCCGCCCAGCTCGCCGACGTCGCCTGCGTCTTGCCGGCCGTGCCGATCAACAACGTGCGGCCCGCGGAGGCCGAGGACTACGTCGGCGCGTCCGGGCCGGCGATCAAGCACGGCTTCGACGCGTTCCTGACGACGGACATTTCGAAGAACTGGGTGACGGTGCTCGCGAAGAAGCACAAGCAGGGCAAGAGCGCGAACCTCGCGGCGATGATGGGCGCGCTGGACCGCATCAACGCGGCGGCGGCGTCCCACCCCCTGCCGGGCTGCCCCCTGTGCTTCTCCTGGAAGCTGGCGCTCGCGCGCGGGCGCATGCAGGCCGTCGTGAAGCAGGTGAGGCGGGAGGACGCCGAAGTGTTCCAGCCGCTCCACCTCGCGCTGTCGCTCCACGCGGGCCGGCGCCGGGGCTGCCCGGGCACGCACTGGTTCACGGACGCGCTGCCGGAGTTCTACTTCCTGTCCATCAACAAGTACGACAACGAGTCCGGCCAGATCTTCGTGCCCAAGGACCTCTGGTGGACGAAAGTCCACGTCGAGCGGTCGCCGGGCCAGCGCCTCTGCTGCACGTCCTGCGCGCTCTGCGACGGCCCGTCGACGTTCTCGCTGGACTCGACGCTCTGGGAGAAGCGGCCCGTCTACGACCCCGCGCGCGCGCTCGGCGCCAAGGCCCCGGACGCGCAGAAGATGGACCGCGGCGGCAAGAAGAAGAAGGTCGCCGTCTCCGAGGAGGCCTTCGTCACGAACGCCGCGCACACGGTCGCGGATAATTTTGGGTAGCAACCGACCGACGGTAGGCGGGCGACCGACCGGTGGCCGCGGCGAACCGAGGCGGGAGAGGGAAAATTATGCGGGGGGTCGGTCGGGGCCTACGGTGGCCGCCCGGTCTACTTGCCGTCGTAGTAGTCCTTGATCTTCTTCGCCGTGGGCCTGCGGGCGAACGGTTCGGGAAAACGGGACGAGCGGCTTCGATCGGCGGACGCGGAGGAACGCGCGCGGTGACCTGCTGCCACCAGACGAGGCCGAAGCCGACGCCGAGGCCGAGGCCGATGGCCGCCTCCCGGAGGAGCGAGTTCAACACCCACGACGCGCCTGCGCAGGGATCGCGTCGTCGCCGCGGCCAAAAAGTCCACAACAGCGGCGCTCGTCTCTCGCGCGGGCTCCCGCGGCGTTTTTTTTTCGCGAACCGCGAGCCAGGCGTGTCGCGCGGCTCATGAGGCGTGCGGGGCACGTCTTGGGCGGCCGAACTCTCACGGCGGCGGGATTTCTACACTGCTTTAGCACCAGACATCGTCAAAGTCAATGAGCCGATCGTGCTGTGCCGCGCGCGCCTCGGCGAGCCGGGCCAGCGCGCCGCCGCCACTTCGGTGGCAAGCGGCTCCGCCAAAGTTCGGCGTCGCAATATGCTCCTCGTCCAGCGATGCGTGCGCCTCGCGCCGCGCTCCGCGCGCCTGTTCAGTAGCCCCATCCAGCGCTACACGGACCTCGTGCAACGGGGCCAGCTGCGCTACGACGGCGCCCAGGTGTTGGTCCTCGAGCACCTGTCGAAGCTCCAGCGCGTGCTGCTCAAGGAGCACAAGGCGCGCGAGAAGGACGCGGCGCTCCAGGAGCGCTACGCGCTCGAGCGCGACGAGGCGGACGACGACGCCGCGGCGCCGCCGGCGCCGCGGCGGCCCCGCGTGCCGCGCGGCGCGTACGTCTTCGGAGAAGTCGGCTCCGGCAAGAGCCTCTGCTGCGACCTCTTCTTCGGCGGGCTGCCGGTGCAACGGAAGCGGCGCGTCCACTTCCACCAGTTCATGCTCGAGATCCACGAGCGCATCCACGCGGCGCGCGAGGCCGGCGACGCGCGGAGTACGCGCGACGTCATAGCGCGCATCGGCGCGGAGCTCGCGAAAGAGGCCGAGGTGCTGTGCTTCGACGAGATGCAGGTCACGGACGTCGCCGACGCCATGATCGCCGAGAAGCTCTTCGCGAGCTGCTGGGACGCGGGCATGATCCTCGTGGCGACGTCGAATCGGCCGCCGCGCGATCTCTACGAGGGCGGCCTGAATCGCGAGTACTTCCTGCCCTTCGTGGACCGTTTAGAAGACCAGTGCACCGTGCTGGAGGTCGTGAGCGGCACGGACCACCGGCGCCTGCGCATGTCGTCGGGCGAACATGCGGCCGTGCGCTACGCGGTGGCGCGAGACGGCGACGGGACGGAGACGGCCGTCGACCTGCTGCGGGGCGTCGCGCCGGAGATGACCGCTATCGACGTCGCGCCCGTCGCCGTGGCGCGGTCGCGGTCCGTCGTCCCCGCGGCGCTCTTCCGCGGCGCCGACGGCCGGGAGGCGGCGGCGTTCCGGTTCGACGACCTCTGCGGGTTGGACCGAGGCGCGGCGGACTACGGCGCGATCGCGGAACGGTTCCCGTTTTTAGCGATCGCCGACGTGCCCAGGTTCAGCCTGTTGGACCACGACGCGGCGAGACGCTTCATCACGCTGATCGACGAGCTCTACGAGCGGCGCGTCGTCGCCGTCGTCGTCGCGAGGGAAGTTCCGGACGCGCTGTTCCCGACGCCCGCGGCCTTCGAGCGCGAGCGCCGCGCGGCCGGCGCGGGCCTGCCGGGCCTGGACCGGCCGTCCGGGCCCGTCGCGGCGACGCCGGCGACCTTCGAAGCGTCGAAGTGGGTCGACGCGACGGACCCGGCGGACGACGACGACGCCGTCGACCGCGCGCTGGAACTCGCGTCCGTGCGCGAGCTCGCGTGGGCGTTCCGCCGCGCCGCGAGCCGGCTGACGGAGATGGCGTCGCCGGACTGGCCCGGCAGCGCGCGCGTGTCCGAGTCTTAAGGCGGCGCCCGCGACCGGCCGAGGATCAGCGTCGCGCGGTAGGCGGCGAGCGTCTCGTCGCAGAGGTCCGCCGGGTCCGGCCGACCGCGGTCCACGGTGGACCCGAGCGGGTGGTAGAGCGGGTCCCGGTCGACGCGGTCCAGGTCCGCGCGGCTCACGCGGTTCGTCCTCGATTTCTTCGGGGCGACCTCGGCCACGGGCGTCGACAGCGACAGCTTCGGTTCTAGAGAAGAGAAGTCGCGGAAGCGGCCCGTCGTCGACCATTTTTGGGACCGCGAGTGCGCCGCTTGGAACGTCTCGAAGTCGGGCCCGGCCCGCGTCGTCTTCTCGAAGCGGTCCGCCGTGTTCGAGGAGAAGTTCGACGAGACGACGTGGCGGGGCACGCCCCGGAGCGCGCGGCGCGGGTCGTGCGGCGTGTCGTGGCCTCTCCCGTACCAGTCGTAGCTCACCTGCGCTCTCCTGCTCTGGTTGATGCGGTCCGGGTAGGGCGTCCGCGCCTTCCGCGGCGGGTAGCGCTGGGCCGTCGCCGCGCGCACGTCCAGCGGCGGGCCGCCGCCGTGGTACCCGTGGCGGTGCAGGTTCATGTTCTCCATCTTTACGGGCGCGCCGAGGCGCGCGTAGGTGCCGTTCGCCTGCGACTGGGGCACGTGCGCCATGTGCAGGTGCCAGCGCCGCTCCACGCCGGGGCAGCCCCAGAAGCGCTTCTTGCGCATGTTCTTGAGCTCCACGACGCGGTACTCGGCCTCGGCCTTGGCCTCGCGGGCCTGCATGACGATGGTGCGCAGCGCCGCCGCGCCGTCCATCTTCTGCCACGCTTCCGCGATCTCATTGATGCGGTCCTGCGGGTCGATGACCGCGTGGACGTCGATGGGCATGGTCGACGACGCTCTCCGCCCGGAGCCGGGACACCCGCGCTAAAACTTATTAAATTCAAGTTGCTCGTCAACGTGGTGAACATATCCACTACTGCAGCGCTCCTCTCAGCAGGCAGCCCGGTACATTGGGGCCGCTGCGGCTTCCTTCGCCCGGGTGGGACGGCCGGGGACGTCGCCTCGGGCCGCCCGGACGCCATGGCGAACTCCAACGCGCTGATCACGCGCAAGCAGCTCAACGCGCGGGAGCAGGAGTGGTTCAATACGACCAAGGAGGCCTTCAAAGGGCAGGTCAAGGAGCAGCGGTTCCGAGTGTCGCAGGAGGTGGCGACGCTCGGGAACCCGTGCGTCTCTTCGGCGTCCCGGGAGGCCGCCGCGGGGGCGGGGCGCGAACAGCGCGCGGCGGCGGCGCGGCCGCGGTCCGCGCGGCCGCCGCGGGCCCGCGCGGCCGGCCGAAAGCCGGACGCGCGGCCGGCCGCCGCGCGCGCGCCGCGACCCTCGCGCGCGCTTCCGCGCGTACCGTCGACGCACTCATCCGCAGGTACCTGCTCAACGGCGTGCCGACGGCCTGGGGCAAGGTCCCGCAGAACGACCCCATGGCCGTGATGAACCCCGTGAAATACATGCTCTCGCAGACCGCGACGGCCGTCTCCCTGGCCGAGGAGAAGCTGCGCGGGGCCCAGCGGCGGGACCAGATGTACGCCTTCGACGACTACGGGTCCAAGCCCGCCCTCGGCGACGGCTTCGGCCAGCGGCCCGCGACGGCGCCCGAGTCGCCGTCGCGCGGCTTCGACCAGTCGGGCGCCTTCGCGGGCGGCTACGGGTCCAGCGCCTTCGGGGGCGGCGACCCCATGAACATGCCCACGCGCTTGTTGCCGCCCATCGACTCCGACGACGGCCAGAACACGACGCTGCGGGACGCGGACGACAGCCCGCCGCGCGTGCGCGTCAAGGAGCCCGCGCGGAGCGCGTGGGGCTCCTCCGACGGCGGCGGCTACGCCTCCAGCGTGCCCGTGGCGACCTACGGCGGCGGCGGCGGGTCCGGCGGCGGGCCGAGCGGCGGCTACGGCGGCGGCGGCGACCGCCAGGGCAGCACAAGAGAGCGAAATTCCCCAACTTCAAAGGCTCCGATCTCGGCCATTTTCCACTCGTTTCGGCTGATTTTTGGACGAGCGATCATCTCTCGGAGCGATCTCGACGCGTAGATGCTTTTCTTGGAACGCGCGCGCGCGGCACACGCACGTTGAGGCGACGTTGAATCACCCTTTTGCTGCCCAGGCGACCGCGACCACCACGACTCGTTCCGCGACGCCGCGGACGCGTTCGCCGGCGGCGGGAGCCACGGCTTCGGCGGCGGCGGCTCCGGCGACGACGGCGGCGACGATCGGCCGCCGTCCCACTGGCAGGGCCACGTGCCCCACGCCAAGGTCGTCCAGCGCGGCCGCAAGAAGTCCGTCATCATCTCGGGCAGCTCGCCTTTACTCGCGGCGCAGAAGCAGAGCTCGGGCCGGCGGCCGACGGTGCGCGCGCAGGATTTGAAGTCCCACGGCAACGTCGTCAAGCAGGCCGCGGCGGACCCGGAGGCGGGCAAGCAGCTGGGCGACGTCGACTTCGTCGAGTCGTCGATCGAGAACGCGAAGAACCACCACGTCAACGTCGAGCACGTGACGCGCATCATCGAGAAGATGCACGTGGAGATGCACGACTACGAGGACCGCATCTTCTTCCTGGAGCACATCCAGCTCGCGAAGATGATCCTGAAGATCATCGTCGACCGCGAGAAGGCGGCGTACATCAAGGCGTGGCGGACGTGGGCGGGCTCGTGCAACTTGTTCGGCGGCCAGAGCCGCGAGAACCAGATCGTGATCCTGGGCGAGCAGGTCGACGTCGCCAAGGCGGCCTACGACGACGCCGAGGCCGTGCTGGACGCGCGACTGAAGAAGCTCGCGGACGTGGCTTTAAAGGCGCTCGACACGAAGAAGCGGTCCTTCCTCGTGTCCATCTTCAGCAAGAACGGCCCGGAGATGAAGAACGGCGGCTTCCTGCGATGGAAGCTCACCGTGAAGCTCATGGTCACGCAGGAGAAGACGTGGACGGCCTTCTTCGCCAAGGTCGAGAACATGCAGCTCAACATGGGCTGGCAGAAGTGGAAGACGTGCTTCTACGAGGAGCAGATGCCGCCGGAGCAGATCATCCGCGCGCTCCAGGAGCGCGTCGAGAAGCAGCGCGCGGAGACGGGCCGCTACGAGGCCGAGCTCGAGAAGATCTGCCTGGCGCAGACGAAGCACCTCTTCGACAACCTCGGCGACGACAAGCGGCGGAAGCTGACGATGACGCTCACGAAGATGTTCAAGCGCCAGTGCCTGCTGGCGCTCAAGGCCTGGAACGAGAAGGCCATGAAGGGCCACCACTGGCGCAACAAGCAGATCAAGGTGCTGAACATGATGCTCAAGGCCTACCTGTCCATGGGCTGGAAGACGTGGGCCAAGTACGCCCAGCTCCACAAGCGGTGCCAGGCCGACAAGGAGGCGCAGCACACGCAGACCCACATCAAGCTGCTCTACGGCCAGGTCGACGCGCTCAACGCGCTACTGCGCAAGCAGCAGGTCGAGGTCGAGGCGATGCGCGACTCCGTGGAACTGCAGTCCAAGGCGGCGATGCGCGTCGCGGCGGCGAGGCAGGCCATCCTCGGCGACTTCGACGCGGCCTACGACATCGCCACGCAGGACGTCACCCAGCAGCTCCCCCCCCTGGACCTCTCCGTCTCCGTGTCCTAGGCCCGGACGCGTCCGGGCCTCGCCGCCCCGCCCCACGCATCCCCAGACAAGACCCCGCACCGCCCGCGCCCGCGACACCGGTAGCACCGTAGACCCCCGTGAAGGCGAGTCCGAGGTGGTACGCCGCGGAGGTTCCCGGCGCGCCGCTCACTTGGCGCCCGCGGCCTTGAAGGCCTCGTCGAGCTCGCCGGACTGGAAGGACTCGGTGACGATGTCGCAGCCGCCGACGAACTCGCCGCCGACGTAGAGCTGGGGGATCGTGGGCCACTCCGAGAACTCCTTGATGCCCTCGCGGAGCGCGTCGTCCTCCAGGACGTTCACGCTCGCGAACTCGACGCCCGTCGCGTGGAGGATGCGGCAGACCTGCTGGCTGAAGCCGCACTGGGGCCGCGCCGGCGTGCCCTTCATGTAGAGCATGACCGTGTTGCCGTCGACCTGCTCCTGGATCATGGCCTTGACGCCGGCGGGCGTGTCGGGGACGGCGGCGCGCACGGTCTCGAAGTCGCTGTGGGACCCGCTGCTCAGGAGGCGCGCCGCGCGAAGGCGCGGCGCGGCGCGCGCCGCGACGCGCAGGCCCGCGAGCATGGCGCGGCGACGACGACGTACTCCGCTGCGTCGCGGAGAGCTGCTGCCTCAGCTCGCGGCAACATGATCAACTTTGGGTGCCTCGTTGCTTCATCTCATCCTTGGGAAACGACAAGCGCTGTCGCGCTGGGCAGCCCTCTCCCGGGCTTTCGTCCTCTCCTCGAAGCCCGGCGCCCGGCACCGAGGCACGAAACCCAACCGTCGAGCCGCTTTCGTCGCTTCGAGGCGAAGAAGCGCACGAAGGTGGGACCCGACGCCCCGGCATTCGCGAAACCAGCGCACCGAAACGATGCGCCTCGTCGCGGTCCTCCTGGCGGCCTGCGCCGCCCCCGCGGCGGCCCTCCAGTGCTACGAGGGCCGCGTCCACGACCACGACATGCACAGCAACGACGGCGGCGTGACGTACGCGGACAACGTCGTCGCGACGACGTGCCCGGCGGGGCAGGACGCGTGCTGCCTCAAGGTCGAGGCCGCCAAGTGCTGCAACATCAAGGGCCGCACCTTCTCCGTCGCCGACGGCGTCTGCGCGTCCCAGGCCGTCTGCGACGACGCCGCGGGCCAGGCGGCCATGTGCGCGCAGTATGTGCAGGCGAAGAACGACAAGTGCGGCGCTTCCACGTGCGCCGACGACCTCTGCAACGTGCTCGGCCTCTTCGACTCGGGCGTCGACGGCGCGGCGCGGACGAGCGCCGGCGCGCTGGGCCTCGTCCTCGCCGCGCTCGGGGTCTTCCTCCTCTGAGGCGCGCGCCGCCGGGCGGCGCGCGCGCCGCGCGCGCGGGCGGGTAGCGTATCCCGCCGGCGGGCTATGTTATCGCTTTTCTACGTGCAGCTTACCGGGCTATCGTATCGCCTCGGCCTCGTGGACCTCCTTGCGCCGCGCGAACTCCGCGCGCGCGGCGTCGTAGAGCGCGGCGTCGTACCTGTTGTACTTGCGGACGAGGTCCCGCTCGCGCGCGTCGTCGGCCGCCGCCCGGGCCGCGACGGCGACGTTCTCCCGCTTCGCGTGCGTCGCCCGGTCGCAGAGGTCGCGCGCGTGCGCCGGGAGGTACGCGGCCGCGAAGACGCACAGCGACGTCTCCATGTCCTCGACGAGGCCCACGAAGGCGAGGCCGGTCACCTCGCGCGTCGCGGCGCGGATTTCGCCGTCGCTCGGCGCCCGGGAGCCGCTCACCTTCTTCGCGGGCAGCAGCAGCGCCCACTGCTGGTTCGAGACCCAGTGCGGCGGCGTGCCGCGTTTGTAGAGGTCGGCGAGCGACGTCAGGTTCCGGTGCTTCTTGTACTTGAAGTAGCCGTAGTGGCTCCGGACGCGCGCCAGGGGCTCGCGGAACCAGACCGCGAGCGCGCAGGCGGTAGAGGACTTGAACGGCGCGCGCGAGTGCGACGACGCGAACGCGTAGGCGCCGCGCCGGATGGCGCCGAGGACGGCCTCGTCCTTCGTGATGGGGTTCACGACGCAGGCGCAGGCCGGCGGCGGCCGCAGCGCGTCGCGGCCGCAGATGCGCGCCTCGTCGGCGCAGAAGCGGCCCTTGAGGAAGCGCCACACGAAGGTGCCGGCGCATTTCGGCGTGTGCAGATGGAAGACGCAGCGCTGCGGCGCCGGCGCGGCGACGAACGTGTCCGCGCCGGCGGCGAGCACGCAGCCCGCGGCGACCAGGAGGGCTGCCGCCATTTTTTATGCGGCGCCTCTCCGAGTTCAACAAAGTTTACCAAATCCAGGTCGTTGCGTTGTCTCGAGTTGTTCAGCAGGCTGCCCGCCGCCGCCTCGGTCGCGCCGCCGCCCGCCGGCCCGCCGCCATGGCGACGATCGGCGACCCGCGCGCCGAGGCCGAGGTCTACCTGAAGCAGAACAACGTGAAGCAGCTGTTCCGGGACCTCGGGACGAAGCTCATGTTCGAGCGGCCGACGGATCCCAACGCGTGCGGCCGCCCGCGCGGCAAATTTCGGGGGGACGCGCGGATCCGCGACGCCGTCGCCGCGCGCAGGTTCCTGCTGAAGACGCTCGAGGAGATGCAGGAGGACCGGTCCGCGAGCTTCTTCACGGACCAGGACGTCCGCGCGTGCTTCCAGGCGCTCGACCCGAACAACACGGGCAAGGTCAGCGTGCAGCAGTACGACCACGCGCTCAAGTCGCTGGGCATCGAGGAGCCCAAGCACCCCCTCAACCCGCAGCAGAAGACCATCGACAAGGACCAGTTCATCCAGAACGTGAGCCTCGAGCTCAAGATGGAGTCGAGCCCATAGGGGATGGGCGTAAGGGGGTGCTTCTCTGGTATGCGACGAGGCACGGACGCTGCGCGTTTTCCGTGCGGCGCTCCTCCCGAACCGAGGCGCCGGCGTCCTTACCTGGCCGCCCCTAGGCCGCGCCGATGGCCTTGAGCGCGGCCTTGGACGGGATGAACATGCGCGCGCGGTGGTCCGTGGGCGCGTCGACGCGCATGAGCCGGAGCATCTCGTCGAGGCTCAGGATCTGGACCTCGCCCTGCTCGAAGGACGCGTCGCTCTCGCACGCGTTGCGCCACTGCTCGATGAGGTCCTTCATGCTGAAGAACCACGGCCGCATGCCCGGGCCGTCGCCGGCCGCGAGCGCGAGCTGCTCGATGGAGAAGAGGGGCACGTCGGAGGGTTTCGCGAAGCGCAGGTCGGCGTCGACGAGCTTGTAGGCGTCGAGGAGCTCCTGCGCCGTGAGGTTGCCCGACGCCGCCGCCTCCGCGCCGGAGCCGCGGAGGATGATCTGGCGCGCGGAGGCGAGCTCCCGCGGGTCCGCCATGAAGCGCGCGCGGATGTCGCCCTCGCCGGCCTTGGCGTAGGCCACGTGCGCGCGGCCCAAGCTCTGCGCGGTCACGCGGAGCTGGTCTTGCCCGAACTGCTTCTTGCGCATGACCGCGAGCTCCGGGTCGCAGTAGAACTCGAGCCACTTGCTGTCGCCGTCGTTGACAACGGCGGAGTTGCCGTCCTCGTCGGCGAGCGAGAAGACGGGCACCTTGTCGAGCAGCTCGATGACCTCCTCGTCGCTGCAGGCGGGATAGGTTGTGGTTGGGGCCTCGACGCCGAGGCCCGTCGGCTCCTCCGCGGCGCGGATCGGTCGCTGCAGCCTTTGGTGGTGCGACTGGTGCACTAGTGCGGTCGTGAATGCAGCGCTGCAGAACAGCAGAGCGAGCGTGGGACGCGTCGGCATCATCATCGTCTCCGGCCGAGCTTCAACCAGCTCGCCGCGCGATGTTTACCCAAAAATATCGAGCCCGAGGACATATCGCTCTGCTCGGGCGCCAGCTTGCTCGACACCGGGCGTTCCCACCCGGCAATCCACCTCTCGGCGCCCCGGAGCCCCGCGGACCAACCCGCGACGCGCGAAAGCGCAGTTCACCGACCCCGGGGTGCGCCGACGGCCGTAACCGTAGCGCAAACGATGGCCGGCGGCTGGGAGTGCCCCGCCTGCGGCTTCGAGAATTTGGCGGCGAACCAAAGCGGCTGCGAGTTCTGCGGCGAGGCGAAGCCCGCGGACCCCCTCGCGGAGGCGGCGTCGGACCTCGCGGCGGCGGCGGGCGCGCCCGCGGCGGCCGACGCGGCGCCGCCGGCGGCCGAGGCCGCCGCGCCGGCCGCGGCCGAGGACGTCGCGACGTCGTCGACGCTGAGCGAGGTCGAGTCGCCGACGCCGGCGCCCGAGGAGCCGCCGAGCCGCGCGGACTCGTGCGACACCGACGCGTTCCACGACGCGATCCAGCACGACGAGGCCGGCGCGGGCGGCGCGCGCGACTTCGAGGAGGAGGGCACGCACTCCGAGGCGCCCGCGCCCGCCGAGGCGCCCGCGCCCGCCGAGGCGCCGGCGCCCGCGCCCGCGCCCGCGGAGAAGGCCGCGGCGGAGCCGCCGAGCGAGGAGACGGACGAGCTCGCGAAGCTCCTCGAGGAGTTCGAGGCCGCCGCGGGCGCGCCCGCGGCGCCCCCGGCCGCGGCGCCGTCGCCGGCCGCGGCGCCCGCGCCGCCGGCCGACGCGGGCAAGAAACAGCTCTTCAAGGTCAAGGCCTTCGAGGTGTCGAGCGAGCAGGGCCGGCGGCCGTCGATGGAGGACGTCTACGTCGTGTCCCCGTCGATCCACGACGACCCGGGCCGGGCCTACTTTGGGGTCTTCGACGGCCACGCGGGGAGCCGGGCGGCCCAGTACTGCGGCCAGCGCATGCTCGACAACATCACCGCGACGGCCGCGTGGGGCCGCCGCGACGTCCTCGCCGCGACGCGGTTCGGCATGGCGCGCACGGAGCAGGCCTACCTGCGCGCGGCGCTGTCGGCGACGCCGCGCTGGTTCGACGGCACGACGGCCGTCGTCGTGCTGCTCGTCGACGGCGTGCTGACCGTCGGCTGGGTCGGCGACTCGCGCGCGGTGCTCGGCCGCCGGAACGAGCGGTCGAAGCAGTGGACGGCCTTCGAGCTGAGCCGCGACCACAAGCCGACGCACCCGTTGGAGTACAAGCGCATCACGAACCTGGGCGGGTCCGTGGGCCGGTCGCTCAAGGAGGCGACGTCGGGCGGCGTCGCGAAGTCCGCGGGCTCCGCGTGCCCCGTCTTCTGCTTCGGCGCCAACGCCGACAGCCCCGTGCAGGGCAGCAAAAGGGTGATTCAACGTCGCTTCAACGTGAGTTTTCCGCGCGCGCGCGTTTCGGAAACAGCACCCACGCTTCGAGAGCGCTCCGAGAGATGATCGCTCGTCCAAAAATCAGCGGAAACGAGCGGAAAACGGCCGAGAGAGGAGCCTTTGAAGTTGGGAATTTCGCACCCTTTTGCTGCCCAGGCCCCATGCGCTGCTACCCGGGGGGGCTGTCCCTGTCGCGGTCCATCGGCGACGTCACGCTCAAGTACCACCCGACGAAGGTCGTCGTCGGCGAGCCCGAGGTCGTCCAGCAGCGGCTCAACGCGGACGACAGGTTCGTCATCCTCGCCTGCGACGGCATCTGGGACGTGCTATCGAACGAGAAGGCCGTCTCCGTCGTCGCCAAGGCCATCAAAGACAAGCAGGACGCCGCCAAGGCCCTCGTCCGCGCGAGCTTCCTCAACGGCTCCACGGACAACATGACCGCCGTCGTCGTCCACCTCGCCCAGGCCTAGGGGCGGCGGCCGCGCGCGGTAACGGCGCACCAGAGCCCGGCGAGGACGAGCGAGCGTCGCGAAACAAAAAAGGGGCGATGTCGACACCTTGACACCTGCAGTTTCAGCTGCGTTGAAGTATGTATCATACCCCGACTCAAAAACGCACTTGCGGGGCTAGCTCTCCTTGTTCACGAAAGCGGCGGCCGCTCTCGTTTTTCGGCGCACGCCGCGGCCCGCCCATGAGCGTGGCCGCGTACCCCCCGCTCTCCGAGCGGCTGGGCCAGTCGGCGGCGTCGCACCACCGGGCGCCCGTCCGCACGGTCTCCGGGGACCTCTACGACGACGAGGTAGGCAGCCCCCCTTTTGTTCGGCAACGGCGCTTTTCCGCGAATCCGCCCCCGTTTCCCCCAGGTCTTCGACGAGCTGCTCTTCGACGCGCCCAACTTCGGGGATCCCGTGCTCGTCGGCCACGACGACGGCGACCCGCCCGTCGAGCGCGCCGCCGGCGCCGGGGCGGGGGATCTTTCCCTGACTCGTTTCCGCGGCGGACCCCCGAACCTACCGGTTGCCCAGGTACCCGCTCGGCGCCCCGACGGACGACGGCTTTAACTTCCCGCCGGCCGACGACTCGTTCCTGTCGACGCCGCCCGCGTCGCCGCGCGAGGGCGAGACGGTGACGCCGCCGCACACGCCGCACGACCTCCTGCGCCGCGACGTGCTCCGGGCCGTGAGCTGGGACGAGGGGTCGCCGTCCTGGTTCGGCGGCGACTACGCCCCGGGCGGGAGGCCCCGGGCCGTGAGCCTCGGCCACTCGACGGACTATTCCCCGTGGCCCGCCCGCGGCGACGCGGCGTGGGTGCCCTTCGACGACGGCCGCGGCGCGCTCGTCTGGCACGAGGGCTACGTCGTGACGGCCGGCGGGTCGCTCCTCCAGGTCTCCTTCTCGGCGCGGGACGTCGAGACCGTCGCGGCGCACACGGCGCGCCGCGAGCCGCCGCTGGGGGCCCGGACGCACGCGGCGCCGGACTCCGGGTCGCACGACTTCGGCGGCGGCGGCGGCTACCTCGGGCGGCGCCTGTTGCCCGGGTCCCACGTGCTCGGGAAGCGCAAGGCGCCGGACTCGCCGAAGCAGCCCAAGGAGAAGAAGCACGGGAGGAAGAACGGCGCGCTCTCCGAGGCGCGCTGGGCCGCGGAGCGCGAGAAGTCGCGCGACCCGACGATGCCCGAGAAGCGGCCCGTGGGCATCTCCCTCGCCTCCGGGTCGTCGTCGGGCTGGCGGCTCCGCATCTCGGGCACGCAGCTCGGCCACTACGCGACCGCGCAGCAGGCCTGGGCCGCGTACCCGCGCGACGTCCCCCGCAAGGGCGCCGGCGGCGCGCCGCCGAGCCACGTCGTCGACGACGACGACGAAGATTGAGCCCGCCCTGTCCGCCGGCGCCCCCCGATTATGCGCGCGCGACCGACGCGCGCGGAGCGCCGGCGCCCCTGTCCCCGACCCCGCGGCTCACCGCCGCCTCCTCCGGCGGCCGCCAAGACCACGAGCCGCCCGACCCCCTCCACTGTCCATGCCACGCGGCGCCCGCTCGCGAGTCGAGAACGCCGCACGAGAGATACTCACCTTGTTGAACATAACGCACACGTATGATGTCGCCGTTTTTTTTTTTTTTTGCGTTTTTTCGTCTTACGCGGCGTCGGCGGTCGCGCCGTCGACGCGTGCGCGTCCTCGCCGAGGAGGCCTCTGAGGGAGTCGTCGACTGCGGGCGGCGGCGCGGCGGCCGCCAAGCCAAACGCGCAAACCTGCCCTCCGATGGCTGGCCAGTTTGTCGTCGCATAGGCGCGCTCGATACAATGCGCCGCGCCGCGCGCATCGCCGCGCGGCAAAGACGAATCACTCCACGCCACCGCCGCCTGTCGGTCCTCGACGACGCCAAGGGCATCACGGCCGTCGGCGCCGTCGTCAACGTGGGCCTCGGCTGCTGCAAGGTCGGCGCCGGCAGCACGCTGGGCTCGCCGGCGCTCATCGCCGACGGCGCCCACAGCCTGAGCGACGTGCTCACGGACGTCGTCGCCTACTGGAGCTACGCGGCCGCGCGCCTGCCGCCGGACGCCGACCACCCGTTCGGCCACGGCAAATTCGAGGCCGGCGGCTCCGCGGTCGTCGGCGGCTGTCTCGTCGCCGCGGGCGCGGGCGCGGCGCACCACGCCGCCGGGTCCGCGTTCGAGCCGGCCGAGGCCCTGGAGCTGTACGCGGTCGCGACGTGCGGATCCGTCGCTACGGTTTCTATCGTCGCGAAGGAGTGGCTCTTTCGCAGGACGCGGGCCGTCGGCGAGGCGCTGCGGTCCGACGTCTTAGTCGCGAACGCGTTCCACCATCGGAGCGACGCCTGGAGCTCCGTCGCGGCTTTGGCCGGCATCGCGGGCGGCCACGGCCTCGGCGTTACAATCGCCGACCCGGTCGCGGGCGTCCTCGTCGGCGGCGCCGTCGCGTACCAGGGCGCGAAGATCGCGCGCGACGCGGCGCGCGAACTGCTCGACGAGACGCTGGACGGCCAACGGGTCGCGCGGCTCGAGCGCGCCGTCGCGGCCGCGGTGCCGCGCTGCGACTTCTCGCTCCGCGCGCGCAAGGCGGGCCCCGGCGTCCTCGTGGACCTGCGCCTCGGCGTGGAAAAAGGCCTGTCGGCGTCGGCGGCGCACCAGATCGGCGAGCACGCCAAGGTCGCCCTGGGGCGCGAGGCGCGGGCCATGGGCCTGGGGCTCGCGGACGTCGCGGTCCATTTCGACCCCGGCGACCGCCAGGAGAGCGGCGCGACGGACGATCTCGGCGCGCTGCCCGACGAGCTCGAGAGACGCATCCGCGCCGTGGCCCTCGGCTGCGACCGCGTGCGGGCCGTGAGCCACGTCGTGCTGAGTTACGAAGGCGACGCGATCGCCGCAAAGGTCGACGTCGTCCTGCCCGACGCGCTGACCATCGGCGAGGCCCACGCCGTCGCCTACGGCGTCCGCCGCGCGCTCCTGCGCCGCGTGCCCGAAATCACGGGCGTCGACATCGACTGCGAGCTCGACGAGGCCAGGCCGCCGCCGCCGACGCGGAGGCGACGGCGCTACGCGCGGCGACCGTGGTAATGAACGTTTACGACAGGAGCTTGAGCCGCCCCGTGATCGCGTCGACGTCGTCCGCGGGCGCCGGTCCGACGCCGAGGACCGTCTCCGTGCCCGGCGCGACCTCCGTGCGGCCCGCGTCGGCGATGAGGGACGTGTTGAGGTTCGCGGCGACGGCGGCGGCGTGCAGGCTGCGCAGGCACCCGTCGTGCTGGACGACGATGACCGTCTCGCCGGCGCCGACCCAGCGGTCCGCGACGTCCGGCGTCCGCCGGAGCGCCTCGCGGTAGCCGCCGAGGCTCGCGTGCGCGCACTGGGCCGCTATCTTGCCCGCGCTCATGCCCAGGTCCGCGCGGACGACGAGGACCTGCTTGAGCCGCTGCGCCGACGGCGGCGGCGGCGGCATGGCCGGCGGCTCCGAGAAGATGAACTCCATGGCCGTCTCCACGGACGTGCAGCCCGCGGCCGCGGCCTGGCGCGCCATGGCCGCGTCGATGCCCATGGCCACGAGGTCCTCGACGACCTCGTCCGCGGTGCTCTCCGCCGCGGCCGGCGGCGGCGGCGCGGCGGCCGCCGCCGCCGCGTCGAGCAGGCCGCTCCGCAGGACCTCCAGCGTCGCGAGCTGGTCCTCGAGGCCGAGTTTGTCGAAGGACGGCACGTGGACGAACACGCAGGGGCGCCGCTCGAGCGAACAGTAGTACAAATAGTTGCAGACGAAGCGGCCCGCGTCGTCGGAGACGTCCACGGAGAACCCGAGGTCCTTCGCCTTGGCGGCCGCGGCCTCGACGTCGAGGGGCGTCGGCGACGGCGCGCCGAAGGGCGAGTCGGCCGAGATCTTCTCGCCCGCCGGCCGCCAGCCGCGCTCGTCGTCGCAGCGGAACGTCGCGTCGTTGTAGGCGCAGCGCTCGAGCGTGATGTTCGCGTAGTCCACGGCGACGCCGAGGTGGATGACGACGTCGGCGTCGCTCCCGTTGAGCGCCGCGTCCCGCGCGGCCTCGCCGGAGACCTCGACGACCTCCCAGCTGTCGTCGGCGAACTTGGCGGCGACCCGCTCCGCCAGCGTCGCCGACGGGTTGTCGGCGACGCCGTGGAACTTGCCGAAGCCGGTCCAGTGCACGCGCGGCATCGCTGTGGCAGCGCGGTTGGCGCGCACGCGAGGCGAGTATTGGCGCGCGCACGCGAGGCTGCCACAGGCGAAGGCTAAAAAGGGTAACACTAGTTCACCTTCGCTTCAATAGGCAGCCCGGACGCCGCGCGGCGCCGCCGCCTGGCGCAAGGCCTGGCGACTGCGCCGCCGCCGATGTCGTCCAAGAATGACGTGAAAAAGGCGCACGCCGCCGCCGCCGCGAAGGCGTCGCGGGCGCGCCTCGCGGCGCTCAAGAACAAGGCGTCGCCGGCGCCGACGGCGCTGCAGAGCGTCAAATGGGTCAAGCTCATGCAGGCCTGCGCCGACGCCCAGGCCGCCGCGGAGTCGGCGCCGTCGCTCGCGGCCTGGCGCGGCGCCGTCGGCGCGGCCGCGGCGCTGGCGGCCGAGGTCGGCGCGGACGAGGACTCCCACGACGACGACCGGTGCGGCGACGACGGCTGCGGGAGCTGCGCGCCGTCCGGCGCTCCGAAATGGTCGTTCGTGCCGCCGAACTACCAGCAACCATCGCCCGAGGCGCCGTCGGCGGACGAGACGGCGCGCTACCGGGCCTTTGCGAAAACAGCGACGGCGAAGGCCCTGCTCGGAAGGGGCGAAGAGGAGCTCCGGACCGGCGACCGCGCGTCCGCGGCCGCGACGCTCGCGGAGCTCCTCGCGTCCGCCGCGGACAGGACGTGGGGCGCCGCCTGGGAGATGCGCGGCGAGGCCTTCCTGCGCATGTGCGGCGGCGAGCGCGACGAGGGCGCGCGCTTGCTCGCGGAGCTCCACCTCCGGAAGGCGTCGGACGCCGGCGACGACGTCGGCGACGAGCTCGCGGCGCTCGAGGCGCGCAACGACGCCGACGCGGTGACCGCGTACCGCGACGGCGCGGCCCACGCCACGGACGCGCTGTGCCTCGACCCCGGAGTTTCCGCCGGCGGGTCCGTGAAGGCGTCGTTGACGTTCGCGGCGCGGTCCGCGGCGGACGGCGACGCGCTCATGCGCGAGGGCCTCTGGCGCGCGGCGCACGCCAAGTTCGCCGCGGCGCTCCACGGCGTCGGCGGCCTCCAGGGGCCCCTCGTCGCCCGCTTCGCCGTCGCCTGCAACCTCAACGCGGCCGCGTACCTGCTCCGGGCAGCAAAAGAGAGCGAAATTCCCAACTTCAAAAGGCTCCGATCTCGGCCATTTTCCACTCGTTTCGGCTGATTTTTGGACGAGCGATCATCTCTTGGAACGGTCTCGAAGCGTGGATGCTTTTTCCGGAACGCGCGCGCGCGGAACACTCACATTGAAGCGACGTTGAATCACCCTTTTGCTGCCCAGGTGCCTGCTCCGGGCGCCCGACGACGGCGCGAGCCGCGCGGTCGCCGCGGCCGTCGCGGACCGGTGCGGCGCCGCGCTGGACATCGACCCGGCGAACGCGACGGCCCACCTCCGCCGCGGCGCGGCGCGCGAGCGCGCGGGCGACTTCGCCGCCGCGGCCGCGGACTACCGCGCCGCGCGGCGCCTCGTCGGCGACGACCGGGTCCCCGCGGTCGACGCGAAGCTCGACCACGTCGCCTTCCTGGCGCGGACGCGGTAATAAAGAGACGTGTTACTTGTACTGGGCCGTGCTGTCGCCGCCGAAGAACTCGTCGGGGTCGTCGCCGTCCGCGCGCGCGGTCGAGCCGAGCGTCGCGACGCCCGCCGGCTTCCGCGACGAACCCGGCGCGGCGCGCGCGACGGGCGTCGGGTCCGCGGCGCCGAGCGCCTCCTGGAAGGCCTCGGCGTTGCGCGCGGGCCCGTCGCCCGTGAAGCGCGCGAGCCGCGCGCGCCGGGCCTCGTCGACCTCGTCCTGCGACGCGGGCGGCGGCGCCCGCGGCGCGCGGCTCGGCATGGACGGCAGCGACGGCAGCTTGCCGTTCTGGTACAGATACCATGCGAGCACGATCGCGAGCGTGAAGAGCACGTTGTAGACCGGGTTGCTCTCGCCCTCGCCTCCGCCGCCGGCGCCGGCGGCGGCGCCCTCGGCCGCCGCGTCGTAGGTCCGCGAGTAGGTGCCGTCGGGATTCTCCTTCAGGCCGGGACCGGGCGTGAATTTCGCCGACACGAGCGGCGCGAGGAGCAGGAGGCAGGGCCGCATGGCTCCGCGACGACGACGACGGCGCTGGCGGTGGAGCTCGTTGCCACAAGGTCGCTCGCCACAGGCGCCGACCGTGGCAGCTCGCTCACCAGCGAGATGCTCGCCCTCGCGGTTCGCCGCGGGGCGTCGGGCGCGCGGCGCGCCCAGACGACCCTCCTCTCGCGCGCCACGGCGACGCGCCCCGCGCTGTCGCGCACGGCCATGCCCAAACTCCCGACGACAACACCCACAAAGCGCACCTTCCTCGCCATGCCCCAGGGCGACGCCCTGCCCGTCATCGGCGGCCTCATCGGCGTCAACGTCGCCGTCTGGGGCGGCTGGAAGGTCGCCGACCCGCGCCTCATGACGGCGCACTTCACGCTCTGCAACGAGGACGTGGTCGCGGCGCCGCACACGCTCGTCACGTCGGCCTTCAGCCACAGCGACGGCTGGCACCTCCTGGGCAACATGGTCACGCTCTTCTTCTTCGGCCCGGAGGTCGTCGGCGCCATCGGCGCGCGCCACTTCCTCGCGGTCTACTTCGGCGCCGGTCTCACGGCCAACTGCGCGCAACTCGCCGCGAACGCGCTGGAGGACTCGAGGCGCCACGCCTACTGGAAGCGGCCGTCGCCGCGGTGCCTCGGCGCGTCGGGCGCCGTCAACGCGGCCGTCGCCCACAGCATCCTCCTGTCGCCCTGGCGCCTCATCGTCATCTTCGCGGAGTTCCTTCCGATCCCGATGCCGGCGATCTTGTACGGCGGCGCGTTCCTCGCCAAGGACCTGGGCCCCCTGCTGGACGTGCACATCCCCTACATCAGCGACCGCGCGCACGGCGTCGCGCACGGCGCGCACGTCGGCGGCACGCTCGTGCGGTTTCCGGCGTCCGGCGACGCCCCCTTTTCCCGGGCTCTGATGATCTGTTTCACCTGACGTTGTCCGAGTGCTCGCTGACGACACCACGAATCCACAGTCTTTGCCGACTTCCTTCTGACGCCCGGAGATCCGCGCGCGCCTCGCGGCCTCTCGCGCGCGCGCCGCGTTCGATCCGCCCCCCGCCTCGCAGGTCGGCATCGGGTCCTGGCTCTTCTTCCGGGGTCGCGGCGGCTTCCGGAGATGGCGGTGACGACGCGCGCGCGCGCCTCTAAGACATGTTGTTTACCCGCCCAGGGTGTGTGGCACCTCTTAGACAACGTCGACAACGAGCGCCCTTAGTGCCACTGCGCCCGCCTCCTCAGAACGCGAGGGAGAGGCCCTTGGCGGAGAGCTCGGCCTGGTAGACCTTGTTCTGCTCCGCGTAGAACTTCTTGAGCCGCGCGCGCCGGCTCGTGACGAGCTCCGCGTCGAGGCCTGCGGGGGGCGGGCGCGTGAGACGCGGAAGTACGACGTCGTCGGACGCGGCGCGGCGCACTCCTCATCTCCGCCGCGGCGGCCTCGACCTGGCGCGCGCGCGTCGCCGCGATGACCTTGAGCGTGCCCTTCTCCGCGAACTCCGCGTTGCGGGAGACGAAGTCGGTCTGGTCGCAGTAGGCCTTGGCCATGTTGAGCTCGTGCTCGCGCTTCAGGAAGGCATTGACGTTCGCGTCCGGCGCCCGGGCGCCGCTCATCGTGGCGGCCGGCGGGGCGCTCGGGCAACACAACAGCAGAGGCAGCCCGTCGTTGCCCGCTCGGATACTTATTAAAAACCGGATCGTTGATCGCAAGCCCTTGTTGAGTAAAGGTAAAAGTCGTCCAATCCAGCTCTGTGATTGGCTCAGACGACTTTGACCGCCGAGCTGTTGGGAGACGATGGGCAGCCCGAAGCGGCCTGTCTGAGGCCCATGTCGGTCGTTTGGACGAGCCGATGGCATTTTTTGCCCACCCCAAATCATGATGAAGCCGGCGGTGGCGGCCCTCGACCCCTACGCGGGGCGCGCGACCGCGGGCGCGCGAGCACATCGCGCGCGCAGCCCTGACTTTTACCCTAAATTCAACGATCCGGTTTTTAATGGGTACTCGGCACGGCAGCGTTAACCTAAAAAGCGGGCAGCCCGCCGGTCCAGTATGGCCATCGAGCGGCCGGTCGACGAGGTCCTCGCGGCGCCGCTCGTCGAGGCGCCGGCGGAGGACCCGCTCGTCGAGGCGCCGGCGGACGACGCCGCCGCCAGCGACACCGTAAAAACGCCGCCGGCCATGTCGGAGACGGCGCGCGACGACGGCGTGCGCGCGCTCGTGGCGGCCATGCGCGACGTCGACGTCGGCGCCGCCGACGCCGCGAGCCTGCGGCCGCGCCTCGAGGCGCTCGACGCCGCCGCCGCGGGCGCCGTCGCGGCGCCGCAGCTGCGCGACCTCGAGGCCTTTTGCCTCGCGGACGCGCGCGCGCGCGATTGGACGACGGCGCGCGTGCAGTGGATGAGCGGCAGACGCACGAGCCACGGCCTCGTCGCGCTGCGCCTGCGGCTCGCGGCGCTCGCGTCCCAGCTGCGGTGCGGCGGCGGCGCCTTCGTCGGCGTCGGCGCGGCGACGTTCGAGGCCGTCGCCGCCGGGGCCCTCGCGAGCCTCGGGGCGTTCTACGGCTCGCTCGCGCCGCTCCGGGTCCTCTGCGACCAGTGGGTCCGCGACGCGACGCACGCCGCCGCGACGGCGCTCGGCGCCGTCGCGCTCCTGCGCGGCGCGGCGCCGGCCGCCGCGCTCGACGCCGTGCTCGCGGGCGACGGCCGCGCGCCCGAGGCGGCGGCGCGCGCGCTCCTCCACGTCGTCGCGCTCGTCGCCGCGCCGGCGCGCGAGGTCGCCGCGGCCCTGCGCGCGTCGACGCCGAAGCAGCCGACGCGGACGAAACTCGCGCTCGCGGTCCCCGCGCTCGGCGACGCCGCCGCGCCGACGCGCACGGACGCGCCGACGGAGGCGCTGGACGTCGACTGGGCGCGGCTCCTCACGGCGCCCATCCTCGACGCGTGCGGCCTCGCGGACGCGCTCGTCCCGCGGCGGCCCGAGCTCCTCGACGAGGACTTCCCGCCGCTCGACGACACGCAGAAGGAGGACGCGGGCGTCCTCCGCGCCTTCTTCATCCACCGGCGCTGCGCCGACGGGCCCGAGGCTTCGGACGTCGCCGCGCCGGCGCCGCCGCGGCCGCCGGCCCTCGACGAGCCGCCCGCGTTCGACGCGCTCGCCGTGTCCACGGACCGCCCGCCCGCGGAGTCGGCGCTCTGCGCGTCCGCGTAACGCGCGGGGGTCGACCCGTAGACACGTCCACCGCCATGGGGCCGCGGATCGGCGAACGACTCGGCGAACAAGTTGGCGAACGACGTGGCGAACGCGCGCGACGCGGCCGAAGCCGATGTTGCCGGCATCAATTCATGCCGAATTTGCCAAATGTTTGCGGAGGCGGGAGGCAACGCTGCGACGGGGGTGGGCAGCCCACATTCCCAGGGCGTCGGGCCGCTTCGGCCGGCGGGAGCGCCGGCGGGCCGGGGTCTCGGCGTCGGTTCGCCGCCATGGCGCACCGCGTGGCCCCGCTCGGGAACATCGGCGAGGACGAGGAGGTCGAGGGCGAGGATCCCGAGGAGTCCAAGGAGATGGCGCGATTGGAGCTCGGCGCCGACGCGTCGCCGCTGCCGTCGCAGACGCCGCGGAGCGTGCGCACGAAGCTCAGCTCCGACCTCATGAAGCACGCGCTCAACAAGGCGCGCCACAACAAGACGGGCATGGAGTACTCGCCCACGCGGAGCGAGGCGAGCCCCGCGAAGCCGGCGGCCATGGACGACCTGACGACGGAGCACGGCGAGCTCGTGCTCAAGGCGAACCGGGGCACGGTCGTCATCGAGCGGCGGCTGCCGCCCGTGCTCGACGCGAACTTTGTGTACGCGAAGGAGGTCTTCGACCCCCTGCACCGGAACCAGCAGACGGCGTTTTTAGCGCCCGCGACCGCGGAGAAGATGTCGAAGCGGTCCATCATCCGCAAGTTCGCGACGAAGATGGAGTCCAAGGGCCCCAAGCACCCGAGCCGCCGCGGGGGCTCCATGGCGCGGCGGTCGCGCTTCGACACAATCATCTCGACGGCCGGCGAGATCGTCGGCGTGAAGCGCGTGGACCCCTGGGACGCGGCGGACTTCCCCATCCAGGGCGGCGCCTGGCTGAGCGTCGTGAACCCGAACGGCTACCGCAAGTGCTACTGGGACCTCTGGATGGCGCTGATCTTGTTGTACGCGGGCTTGGTGACGCCCTTCGTCATCGCCTTCGTCGCCGAGTGCTCGCCCCAGCGCAAGTGCCTCCACTTTTACCTCGACACGTCCATCGACGCCATGTTCTTCGTGGACCTGCTGCTAAACTTCAACACGGGCTTCTTCCACCAGATGGACCAGCGGTGGGTCATCGACCGGCGGTCCATCGCCTACCACTACGTCAAGTCCATCTGGTTCTACATCGACGTCATCTCCATCTTCCCCTTCACGGAGGTGACGCCCAAGGGCCGCCACGTGGAGCTCGTCCGCGCGATGAAGATCCTGCGCCTCGTCAAGATCGTCCGCGTGCTCAAGATCAAGCGCATCGCCGACACGTACTGGAACTACATCTTCCTGAGCTACCACACGCAGGCCGTGCTGAAATTCGTGTCCTTCATGCTCGTCGTCGCCCACTGGACGGCCTGCCTCATCCGCACGCTGTCCGAGTCGAAGCGGGGGCGCTACAAGACGTGGCTCGAGCGCCACGGCCTCCGGGACCAGGGCATGTGGGCCGAGTACCTCGCGGCCATGGTCTGGGCCGTCCAGGCGCTCAACGGCACCGCCGCCGTCTACACGGTCCACGAGCACTTCGCGGCGATCGTCGTGCTCCTCGTGGGCTGCGTCGTCATCGCGTTCATGATCGGCGAGATCGCCAACGTGCTCACGTCCCTGGACCCGGCGAACAACCAGTACAAGATGACCATGGACCTGCTGGGCATCTTCATGAACGAGCGCGGTCTGGCGCGGCCGCTGAAGCGGCAGCTCCGGAACTACTTTGTGCAGTGCGAGCAGGTCTTCCGGGAGCGGTGCTACCAGGAGATGCTGGAGAATCTGACGCCCCAGTACCGGGAGCAGATCGCCGTCCAGAACATCGGCCCCTGGGTGCGGAGCCTGCGCGTCGTCCAGGACGCGGTCGTCCGCGCGTCGAAGATCCACCCGGGCATGCTCGTCGCCGTCGAGCGGTCCGACGACGACCACGAGAAGGAGACCAAGGGCAAGTACCGGGGCGCCTGGGTCGTGCGCGTGCACAAGCACCGCGCCCTCGTGGACCTCTGCTTCCAGGAGGAGATGCCGCGCGTCGGCGAGCACTGCGCGTCGCAGGACTTTAGGATGGGCGTCGCGTTCGACCGCGTGACCATACCGAGGTTCACGCCCCAGGGCTACGCCTGGCACAGCTCCATGAACGCCTACCGGGGTTTGGTGGCGGAGCTCGCTTTGATCCTGTCGCCCGCGGTCTACATCGCGCACGAGCTCATCATCCAGGAAGGCACGGAGAACACGACGATGTTCCTATTGATCCGGGGCAACTGCCTCAAGACCTTCAAGGGCCTGCCCATGTGCTGGCCCAAGTCGACGCTCGTCGAGGATTCCACTTATGCGTGTTTGGGCGACGACATGATGAGCTGCCTCGTCACGGACCGCCGGTTCTCGCGCCGCTTCATCGTCCGCGCCGTCACGAAAGTCCAGCTCTACGCCATGAACTCGGAGAAGTTCACGCAGAAGGTCTTCATGGCGTCCTGCGACGTCCTGCGCAAGCACATGCTCCGCTACGTCTTCTGGGAGTTCTTCCACGACACGCTCTGGTACCGGAAGGAGATCATCCGGAATTTGGTCGCCAAGTACCGCCGCGGCGACCTGAGCGCCGTCCACGGCTACCTCGACCCGGCGATCAAGACGGACGTGCCGCCGTCGCCCGTCGCGGGCCGGAAGCCGCCCCGGGACCCGTCGCCGGAGGCGTCGCCGAGCCGCGCGTACCGCACGGGTTTTCGCGTCGACGCGGCGACGACGCGGAAGATGGCGTCGGAGGTGGGGTCAAAGTCGGCGACGACGCCGCAAAGCCCAAGCTCGCGCCGCTCAGGCTGCCCAACGGCGGCGACGAGCCGCGGCCGGACCTCGAGGCCTGCGCCGACGGCGTCGCCGACGGCGTCGACCGGTGCCGGGAGGCCGTCGAGGCCGAGCTCGCGGCCTTCGAGGCGGGCGGCGGCCCGGCGCCGGACCCGGCGAAGCTCCGGAAGCTCCGCCGCGCTTTACTCGACGCCGCGCGCGACGCGACGGCGGTCCTCGGCGACCTCGACCAGCTCGAGGACGACCTGCGCGCGGCCGACGGGGACTAAAGCGTCTTTAGGCGCCGTAGGCGTCGGCGCCCGCGAGGCCGACGGGGACTAGCGTCTTTAGGCGCCGTAGGCGTCGGCGCCCGCGAGGTCCGCGGGCGAGCCACGGGGCGCTTTCGGCGGCGTCCGCTCGCTGGCCCGGTGGCCGCGCGACGTGAGCGGCGAGTAGGCGTCCTCCGCGTCCGGCCGCCGCGCCGCGCAGCGGCCGAGGAGGTTTCGGAGCGCCGGCAGGTAGCCCTGGATCGCCAGCGCGGCGGCGAAGAAGAGGACGAACGCGACGACCGCGAGGGCCAGGGGCGCCGCGTGGTCCTCGAGGGCCTCGAAGACGGCCGTCGGGCCGCAGCCCCGGATGGGCGCGAAGCCGATCCACGGCCCGTCGTAGGCGTGGGCGACGTAGTACTCCTCGAAGAGCGCCTGGCCCAGGATCGCGTTCCTCCCCTCGTCGACGGCGCCCAGCGCGTAGGCCCAGCGGTCCTCGCCGCCGCGGGGCGGCGACTCGAGGCAGTACTGCGACGCCGGCACGAGCACGACGAGCCGGCGCCAGGGCACGACGAGGTCGAGCGCGTCGCCGGGGCCCGCGCCCGCGAGCGTGAGCGTGAGCGGCGGCAGCGCCGACGGGTCGAAGGCCGACTCGGGCACGCAGGCCGCGCCGGCCCAGAAGGCCGCGGGCAGCGCCGGCGCGGCCGCCGCCAGGGACGCCGTCGCCGCGTCGAAGGCCCGCGCGGGCAGCAGCACGCCAGACCTGCGCCGCAATCAAACGGTGAGCTGGGTGCGTTCCAGCCCGACTTCACACCTCTCTAACGCTCGCGTTGAAGTCGGGTCGAAGATTCGGGTTCCACGCGGCGCCGGACGTGCCGCTGTCGACGATGGTCTGGGGCGTGCCGTCGCCGTACGCGGCGACGGCGGCGACGTCCGGCGGCAGCGTCTCGCTTCCGCCGACGCGCGCGGAGGTCATCCACACGGACCAGTAGCTCGACGGCGTCACGGGCACCCACCGCAGCTCGCCGTAGTGCTTCGACTCGTCGAGGACGCCGACGTCGAGGCTCCCGCCGCCGCCGCGGCGCCGCGCGGCGTCGTAGCCGCAGCACTGGAGCCCGAAGACGCGCGCCGCGTCGCCGTGCGCGGCGAAGAGCGCCTCGAGGAGCGGCGGGCTGCCCGCGTTGACCTTCTGCTGGAAGCTCAGGCCGAGGATGCCCTCCATGGCCAGGTCCGGCCGCGTCATGCGGCCCGGCGCCGTCGGGTCGTCGACGGGCGTGTCGGCGCACGTCGTCATCGCGCGCTGCCGCTCGTAGGCGCCGAACTTGTAGTCGTCGACGGCGAAGGGGCCCAGCGACACCGTGCCCTCGCAGACCCGGCCCGTCCAGAAGCCGCTGCCGTAGCTCACGGAGATGTCCGCGCCGCAGCGGTCGCCCATGGCGTAGTGGCGGTCGCAGCCGATGGACGCGTTGCCCGCGACGCCGACGAGCGCGCTGCCCGTGTCGACGTTCAGGTGGTAGTCGACGCCGTCGATGCCCACGAGCACGCTGTAGTCGTCCATCTCGTCGCCGGCGACGGCCAGCGCGCCGGCGCGGTGCTTGCGGAGCGCGAGCGACCGCAATTGCTGGGACTGCGGCAGCGGCGGCGACGCCAGGCATGCGGACACGAGCATGAGACGAGATGCTGGCACCATCTCGCTCTGCCGAAGGTCTGAGGGTCAACATCCCTGAGGGGGCACCGTCGGCCGCGAGAGTCAAAGCTGACCAAGCAGCCCTTCGTATGGCTGGCGCGTAGTAGGGGAGGTCTCTCGCCGCGTCGCCTTGAGAAGACAAGATGGCGGACCCGTCGGTGGACAAGTACGCCATGGAGAAGTGGAAGGCGCGGCTCATCCTCGGGCTCCGGGACGAGGCGACGTGGCCCGAGATCCAGAAGCGCTACCGCAAGCTCGCGCTGCGCACGCACCCCGACAAGGAGGGCGGCTCCGCCAAGGACTTCCAGCTCGTCGCCGAGGCCTTCGCGGCCCTGACGCCCGTCGAGGACGCGGGCTACGCCAAGTCGTATTTTTTGCCGACGCCCGAGGGCGAGGAGACGCCGGAGGACGCGGCCTATTTCGGCCCGAGGGACGAGGTGCGAGCCCTCTCGCTCGCGGACTTCCAGGCGCTCCTCGCGGGCGAGGCCTCCCTCGACGCGGCCTTCCCCGAGGTGCCCGAGCTCGCGGCCGAGCGGCAGATCGACGTGTGCGTCGTCGACGCTCGGACGCACGCGGAGCGGCAGGCGACGGGCCAGGCGCGCGTCCGTGTGGAATTCACATCTTCAACCCGACTTCAATGTGCGCCTATGCGACAGTTTCGACGCAACCTCTTCGGCCGTGCGTCGAGAACTCGACGAGGGCAATCGATTCGTCCAAAAATCAGCCGAATCGACTTCGATGTGACCGAGCTCGAGAATTCTCAAGTTTGGTCAGGACCACCCAAACCAGTGGTTGAATCCCACACAGGCGTGCGTCGAGGACTTCGGCGACGTCCGCGTGCGCGCGCACGTCTGCGTGCTGTCCTTCGACCAGTGCCTCGACCGGGACGGCGAGCTCGTGCTGAGCTGGGACGGCGACCGGCGGCGGCCCCACTTTCGGCGCGAGCGCGCGACGGACACGACGCGCTGGTGGGCGCCGGACCTCGAGGCGACCGTCGCGGCGCGGCGCGCGCGCTACGCGCTCGAGGGCGTCTTCGACGCCGCGGCGCGGGGCGCGCGCGTCGTCGTCGTGTCGCAGACGGGCGCGCGGACGACGCGCAAGGTCGGCGAGGACGCGCTCGTCGCCGAACTCGTGCGCAACGCGCGCGTGCTGGGGCCCGGCGGCCTCGCGCCGCGGGTCCTCGCGGGGGGCTTCTACGGCTGGCGCACGGCCCTGGGGCTCGCGACGGACTGCGACCCGCGGAGCCACCTCGCTGCCGTGCGGGGCGGCTGGACCGCGCGCGTCGACGCGATCGCGCGCCAGCGCGCGGACCTGCGGAGCCCCGTCGTCGGCGAGCTCAAGGCCGGCGACCCCGTGAGCGTCGACGAGGCGTCGAGCACGCGCGCGCGCAACCCCGGCGAGCGCGTGACGTCGCTCGGCGGCTGGGACCCGCAGGCGACGTTCAAGGCGAACAAGGGCCGCGTCTTCTCCAAGGTCCGCGTCCGCGTCGTCTGGCCGCTGGACGGCTGGGTCACGCTGTCGCGCCTCCGCCGGCCCCGGGCCCCGAAGGAGCCCCGGGACGACGACGAGGAGCGCGCGGAGGAGGAGGACGTCGGCGCCGAGGCGCCGCCGCCGCCGCCGCCGCCGGAGCCGCGCGCGTCGTCGCCGCTCCGGCGCCGGGAGGAGCCGCCGCCCGTGCCCGGGTCCTTCGCGGCCTACCTCGCGGCGCGGGCCGCCGAAGGGAAGCCCGCCGTCGCCGCGTCGCTCGCGACCTAAATGGGTCTCGACGACCGTCGCCGCCTTTTCGAGGAGAGCGTCCGCGACGTCCTCCCTAAGCGTCCCCGCGCGAGAAGGGTCCTCGGTATTACCCGAAGCGGGGGCGGCGGCGTCCGCGCCTAGGACATCTCCTTGACCTTGGCGGCGACGATCGCGGACCGCTGCTTCCGCGCGACCATGAGCTGGAAGCGCTGGAAGTCCGTGAGGGACGCGCGCTTCTTCTTGGCCGCGAGCTTCTTCGCCCAGGAGGACGCGTCCCACTTGGCGAGGACGTCGGCCTCGTCCCAGGCCTTGTTCAGCGTCTTTTGCCGCGCGTTCTTGGGGATCTTGACGACGATGTCCGTGAGCGCGACGCGCTTGAAGGGGATGACCTGGCGGGCGACGCCCGTCTTCGTCGCCGGGCCGTCGACGAGGCACTTGTTGCCGTCGACGATGTCGATGATCGTCGCGAGCTTGCCCTCGTCGGGGCCGTAGTTGATGAGCACGACGCGCCCGACCTCGACGAAGCGGGAGAAGCTGCGGGGGGAGGGCGCGGGTGAGCGCGCGCGCGCGCGCGCTCCGGCGCGCGACGGGGGCGGGGGGGCGCGGGGGTCCTCCGGCGGCGGCGGCGGCGGCGGCGGCGCCAGCGGCGACGTCGGCAACTCAGCGCGGCGTAGGGAGAGCGCCGCGGCGTATCGCCGAGTCGCGAAGCCCGCAGCTCGCAGCGTCGCAGCCCGTCGTCTGGCGTCGTCCGTCCACCGTCAAACCGCGCGCCGTCGTCGGAAGCGGGTCGGTAAGGAGCTCGGCGCACCCCATAGTAAAGTCCTCGCCGATAGCTGCAGGCGACGCCTCCGGTCCCGAGCGAGCCACAAAGGCTTGGCCGGGGTCAGGACCGATCGCCTGGGCCGCCGATGCGTACGCCGTCGCCGCCCACGGCGCCGCCCACGTCTACAATGAGATGCACACGCGCAGCCAGACTCGAATTTGTAAAGAGAGGAGCCCCCCCGCCCCATTAGTCCCACGACAGCAGCACGCGCACGTCGATGGACTCGCGGAGCGGCTCGCCCTCGGGCGCGGTCGGGTCCGCGAAGGCCGTGTGGAGCACGGAGACGGACGGCGTGTGCTTGAAGGTCGTCGCCCGCGCCGGGTGGGCCGAGTCGCAGACGACGAACAAGAGCAGCTCGTCGCGCGTCATCGCCGGGTAGTAGTAGAACCGGTGGCGCTTCGCGGCGGCCGCGTCCGCGCGGAGCCGGTAGTTGCCGCCGAAGGTGCCGTCGGCGACGATGGAGAAGGGGAGCACGTCGGCGGGATCCGTCACCGACGCGTGGTCGAGGACGGCGAGGTGCGACGAGCGGCACGTCTCCGCGGGGCCGACGTACCGCCACGCCGACAGCACCGCGTACCGGCGGCCCGCCGCGGCCGCGCGCGCGGCGTCCTCGGGCACGCCCGGCGGCAGGTGGTCGAGGCGCCCGAGGTCCGCGCTCCAGGACGTGTCCGACTGGTCGCTGTGGACGTAGCCCGCGTAGCCCGCGGCCGACGCGCTCTTGGCGCCGCCGGGCCGCGGGCTCCGCCGCGCGTGGCAGTAGGCCGTGGCGCGGCTCGCGCCCGTCGCACGCAAGGCCGCGGCCTCGACGAGCCGGTAGTAGGCGTCGCCGCCGCCCGCGGCCTCGGGCGCGCCCGCGGGATCGTCGACGAGTTGGAACCCGGCGCCGTCGAGCGAGAAGCCCAGGCCCCGCGCGTCCGTGACGAGCGTGTCGACGGGCGCGAGGACGTTGCGCCAGGCGTCGTCCTCGGACACGTGCGGCGGCAGGGGCACGCTGCCGTGCTGCGCGCGGAACGTCTTCGGGTCCAGCGGGAAGGCCTTCGCGCCGCCCTTGGGCGCGGACGACACGACGATGCCCGCGCGCTCGCCGGCGCCGGGCGCCGCGGTGTAGGCGATCTTCGCCGCGACTTGCTGCGGCGCGGCGTTGCCCTGGCACGGTTTCCGCGGCGGCGTCGTGGCGACGGAAAGGCGCTTCCGCCGCTTCGGGCTCGCGTCCGCTCGCTGCGGCGCGGGCGTCGCTTCCGTGGCGACGCACGTCGGCGACTCCGTACCGACGAGGCACGACATTGCCGGTGCAAATGAGTTGCTTCGATGCACGTGCAGGCTGCCACGCGACGTGACGGTGGCGTCTTCCAACTTGTGAAGTCTGAGCACGATCGATGAGGTGGATTTTTCCAGCGAAGGTGAACTAGTCGTTCCCCGCGCCCGCGCGCGGCCGGCTCCGAGCTCGTGGGCCGCCTACGACGACGATGAGCCGGAGCTTTCGGCTCGCGGTCGCGTGTGCGGCGCTGCCAATCGCCACGACGACCCCACGTCGCCGGCGAGCGGCGGCGCGCGGCGCATCGCGGCGTCGATTCGAGCACCAGCGTTGAGCAGCAGCCAGGCGAGGTAGAAATTTGACGCGGTACTTGTCGACGACCTTGAAGATCGAGGGCGTCGAATACACCGTGGTGGTCTTTTTTATAGTCGCGGACCAATTTGTTCTTCGGTGGTTCCCCTCTACCATCGTGAGCGGGTGCGCCGTCCCCTGCAAGTGCAAGGTGAGCGGCAAGGATACGTTTCAGACGACGTACGGGGCGCTCATCGATTCTACACATTTACTAGCAGAACCCGCGGCAAAGTTCGTGGACAGCATTCACGACTACCAGCTCGACGCGGGCGCGCGAGTCGATCATCGCGACGAGCGACCTTACGCGATCCCGAGCGCTCCCGCGCGCTCGAGCTCGATCCCGGCGATCCAGAGCGCGTCGGCGCCGAGCCTCCAGGCCTCGATCGCGCGGTCGGAAATGAGGTGCAAGGAGATGATGTTGACGTGCCGCACCGCGAGCTTCGACTGCGCCATGGAGGACGCGCTCGCGGCCTGGGTCGGCGAGAGCCTGCACCGGCTCGTCGGATTCAGCAACAAATCGACGGCGACCTACGTCGCGAGCCTCGCGGCGACGGCGTCGTCGGAGCCGCAGCTGCGGGGCCTGCTCGCGGACTGCGACGTGCGCGACCCCGACTTCGCGCACGAGCTCTGGCGGCGCGGCGCGGCGCTCCGGTCCGGGCCGAGCGCGCGCGCGGCGCCCAAGGACGACGCGGCCGCGGCGCCGCGGCGCGCGGCCGCGGGCGCCGTCGCCGGCGGCGGCCGCAACGCGCGGAAGCGGGGCCTCGACGACGGCGGCGGCGACGGCGGCGAGGCGGACCTCGTGGCCGCGGCCAAGGACCGCCAGCTCCAGCGGCGCCTCGCCAAGGGCCAGAAGGACGACGGCCGGGCCGCCGCGGACAAGCGCGACGCGGAGCTCGACGACGACGTCGCGGAGCGCGACGAGCTCGTGCTGCGCATGCGCGAGCGCGACGAGGCGCGCACGCGGCGCCTCGCCGGCGACGAGGGCCTGAGCGCGGACCAGGTCGCCGAGCTCGCGACGCGCGGCGACGTCGACCCGCTCGCGGACGAGGACGACGTGCGACTCATGCGGAAATACGCGCGCCAGGCGTACCTCGACAAGTGGGAGGCGAAGCAGCTCGACCTGCTGCAGGCCGAGGTGGACCAGGAGGAGCAGCTCTTCGGCGACGAGGCCGTCACGGCCGAGGAGAAGCACCAGCACGAGCTCTCGAAGAAGATTCTCGCGATGGCGCGCGACCGAGCGCGCTTCGAGGCCAAGGACGACGGCTACCACGTGCCCGACGCCTACGAGGACGCGCGCCGCGGCGACATGACCTTGGCCGAGGCGCGCGAGAAGACGCTGAACGCGCGCTACGAGGAGGAGGCCGAGCCGCTCACGGAGCAGGAACTGTGGGACGCGGAGCAGCAAAGGCGCGCCGGCTCCTCGAAGAGCCGCAAGAAGTCGCGCTACGACGTCGACGACGCGGATTATGTGTTCGACGACCACGTCGACTTCGTCGCGTCGAAGATGCTCCTCAAGGGCATCGACAACATCAAGCAGGGCAAGAAGGGCGACGTGCCCGGCGCGGAGGACGCGCTCGGCGATTTGGTGCCCCGGGGCCGCGACGCGAAGAAGCTCGCGCACCGCAGCGCCCACGACGAGCTCCTGGAGAAGCGCCGGACGCTGCCCGTCTACGCCTACCGCACGGAGTTCCTCGAGGCCGTCAAGGACAACCAGGTCCTCGTCGTCATCGGCGAGACGGGCTCGGGCAAGACGACGCAGCTGCCCCAGTTCCTCCACGAGGTCGGCTACTCCAAGGTCGGCCTCATCGGCTGCACGCAGCCGCGGCGCGTCGCGGCCATGTCCGTCGCCGCGCGCGTGTCCAAGGAGATGGACGTCGTCCTCGGCCGCGAGGTCGGCTACTCGATCCGCTTCGAGGACTGCACGTCCAAGGACACGCTGCTGAAATACATGACCGACGGCATGCTCCTGCGCGAGTTCCTCGGCGAGCCGGACCTCGCGTCCTACTCGGTGATGATGATCGACGAGGCCCACGAGCGCACGCTCCACACGGACGTGCTCTTCGGTTTGATCAAGGACATCGCGCGGTTCCGCGAGGACATCAAGATCATCATCTCGTCGGCGACGATGAACGCCGAGGCGTTCTCGACGTACTTCGACGACGCGGCGATCTTCAACATCCCCGGCCGGACCTTCGACGTCGAGATCCTGTACACGAAGGCGCCCGAGGCCGACTACTTGGACGCGGCCGTCGTGACCGTGCTCCAGACCCACATCACGCAGCCCTTCCCGGGGGACATCCTCGTGTTCTTCACGGGCCAGGAGGAGATCGAGGCCGCCGTGGAGACGCTCACGGAGCGCACGAAGGGCCTCGGCGCGCGCATCAAGGAGCTGCTCATCTGCCCCATCTACGCGTCGCTGCCCTCGGAGCAGCAGGCCAAGATCTTCGAGCCGACGCCGCCCGACGCGCGCAAGGTCGTCATCGGCACGAACATCGCGGAGACGTCGCTGACCATCGAAGGCATCTGCTTCGTCATCGACACGGGCTTCTGCAAGCAGAAGACGTACAACCCGCGGAGCGGCATCGAGTCGCTCATCGTGACGCCCATCTCCCAGGCCCAGGCGGCCCAGCGCGCGGGCCGCGCGGGGCGCACGCAGCCGGGCACGTGCTTCCGGCTCTACACGTCCTGGGCCTACGCGCACGAGCTCGAGGAGAACACGGTGCCCGACAGGGCAGGAAAAGGGTGCGAAATTCCCAACTTCAAAGGCTCCTATCTCGGCCGTTTTCGACTCGTTTCGGCTGATTTTTGGACGAGCGATCATCTCTCGGAACGGTCTCGAAGCGTGGATGCTTTTTCCGGAACGCACGCGCGCGGAACACTCACGTTGAAGCGACGTTGCATCTCTCTTTTCCTGCCCAGGTGCCCGAGATCCAGCGGACGAACATGAACTCCGTCGTGCTCATGCTCAAGTCGCTGGGCATCCACGACCTCCTCCACTTCGACTTCATGGACCCGCCGCCGGCGGAGATGCTCATCCGCGCGCTCGAGCAGCTCTACGCGCTCGGCGCGCTCAACGACCGCGGCGAGCTCACGAAGCTCGGCCGGCGCGTCGCCGGGCCGAACTCGAATCTTCAATCCGACTTCAATGTGATCGTATGCGACCGTTTCGACGTGAGGCGTTCTGCTGTGCTTCGAGAACTCGACGAGAGCGATCGATTCGTCCAAAAGTCAGCCGAATCGACTTCGATGTGACCGAGCTCGAGAGGTTTGAAGTTTGGTCGGGACCCCCGAGACGGCGGTTGATTTCGGCACAGGCGCATGGCCGAGTTCCCCTGCGACCCCCAGATGGCCAAGTCCATCATCATCGCCGACAAGTACGGCTGCGTCGCCGAGGCCATCTCCGTCGGGGCCATGCTCTCCGCGGGCAACGCCGTCTATTATCGGCCCAAGGACCGCGCGGTCCGCGCCGGCGCGGGACACGCGCGCGACGCGCCCTTCCAAGGCGCCGCTCTCGGCCGTCGTCGACTCGTTTCGGCCGATGTTTGGACGAGCGCTCGTCGCTCGGAACGGCCTCGACGCGCGGCCGCTGGTTTCCCGGAACGCGCGCGCGCGGAACGCTCGCGTCGGAGCGACGTCGCGCCGCCCGCGTCCCGCGCAGGTCCACGCGGACAACGCGCGCATGAACTTCGCGCGCGGCGGCGGCGGCGACCACGTGGCCCTGCTCCGCGTCTACAAGGAGTGGACGGACAGCGACTGCTCGACGCAGTGGTGCTACGAGAACTACATCCAGGCGCGGTCCATGGTCAAGGCGCGCGACGTCCGGGACCAGTTCGCGGGGCTCTGCGAGCGCGTCGAGCTCGAGCTCTCCGAGTCGTCCGACGTCGAGCACGTCCAGAAGGCCGTCACGGGCGGCTACTTCTACAACGCGGCGAAGCTCGCGACGTCCGGCGACTACAAGACCGTCAAGCAGATGAAGACCGTCTTCGTGCACCCGAGCTCCGTCATGGCGAACGAGGAGGTGCTGCCCAAGTGGGTCGTCTACCACGAGCTCGCCTTCACGTCCAAGGAGTACATGCGCAACGTCATCCCCATCGAGCCCGACTGGCTCGTCGAGATCGCGCCCCACTACTACCAGCAGAAGGAGCTCCTCGACGCGCGGAAGCAGAAGATGCCCAAGGGCGCGGGCCTGAGCCAGGCGGCCCTCGCCAAGCCCGGGGGCATCGGGACGACGAGCTAACGACGGTCGACGGGCGGGGCCCTAGGCGCGGAACGCGATGAGCGTGCGCTCGCGCTTCGTGTTCGACACGAGCCACTCGAGCCGGAAGTCGGGTGAAAAGGGCGCGACGTCGCCGAGGTCCGCGAGGACCTCGGCCGCGTGCGTCAGCTTGCGCGCCTCCGACGCCGCCTCGTGGCCCTTGCCGCCGAACTTCAGCGTCAGCACGACGGGCGCGCCGCGCGGCAGCGACCGCACGAGGGGCGCGATGGTCTCGACGAGCTGGGCGGGGTGCGCGTTGACGTCGCAGACGAGGCCCTTCGGGACCGCCCCCGCGGGGTAGTCCGCGTCCGTGAGGTCCTCGACCTTCTTCCTCGCGTGGGTCACGTTCGCCAGGGCCGCGACGCCGGCGTTGAGCGCCGCCGGGTCCACGGCGAGGACGGCGACGCCCGCGGCGGCGAGCGTCGACGTCCAGCCGCCGGGCGCGGCGCCGACGTCGACGACGCAGCCGCCGGGGTCGGCGGCCAGCGCGGCGAGCGCGCCGCCGTCGAGGCCGAAGGCGAGCACCTCGCGGAGCTTGTGCGCGGCGCGCATCTTCTCCGCCGCGACGCCGCAGTCGGCGTCGACGACCTGGCTCGGGAACCACTCGTCTTCTCGCGCGACGACGCCGACCCACGCGCCGAGGGCCGGGGAGACGAAGACGTGGACCGCGGCGTCGTAGGCCTGCGTGTCCAGGGCCGTGCCCGGCGGCAGCGCCGCGACGACGAGCTTCTCGAAGCGCCGGGGCTGCGCGCGCACCGCCACCGTCGCCTTGGCGCCGCCGTAGCGCGCGAGCGCGGCGGCGGCCGCGGCCGCGACGGCGCCGTCGTCGCCCGCGTCGGCGCCCCAGACGCGGTCCGTGGCGCAGAGCACGCGCTGCACGAGCCGCGTCGCGAGGAAGTCGCCCGGCGACGCGTCGAGCGCGCGCTTCGCGGCGCCGGGCGCCGCGCCGGCGAGCGCGACGGCGGTCAACGCGTTGCCCCGCGCGGCCGCGTCCGTGAACGCGCCGTCGACGTCGAGGCCGGGCAGGTAGCGCCGCGCCGGGTCGACGGCGAAGCGGCGGAACTTCTCCGCGAGCGCGGGGTCCATGACGAGGACGAACGTCGCGGGGCCCGCGGAGGCGTGGAACGCGCCGGCGGCCGGCGCGGCCGCGGCCGCGGCGCGCGGCGCCGGGCCGCCGCCGGCCGCGCGCCGCTCGCGGCGCGTCGCGGCCGCGGCGGCGGACCGGCGGTAGCACGCGGCCTGGTGCGCGCTCGCGAAGCGCTTGCCGGCGAGGTCGCAGCCGAAGCCGTCTTGAGCGCCGCCGTCGGCGACGTCGTTTCGGTCGTCCTGAGCGCCGCTTGCGCCGAAGCCGTCTTGAGCGCCGCCGTCGGCGACGTCGTTTCGGTCGTCTTGAGCGCCGCCGTCGTCGACGTCGTTTCGGTCGTCCTGAGCGCCGCTTGCGCTCGGCGCGGGCTTGGACTCGAAGAGGCCCATGTCACGGATGCAGGGGCTCAGTTATGGCTGCAAGACGCGCTCGGTTATGGCTGCAAGACGTGCTCGACACGCCCATAAAATCGCCCTTTTGCTTCGGGCGGTGAAGGCACGATGCTGATTTGCCTGGTTCGTTGAACCACCGGGCAGCCCGATCTACCCGATGGCATCGATGCTGGCCGCGGCCGACGCGGCGGACCTCGTCGACGCTTCCGAATTCGACTCGCTCCTGCAGCGCGTGACCAACGCCCAGTCGGACCTCGAGCGATTGCGCTATCTCAAGACGGCCGTGCGAAATTATGCCTTCGACTGCGCCCAGGTCGCGAGGCTCATCCGGCCCATGGCGCTGTCGCCCACGGCCGCCGTGGAGGCCGTCGTCCTGCTCTGCTCGCGCGTCGTCGACCCGGCGCGCGCGGAGGACGCGCTCGCTGCGCTCGGCTACGCGGAGCAGCGCGCGGATGCGCGGCGCCGACTCGGCCTGCCCGCGGCCGCGGAGCCGGCGCCGAGCCGCGGCGGCCCGCCGCCGCCCGGCGGACGCTGCGGCCCGCCGCCGCCCGGCGGACGCTGCGGCCCGCCGCCGCCCGGAGGGCGCTGCGGCCCGCCGCCGCCCGGAGGGCGCTGCGGCCCGCCGCCGCCGTCCGGCGGACGCTGCGGCGCGCCGCCGCCCCGGAGCGGCGCGCCGCCGCCCCGGAGCGGCGCGCCGCCGCCACGGCCACCGCCGAAGCCCGCGCCGCCGCCCGAGGCCGCGCCGCCGCCGGAGGCCGCGCCGCCGAAGCCGGTCCCGGCCGACGCCGAGGACCGGGCCCTCGACGGCTTCGCGGACCTCGCGCTCGCGGGCGGCGTCGCCGTCGGCCGCGACGCCGCGGCCGCGTCCGTCGCCGCGACGGGCAACTACGACGGCGCTCCCGCGGGCGCTCCACCGGGCGCGCCGGTCGACGCCAAGGCGCGCTTCGACGGCCTCGACGCGGCGGCGTTCGAGTCGACGTTCGGCATGGCGCGCGCCGACTTTGCGACGCTCCCGGCGTGGAGGCAAAAGGCCGCGAAGCAGAAGGCGGGGCTCTTCTAAGTCCGGACTCGCGTGGTGTCCGCTCCGGGCCTATTCTTAGCTTCTTTTCTTCGCGCGCGTAGGGCCCCCGAGTGGGGTCCCGAGGCGCGGGCGGGAACGCGGAGGCGCCGCGCTGGGGGGCGCCTCGCCGAAGGCGCACGTCTAGTGGCCGGCGCACGTCGCCGCGCAGTGGCCCGCGGCGCCCGCCAACTTGCAGCCCCTCGGGTCTACTCTTCACTGGATCAGCACACGCGTAATCTCCTCTGGCAGCTCTCCTTTTTTATATTTCGATGCGTAGCTCCGTCTGTACATGCTCGCCGGCGCTCACTTGGGCGGCGCCGGGACGCCGGGCACGGGGCAGGCCGCGACGCCGATGGTGTCGCGCGTCACGGCCTCGGCCATCTTCTGGGCCGCGGCCGGGTCCGTGACCCAGGTGTTGTAGAACTTGAAGGGGCAGGCCGCGACGCCCTTGTCGCCGTCCCCCGACTGGTGGACGCCCGTGTAGCCGCGGTGCATGAGCTTGAAGATGTGGTTCTGCGACTGGTCGTGCTTGCGCGAGTCGCGGATCGCCGAGACCGAAAGCTGGGCGTATTGCATGCCGTTGGGCTCCTCGCCGCACTCGCCGAGCGTGCGGCCGTCGTTGCCCACGATGGCGCTGTGGCCGAAGTAGGTGTAGACGCCGTCGTTGCCCGACGCGTTCGCGACGGCGACGTAGCAGTTGTTCATGAAGGCCATGGCCTTGGCGACGATGACCTGCTGGTCCTTGGCCGGATACATGTAGCCCTGGCAGCGGACGACGAGCTCCGCGCCCTGCATCGTGCAGTCGCGCCAGATCTCCGGGTAGTTGCCGTCGTCGCAGATGATGAGCGAGATCTTGAGGCCCTTGGGGCCGACGCTCACGAAGGTCTCCTCGCCGGGGTACCAGCCCTCGATGGGGCACCAGGGCAGGATCTTGCGGTAGGACTGGACGACCGCGCCCCGGTCGTCGATGAGCACGAGCGTGTTGTAGGGGTTCTTCTTCGGGTGGTCCTCGTGCCGCTCGCCCGTGATGGAGAAGACGCCCCAGACGCCCGCCTTCTTGCACGCGGCGCCGAAGAGGTCCGTCTCGGGGCCGGGCACCGTCGTCGCCGTGTCGAACATCTCCTGGCGGTCGTACATGATGCCCTGGGTCCTGCGGCGCGGCGGG